>NC_142132.1:69094203-69397233 GCF_024610735.1 Ursus americanus
GCTCCTAGCTCCAGACCTCACGCCAGTCCCTGCCAGAGATGGAGAAAGAAGGCCCGGGAGCCGTGTAATGGGCTCTGAAGGACAGCAAGGACACAGAACAAACTTGTTTGGCCTGTTCATCTGGTTTCCAGTTTACCAGCCACTCTGCTTGAATTATCCCCTGAAGTCATCTTTAAGAGAAAACGATTAGTTATCTTTGCCAGAAGAGAATCTGTAACATCCCGTCTTTCCAGGGTGTCTGTGTCGGCTGGATGTCCCCCAGGCTTCCCCCTGCCAGTCCTTGTCCTTCTGCATTGCGGCTCTTCACGCTCACCCCCTCGAGATCCTTTTCTTACCCAGCTCCACCTGACTCCGGTTACCACCATCAGCCCTTGGTCCCCCGGGTCCCCCGCATCCCAATGACCCAGCTCGGGATGCACATGTGATTCAGATTTCGCTCACTGGGAATTCCTGATCATTCCATCTGGGCTGAGCGGAGCTTTATTGTGGCTTATGTTTTACGAAGAAAGGTTTCCACAAAACAAATGAATACTGACAACAAAATTACATGGATGTTTAGTTTAATAAAGAGGACAATCTGCCAAAACGCTATCTGTGCTCTGGGGCTCAGTTCAAGTTCCTCAACAGATGTAGCAGCTGGCGCGCGAGACACGCAGACCTCTTCTCTTTCCCTTCCTGAGAGCCCCCCTCGCCAGCCCCCCGGGCTGACCCGCTGGCCCGCCTCCCCTGACCCTCACGGCAGTTTGTGCCTGCAGCTTCTCTAGCCTGCATCTGGCCCTTCTCTGGTCAATTCTCTACCCGTGTGTGAAGCAGACAGCTCTTGCAGCCACTTCGGGTCCCGGCCGCCCCCTCCTCGAGGGGCCGTTGGCCGCTGTTCCGACGTCACCATGAGGCAAGCCGCTCTCCCTGCATGTGCTCCCACCGGCTCCTCCAGCACAGTCCTGGGGGCCTGCCCCATGCGCCTGCCCCACACCTCATTCCCAGTTGATGCTGTGCCATGGATGCTCCGTGACCCGCCGGTGCCTCCCCCTGCTCGGCCTGAAGTGGGGGAGGGTTCACGTCTGTGGGGCAAATAATAACCCATAAGATAAATTCTTCTCCCTTCTTCTTCTTTGCAGCGATTGTCCTGAGACACATTTATTCTTACAGCCTCTCTTGGCCCCACGGGGCCATGCCGTCAGTGGCCATTGGTTGGTAACGCATCCTGGTGTGGCTCTCCGGCCTTCCCTGCCCGGCTCCCCTTCCTGTCTTTCCTGCTTCCCTGGGAGCGTAATGCCTAGTGAAACAGTTGCACGGTGCCTTTGGCCTCAGGCAGTGTTTCTGAAGAACCCGGACCCAGACACCCTATGTCCACCCCATCGCCCCAGCCATCACTTCCTACCCACCCGCCTTGGAGTGTCTTAGAATACGCCAAGATGGAACGGAGGCCCAGGTACCAGGAAATGGGCAAGAGGTTGAGTCTTGGTGTGGTTTTAGTTCAGGAGGAGGAATCATGGGCACAGGGTAGCGAGTTCAGGGACTGACCGTAGCATTGGTGGTCTCTTCCAAAGACGATCCATAGTTTTCTTTGTTTTTGTTTTCTTTCTTAATGTAAAATGATCATTCTTCATTGTTGCTGAGTCAACGGGGCAATGAATTTTATTTCCCGATAGAGTCCATGTTGTTCACGCACTTTGCCTTTTAAGTAAGAGCTTAAAGATGACCAAGTGTAGGGTCCTGGTGACCAGAGCCGAGCGCCTGCACCGAGATGCGAGTCCAACACATCTTACCCATGGGCTTCCGAGTCACATGAGAACACACACCATCTTTTATTTTCCTCAAGCCGAGCAGGTCTTCTAGCACCTGCAACAGAAAGAATCTTAATTGCTTCACAGAATCCGTGGCAGCATTTTGCCCCTAGTCGGTAAACCTGAAAGTAGTAAAATGCTTCCTTTAAAATATCAATAAATGGGGCACCTAGGTGGCTCAGTCGTTAAGCGTCTGCCTTCAGCTCAGGGCGTGATCCCAGAGTCCTGGGATCGAGCCCCGCATCGGGCTCCCTGCTCTGCTAGGAGCCTGTTTCTTCCTCTCCCACTCCCCCTGCTTGTGTTCCCTCTCTCGCTGGCTGTCTCTCTCTCTCTCTGTCAAATAAATAAATAAAATCTTAAAAAAATAAATAAAATAAAATAAAATAAAATATCGATAAATTCTGATTGTTCAAATGAGATATACCTCGATCTGTCTAAAAGTGAGATTGTATTTACTAAGTTACTTTATAAAATAATGATTTGTACCCTGTCCCTGTCCCTGTCCCTGTCACATGTATCTGTTTATAATTTTGAGGTTATGGATTGTTAGACGTTGAGGACTTGTCCCCTTCTTCTTGGGAAGTCCCTGAGGCCTGCTGTCTCAAGCTCTATGTCACGAGCACTCAGGGAACAGTGCTGACTCATCGTGGGGAGACTTTAACGTCGTTCTAGGACCATCTGGGGTCTGGCCCTGATATTTAAGGACTCAAGTTAGAGCAAGGGTTGTGACAATTCCCATGTCATGAGTGGGGTTGTGACAATTCCCATGTCATGAGTGGGAGGAGACCTGAGGTTTCCATACACAGACTCTTCTCAGCCTCTGAAAGTCAGGGGCTTACGGTCAAATGAAAGCTAGAAACAGTTTTTGTTTGAATCCCAGTGTACTTTCTCCAGATCAACCCTGGCTCTGAGAAAAGAAATGGAAGAAGCAAGAGGACACACAGGGGTGATAGGGTCATGTTTGTGTCAGGGAGACTCTGAGGCCCACAGGGTGGCGCACTGAGGTGCTCAACCCCTTCTGCCCAGAGAGAGGAGGCAGGTGGGTTGGCTGACAGCATGCAGGGCCCACCGTGCCCCCGAACCAAGCCTGGGGACACGTGAGAGGAGGCTGGGTGTTTTCAGTGGAAAGACAAGCACTTGGGTCATCGGTCTCAGTTCTGAAAACATCACCGAAGGGACAATCTCAAGCGATACTGTGGCCGTCACTCCCTTACATTCTTCACCAACTCTTAATCATAGATTTGTTTTATTGTGTTAAAATACACAGAACATGAAAATTACCATCTTAACCATGTTCCAGTGTAAAGTTCAGCAGCACGAAGCACATTCCCATTGCTGCACAGCCATCACCACCATCCACCCATCTCTAGAACTTTCTCGTCTTCTCAAACTCAAGCCGTCTACCCAGGAAACACAAACTCACCTTCCCTCCCTCCCCCAGTGCCTGGCCACCACGTGGCATCCTACTTTCCATCTCCATGAATTTGACTCCTCTGGGTACCTCACAGAAGTGGCCTCATTCAGTCTTGGGCCTTCTCTGACCGGCTTATTTCAGTCAGCATTCTGTCTTCCAGCTTCCTCCACATCGTGGCGAGTGTCAGAATTTCCCTCCTTTTAAGGCTGAATACGTCATAGAACTTTAAAGCATAAAATTCCTGAAGGGTTCCTCCTTTTGCTAAGAGGACAACCAGACTGAGACCCCCTCAGAGGCCACTGCCTGGGTCATGACAGGGCTCGCCGGGGGAGGAGGGCGAGGCAGAACCTTCACGACCCCACCCAGAGCAGCTCTGTCTTCCTCACCCAGCACTGGGCTTCTGTGCGAGATTTCACAGGGAGAAAAAAGACTCTGCTACCAAAAATAGCGTGAAAAGCCCTAGAGTCACCTCCCTCTTATCCTTTTCCATCCTACATTTCTCTCCCCAGCTAATCTTTACTGAGCAAATGTCAAGGTTTCCACCTTACCCTGGCTCTTGGAGAAGAGGTCAAGGATCTATGCCTGTTCAGAACTCACCAAGGATAAGAAGAATGATCCCAGTCTCTCCTGGTTCAGATGCGTGGGTGTTCACGGGCGCGGGGAAGGATTGAGTGCAGCTCTGGACACACCTTCCACTAAAGAAATTATTCTGGGATCTGTTAACCTGAGATCGGCTCAGTGGACTTGAAAACTAACTTCACACGTGGAAATTGAACTGAGTACTTTCCCTCCCAATCCCTACCTGGATCCCTCTCATGCCAGGAAGAAAACCAGAGATTGCAATAATTAGAAATAGAAATGCCACACCCTGAATTCCAAGCTCTCTGAATCACACCCCGATTTACGTCTCTAGTCGAAGATTTTGGGCTTCCTAACCAGACTCCTTCGTGTTCTTCCAAACACACCGTAAGCTTTCCCGCTTTTGTCCATTTGCTAAACACCTTTTCCCCATCTGGAAAGGGCTTCATCTCCATATCCACCTGCCACAGGCTACACCAACGGCCTGAAGTGATGTTTGCCATCTGGAAAGTCAACTCCACCCAGGTCCTGAAGCATGAGAGCCAGACCTCGTGCTTTTAAAAAGCCCCCTGCCCCACCAGCAGTGTTGGGCACCCAGGAAATAGCCCTCATCCTCACTGCCTGGGGTCTCGTGAGCATGAGGGAAGGATGTAGCACCTTGGATTCCCGAATGGGGGTCGGACTGCTGCTGGCCAATTACACAATCTGGGGCAACTGGTCTCCAAACTGGCCTTTTGGTGCAGATTCATGGCAACTAGAACCCCCCTCGAGCCCTTATAGGGAAGTGCATCATGCTGACCAGAAACGGATGATTGGGGGACTGTAGGGTTTGGCCCCAACACCCAGTTTCTGCTAGTCACTTTCCTTTATACTCTGGCAAAACCTACCGCTGAACTACTCGTCCTACTGGGCCTGAGAAGCGATTGTTATAAACTTTGCAGATCTGCCCCTCACAAGACCATTACGCTATCTTGATTCCACAGAATACCTTAACCAAAACAACTCATTTTGTCACTGTTTATTTAATGAATGAAGGAATAGGAGAGCGCTCAACCACAGTCAAGATGGAGCGCTCTTCATCGGGGCATTCCTCTAGCTCTTGACCTTCCAATGGACCCCGGCCAGTACTTTTGTGCGCAGGGTCTAGTGACCCGAAATGAATGTACTAAATGGACCTTGACTAACAAGGTAACACATCATTTGCCTGCATGACAACTTGACTTCAGCTTCTGCCCATCCACTTTCCACTCCAGAGTCTCCGATGTCTAATAATTATTTGCAGCTCTGTAGCCCCAATCCTTTCCCCGGCCAAGTCGCCTGGTAATTGCAGCCAATACCTTCCCAGTTGGTCTCCAGGGTACTTAGGTGGGTTTGCAGGACGTCTTGGCTGGCAAATGGCAAGATGCCGAAAAGCTTTCTGATCTCCCCCTAAGAAACCATCTGGGCTACTTTTCTAGTGCCTATATCCATGTTCACCTCAGCATGTGGCCATTGGCCAAAGATGGTCACATGGCTAAGCCCAGAGTCTGTGTTGAGGGGACCACCCAAGGTAACTGGAAGGTCTGTACACTGGGCACTCTGAGGTAGAAGTCTACCAAAAATGGGATGCCCCTCATCCCTGAGGAGATTCTCTCTTCTCACCTAACATGTACCTCATTCCAGGGCATTCTGCAGAGTGGATATAAGGTAAACGGGCATGATTCATAAGTGAGCACAAACTTTGGTCCAGACAATGCCTTGCTAGTGTATCATAAATAGCATCACATGAGTAGAGTACACAGCCTCCATGCCCATTTTAACGTAACAGCCTAAATCCTTACATGGACATGGTCTTCTGAGGAGCCCCCACCTCTCCGGCGACTCACTCTCATTAGTTCGTATGCCCATGGAAGAGGAAGGAGGCAGCTCCTCTGCTCTACTTCACAGGCAGAGTCCTAGACCTCTGCCTGAGGTGATCTCTCTGGAACCGTCAGGGAAAGAAGAGTCTCCATCTTTCCCAGACTCTCTCAGAACATGGACTGTGAATTGGTGACAGATTGTCATGAATAACAGTGGCAGATAAACTTATAGGGAAAAAACTGAGAATCCATGAACTAGGAAGAATATTTTAGAACTAAAAACATATAAGCTAGCGTGAGCTGGGCTGTCCTGCCATGATGGTAAGTAGTTGGAGGACCCTGTCCGCTGCCGCATTCTTATTTAGAGCCAAAGCCGGGTCCAGGAAAGACTCAAGTACCTCTTAGCCCAATAATGCTGGGGTTTTTATTTCACAAGGGGCAAGGTCCCATGCATGAGAACAGAAGGAATGTTCTTTTCCCATAACAAAATGAGATTGTGCTGCTCCCTAGGCAGTTAATGCCAGCCTCAGCTCCCTGCGCTTCTTCTCATGTTCCTGAGGTAACCGGCCTCCCGTCTGGCTTGTCAGGACATAGGTAGAAATGGCACCTTCCCCCCAACTCCTGAGACTTGAGCCCTCCTCCTCGTTGCCCTTTCCTAGAGCAGAACACCTGAAGGAGGGAATCGTGCCCATCGACGGAACCCGTAGCTTCAAGCTTGAGGAGGGAGCTACAGAAACTCGTCTCTTTGGGGAAAGTGTGGGTCCCCTAGGAGAAGGGCTGGAGGCCCCAGTCTGAGAGACCTGGAAGAGAGGAGTAGAGAAGGGAAATACTGCTGGTTTGAGAGACATAGACTGGAGAGGTGCCCTCCCTTTCACACCTGAAGTGTGCGGGTCCCCGCACTCATGTGGTAGAAGGGAACCGTGGTGGACCAAGCTACAACATCTGCTTGGAGATTTGACTGTCTCCTTGGCCAAGAACTTGGACTTACCTCCATTGTAGTCAGCAGGCATGGGATGGGAGTGGGGTAACAAGGCTAGGGCTGTGCCAGGGAGACCCAGGAAGCTGGGAGCACCCAGGAAAAGAGGGTTCCACTTAGAATCATCCTTACTGTCCTGAAACTTGGCTAGGCTCAAGGGGCAGAACCATGTTCCCCGCCCCAGATTCCATTCCAAGGCCTCTGCTAACCCATTGAGTGCCATGGTGCAAATTTAGAAAAAGATGCCCCAAGTGTGAGCATCTGGGCAGATGGTGCAGTTCTAAGAGTGGATTCCAGCCCCACTTTCCCCTCCATAGAGCAATTTGTGATTTGCATAACTGCTCCCCCACTTCCTGATTGTTCCCCATAAATGACCAAGTAAGCGCTTGGGGACAGAAAATGAGGGGCCCTGTCAGAGCTAGGTTGTAATCACAATCTCGCCTTCCAGGCACTGAGCTAGCGCTCTCCTTCCATCGCCTCTTCCAATGAGCAGATTGCTCCCACCTTTGCTCCTTGGCAAATGAGGATTCTGGAGGATTCTGGAGGCTTCTCGAAGTAAGTGACTTGTCCCAGGACAAACAGCAAGACATCAGGGGAGCCCCTGACCATGAGCCTCTCTCAGCTCTCCAAGACTGGCTCTCTGACCAAACTGAATCTCCAGAGGTGGTGTTTGTCTTCCGTTATTTTTGCTTCATTCTGCTGGTCCTCTGTGAGCTGGCTGCAGATTCGGGTGAGGTCAGACTGCTAGGAAGCAAAAGATCCAGAAGCTCTGCCCGCCAAGCCTGGGCTCCTTCTGCAGGCCTCACTGTCTCCCCTGCAGCGCCTCGTCGGTCTTGCTCTTGCTCGTGCCTGGAGTGGTCCAGAGGGACAGAGCGCAAGGACAGGGGGCCAGACTCTCCTCCCTCCCTCTTGCTCAGGTCCAGCCTCCTCCTCTCAACCCCCGAGGCCACATCTGCTTTCCTGCCACCCCCTTTCCCGTTCTTCCCTGAGATGCCCGGTGTGAGCCATATGTGGGCATCTTGAGTCCAGGGACATCTGAGACAGACCCTCCACTTTTCCGCTTCCCTCCAGTTCAAGCAGAGGCCTGCTGTGACAGATCTCAAGGAGCTGCTTCTCCTGTGTCCTCACTAACAAAGCAATAGTCACTAAACCATTTGGTTTCGCAGACCCTGATTTACCTTGTCAAGAATTGCCTGCAGGGTTAGGTAGGAGTCCCCTCCGGGGGAGCTGCGTGTGGCTCCTCGGGCCCCTGCGTGCCTTTGCCGGCCCACAGGTCATCCCAGAAGCAGGTAAGATGCGTGCCAGCGTGTCTGTTTATACGTGTATACGTGTCAGCTTTTGATTCACAAATATTATCAAATCACTGGCTGTGTTTGCGCCACTGTCCATGAATAGGTCGTAAAGACACTAAGTTGGTAAAAATAATGCTATGTCTCAATAATTCCTAAGAAACCAAAGTGATGAATATAATTGTCTTTCAGGCTCTCGTGCAGCTCTCCACATGGAAGGTCAGAGGGGTAGAGGGAGAGGGAGAAGCAGGCTCCCCATTGAGCAAGGAGCCCAATGCAGGACTCGATCCCACAACCCTGAGATCATGACCTGAGCTGAAGGCAGATGCTTAACTGACTGAGCCACCAGGCATCCCTTAAAGATACTTTAAAAAAAAAATTGGGGTGCCTGGGTGTTTCAGTCGGTTGAGCATCTAACTCTTGATTTTGGCTCAGGTTGTGATCTCAGGGTCCTGAGATTGAGTTCCAAGTCAGGCCCTGCGCTCAGCGGGGAGTTTGCTTGAGATTCCCCTCTCTCTGCTGCTCCCTTAAAAACCTTTAAAGATTTTTAATCTTTAAAAAAAAAAAAACACTCAGAACTGAGTCAAGCCTGAGTCCAATGGGCTTCCAGCATAAAATGTGGCTCTGATTAGATTGAAAATGATTGTCTTAAAATAATACCAGAATTACATTAGATGGTGATTAGAAGCAGTTACATTTAAGGAGGAAGCTCCCCAGCTCCCTTGCCCCTCCCCTCCCGCCCTCCCTGACTCTATTTCCCTCTTCCTTCCTTCCTTCTTTCCTTCCTTCCTTCTTTCCTTCCTTCCTTCTTTCCTTCCTTCCTTCCTTTCTTCCTTCCTTCCTTCCTTCCTTCCTCCCTCTCTGTTTTCTCTTTCTGTTCTTGCCTTACTTTCTCTTATCAAATAAATATTTATTGGTGATCAACTCCGCGAAAAGCAAACTTTCAAAACGTTGGTATTTTCACTCTTACACAATTGCACCTTTCTTTAAGGCTGCTAAAAAACTAAGAATCACATAAATAAACTTCTGTGCGTGCCCTGGGACCTGGGGAAGAAGGGCTAGAAAGAAAGAGGCCAATTTTGTGGATTCCTGCTGACCTTCAGCGAGCTGGAAGCTTCCTGCTCCTGTCCCAATCTAATCCCACTGCCAACCGAGAAAGAAAAGAGCCGATGCAATTGTTTTAAAAGTAAAACTCTAAAATGTGCTCAGCTGTTTCTACATCTCCCTTTGGAAACACCTCAACAAAAATAAAAGGTGACAATTTGGGTCACAGAAGAGGCAAAACCCCAAAGACAGGGAAATAGCAGTTGTTTCTATAATGAATTCCTTAAGAAATAGTTTCTGATCAACTCCTGTCACTGCTGACTGGAAGAGAATTAGAATGAGATGTAGAAGAGAATCCATGAGACCTGTTTTGTTTCTCTATTTTTACCATCTTTGTCCGGACATTGGGCAGGCCATTTCTGATAGCAGGGCCTCCCTCCCTGTGGGATACCCAGAGACAACCCAACAGGGTTGATTTAATAGGTAATCTGAAAATATTTATCAGCTAGCATTTTTTGTGCATGTCTACCAATGAAGAGCTCTGAATTCCCAAACTCTTCAAGGCCCACACTTATGACGACCTCCTCTCTCGTTGTGGGTCAGACGTGGGCTCTTTATTTTCCAGGGAGTTTGAGTTTGCTGGCTCTCCTGTTAGTACTTACACGAACAGATGTCAGTCGCCCTCCCCAGGCTCGTCTTTCCAGCCCTTCTTATTCCGTCAGGGAGCTGTCACCATGGGCAGCCTCTAATTCACAACCTGTCTCTTTTGGCTGTTTCTGGGCTTGATCTGCCTAAGCTTTGTACCGGAGCCCATCACTTCGCAGGAGAGGATGTTCCCGAGAAGGAATGCGTTGCCACCTTTCGTCCCTTTCTTCAAATGGAAATTAGTTCTGTTATGAAATCATTGGTTGACATATCATTTGTTCTAGCTGTGATCTGGTAGACAATTGCACATTCAAAGAAAGCCTTGAATACAACGGCACCCAAACTGAAATCCTCCCGTTATTTCTCAAAGAGAAGGACAAAACCCAAAATGTATCAGAAAATATTGGGAACAAATGGCTGATTTTCATTAGTGTCGGATGGCCAGCTCAGCACTGCTGGAACTCCAGGGGCTATAATTTAGCTCCATGCTAAGTCAATTGTATTAAATGCTTCCTTTTTGGCCCATTTTCATGGCTGGAGGGACTGCCTCCTATGTGTTTTGTGTGCAGTTTCTCTTCAAGTCAGCTGCCTGCCATTTTGTTCCGGTTCACGGTGTCTTTGGGGCCAAAGATAGACCGGGAGTCCAAAGGACGCGTAAAAGCAGTGTGGTTGAATGACAGTTACATTGTTCGTAAGGTCCTGAGGTCAGAACCGGACATGGTAACTTTTCATTCTTTGCACCTATCTTTGGAAATTCACACATAGCTGGTATGTTCAGTTGGTCAAAGTCCTATTTATTTCATGGTTAGTCCTATCTACTCACAGACAGGATGCTTCTTCAAGCCACAGAATGCCAGCACGGGAAACTTTGAAGATCACCTAAACTAGCTGATGACTCTTTTTTTTTTGGATTAGTAAACGAAAGCCTAGAAAAACAAGCTGGTCAAGGTGATTTACATCCCTCTTTGGTTTGCATGGCAAGTCACCAGTGTGTGCCAAGTGCCTCAAATGTCAGGTAATGTTTTTTTACACTCCTTTGAACTCATTGCAGAGACCAGTGTGGACGATAACGCTGTTCCATTGGGTTCACATACACACTTGGAGAATAAACAGTAACAATAGCCACCACTTGCCGAACATGGGCTCTGAGAGTGGTTTTATTATGCCGTCAGCAATCCTCAAAACAACTCTACAATGTATGTGAAAAATATATTGCAGGTAAAGAAACGGAGCTTGAGAGAGTTTAAGAAACGGGCTAAAGGTCACACGAATAATAAATCACGGAGATGGGTTTCCACTCAGTTCTCTCAGTCCCAGAAGTACATACTTCTTCCACAATATCATTCTGACACGTAAGCACTGTAGGTTTTCAAGAATGCAGATGGAATTCTTAGGATTTCGAAAGAAGCAACCTGGTTCAATTTGTGCCTCTCTACTGACAGCTGTGTGACCTGGACTCTAATACTAGTTCGAGAGAGCTGAAGATTCCGAGCTTGTAGACAGCTTACAGCAGAGACTACCAATAAAAAAAAAAATAATAAAAAAAAAATACCCTTTACAAGTCTGGGGGCTGAAGGACTATGAGTCGTGGAGGAAAATATGATCTCATGTATACTGGCTTGTGTGGGTTGTAACTCTGTATACTAAAGTTACTTAGAATATGGAAGTCAGAATTATAGGAGCTAAATAATTAAAGGGTCTTGAAGGTTCACTGGTATCTTCTATAGGGGCACTTTGACAAGTAGGAATGGCTTTGACATTAAAATTCCAAGCTTCCTGGGGCGCCTGGGCGGCTCAGTTGGTGAAACATCTGCCTTCAGCTCAGGTCATGATCGTGGAGTCCTGGGATCGAGCCCTGCGTAAGGCTCCCTGCTCAGTGCGGAGTCTGCTTCTCCCTCTCCCTCTTTCCCTTCTCCTGCTTGTGCTTTCTCTCTCTCGATCACTCTCTCTCTTTCAAATAAATAAATAATAGTTAAAATTCCAAGCCTCCGTGCATGTGAGGAAGAAGGGGTTCTTAAAACAAGGGTAGAGTTTGCCCAGTGTGGCAGGGAGAATAATGGCCTCCACGGATGTCCACGTCCTGGAATCTGGGAATACACTGGGTCACATAGCAAAGGAATCAAGGTTGCAGAGGAGCGAAATTTGCTAATCAGATGACCTTGAGATGGAGAGATTATTCTGGATTATTGGAGTAAACCCAATGTAGTCACCAGGGTCATTATAAGTGGAAGAAGGAGGCAGAAGAGGAGAGTCCAAGGGAGTTGTGATGCTGGAAGCAAGGTCAGGGTGATGTGATGTGGGGACTCGATATGCCACCGCTGGCTCTGAGGATGGAGGAAGGAGCCAAGAACTAAGGAATGCAAGTAGCTTCTAGAAGCTGGAAAAGGCAAGGAAACACATTTCCCCTTAGAGCCACCAGAATGAATAAAGCCCTGCCGGAACCTTGATTTTAAGACTTCTGACCTCCAGACTGTCAGAGACTAAATCCGTGTTGTTTTAAGCTGCTAAATCGTGGTGACTTGCTACAGCAGTAGGAAACTAGTCCGTCCTGTCTCACTACTTACTCACAAACTGCCATTAAATATGGGAACAGGGCTGGGGTAGGATATTGGTTTGGCTGACAGAGATCAGAATAACATTAGCTTAAATAAGATAGATATTTATTTCTCTCGCGTAAAAATCCAAACTGACAGGTGTTCCTGGACGTGGCTCCACGTTGCTCCACAAGGTTCTCCAGAGACCCACGCTCCTATCTTGTTGATCTGCCACTCCTCAAGGGAACGGCCCTCATAGGCATGGGTGAAAAGAGCTCAGCACTATAGTCTGGACTTTAAAAACTGCAGGGGAAAGGAAAGACGTCCTTTTTAATGAGGGCATGAGAGGGAGAGAGAGACTAAGGAGGGAAAGAGCAGGCAGCCCTACCTCTTGAAGTTGAAGGATCAGAGGTCAGATCCCAGCCTTCTTAGAATGATCTCTGCCCAATCTCTCTGGATCAGGCTGATGAAATGGGCACCAACTAACTGGGAGATTCCTGGAATTGCTACCACGACCCCATAAAATGTAGCCATACACAGGACTCTAAATTGCCCCCCTTGATGCTTTCAAGCTATTGGATGGTATCCTGTGATGTCAGTTATGACCAGGACCAAGGAGAGTTGAGATTGCACAGCCCAACCCTCAAAACTCCAGCCAGGTCTCTGCACAGACTTTCCTGTCATTTCATTAACCTTGCAAAAACTTTCGCCTGTATTTCATGTGACTGATTTTTTTTTTTTTTTGGATGGCCAACTTTGACTGTTTTATCTCTTTTAATCTCCCTTTAAAAGGGAGATACTGGTGTTATTCCCATTTTACAAATGAGAAAACACAGGCAGAGAGATATCCGGTACTTTGCCCCCAAGTTTACGCAGCTAATGAGTCGTGGAGTGACATTTGAATTATCAGGCATTCTGGCTCCAATCCTTGAAAAGCTAAGAAAGGATCCTGGAGGAAAATTAGCAGCCTCTTCCCAAAGTTCTTGGATTGATGGGAACCAAAGGAGACTGTGGTACTCTGTAATTTTGTAACAAATGGAAATATAAGCACAGATCAGAAGGTTGTAACCACTTGTTCAGAGCCGACAGCCAATATTAAAACTGCTGGGAGAGGATTATGGGATGATGGCAGATTAAGAAACATCAGGAATCTGTCTCCCCACCAAGACAATGACACTGGCTGAATCTGTCTGATGTGACTCTTTCGGAACTCTGAAGTCTATAGAAGGCTCCCCACTTCCAGGGGAAGGCTTGGATGGTAAATTGCCATTAATTTTGGTCAATTTCAGCTCTTAGCACAGGAGCCACTACTCCTCTCCCACCCCCAGCCCTGTGGCAGGAGTGATACATTGTGTTCCAGAAGCAGCCTCCACACAGTATGGACGAGCCAGGGTGGGGAAAAAAGAACCCTGAACTCCAAAACCGGGAGTCTGTGTGCCAGATTGCTGGTTGGTGCTTCCGATCACAGAGGTGGAGACAAAGAGGCAGCTAGTCATTGTGGTTGCACCTCTCCTTCCTGTTGCAAGCCCCTCCTCCTCCAGCTGCAGTGACTTCTAGGGAATTGAAAGAGCCAGTGCATTTCTCCCCCTCTTCATTTTTCTTTTTTTTATCCTTTGGGAGTCAGGCATTAAAGAGTAGGACATTCAAAAGCAACTCCATGTATGAGGTAAATTACAAAATGTCGACGCTTGCCCAGGGCAAAAAACAGGTTCAGAAAGGACCTAGGAAGTCCTCAAGTTTACACCCCAGGCTGACCCTTGGCACAGATACAGCCTATAACAACTAAATGCAATAAACAACAACAACAAACTGTAAACCCCACAGAAGGGAAAGAATCTGATATCTAGAGTTAACTTGTTCATAGATCCAAATGTCCAGTTTGAAATAATAAAAAAAATCCAAGATACATCGAGGGAAAAACCCCCAGAAAAGTATGACCTATTCAAAGGAGAAAAAAATAAACCAATAGAAAATGTCCCTAAATGGGGCTCTTGGGTGGCTCAGCCATTAAGCATCTGCCTTCAGCTGAGGTCATGATCCCAGGATCCTGGGATCAAGCCCCGCATCGGGCTCCCTGCTCGGTGGGAAGCCTGCTTCCTCCTCTCACTTCTTCTTGCTTGTGTTCCCTCTCTTGCTGTCTCTCTCTGTCAAATAAATAAATAAAATCTTTTTTAAAAAAAGAAAGAAAATGTCCCTAAAAACAACATGATGGCAGACATACGACACCAAGACTTTCAAATAACTGTATAAAAAAAGCTCAAAAAACCAAAGGAAAATGTGGAGAAAGTCAATAAAATGATGTGTGAACAAAATGGGAATATTAATAACAGACAAAATAGACTTTGCATTTAAAAAGTTTATGAGACAAAGAAGAGGATATTTTATATTAGTAAAATGTTCAACACAGCAAGAAGATATAACTATATAAAGACGTACGCACCTAATAACCAGACCATAAAAATACAGGAAGCAAAGCTGACAGAATTGAAGGGAGAAATAGACAGCTCTCCAATAATGGTTGGAGACTACTATACTCCATCCGTTCTCAATAATAGATAGAACAAGCAGACAGAGTTAAGTAGGAAAACAGGGGATGTAAACAACAATAAACCAACTAGATCTAACAGGCATATCCAGAACACTCTACAACAACAAAAGCTTACACATTCTTCTCCAGGGCACACCTGACAGTTTCCAGGATAGATCATTTGTTTGAGCACAAATTCACTCTCAATAGATTTTAAAAGATACGTGTCATACAAAATGTCTCCTCTGACTAAAATGGGATGAAGTCAGAAATAAATAACAAAAGGAAAACCGGCTCATTCACAAACTTGTGTAAATTAAACAACACATTCTCTTTTTTTTTTAATGATTTTTTATTATATTATGTTAGTCACCATACAGTACATCCCCGGTTTCCGATGTAAAGTTCGATGATTCATTAGTTCCGTATTAACACCCAGTGCACCATGCAATACGTGCCCTCCTTACTACCCATCACCAGTCTATTCCAATCCCCCACCCCCCTCCCCTCTGAGGCCCTCAGTTTGTTTCTCATAGTCCATAGTCTCTCATGTTTCATTCTCCCTTCTGATTACCCCCCTTTCTTTATCCCTTTCTTCCCCTACCAATCATCCTAGTTCTTATATTCCATAGATGAGAGAAATCATATGACAGTTGTCTTTCTCTGCTTGACTTATTTCACTTAGCATTATCTCCTCCAGTGCCGTCCATGTTGCAGCAAATGTTGAGAACTCGTTCTTTCTGATAGCTGAGTAATATTCCATTGTATATATGGACCACATCTTCTTAATCCAGTCATCTGTTGAAGGGCATCTCGGCTCCTTCCACGATGTAGCTATTGTGGACAATGCTGCTATGAACATTGGGGTGCATATGGCCCTTCTCTTCACTATGTCTGTATCTTTGGGGTAAACACCCAGTAGTGCAATGGCTGGGTCATAGGGTAGCTCAATTTTTAACTTTTTAAGGGACCTCCACACTGTTTTCCAGAGTGGCTGTACCAACTTGCATTCCCACCAACAATGTAGGAGGGATCCCCTTTCTCCACATCCTCTCCAACAATTGTTGTTTCTTGCCTTGTCCATTTTTGCCATTCTAACTGGCATAAGGTGGTATCTCAGCGTGGATTTGATTTGAATTTCCCTGATGGCTAATGATTTTGAACATTTTTTCATGTGTCTGTTAGCCATTTGTATGTCTTCACTGGAAAAGTGTCTGTTCATATCTTCTGCCCATTTTTGATTTGTTTATTTGTTTCTCGTGTATTGAGTTTGAGAAGTTCTTTGTAGATCTTGGATACCAGTCCTTTATCTGTACTGTCATTTGCAAATATATTCTCCCATTCCGTGGGCTGCCTCTTAGTTTTTTTTGCCTGTTTCCTTGGCTGTGCAGAAACTTTTACTCTTGATGAAGTCCCATACATTCATTTTATCTTTTGTTTCTCTTGCCTTTGGAGATGTGTCATGAAAAAGGTTGCTTTGGCCGATGTCGTAGAGGTTGCTGCCTATGTTCTCCTCTGGGATTTTGATGGATTCCTGTATCACATCGAGGTCTTTCATCCATTTGGAGTTTATTTTTGTGTATGGTGTGAGAGAGTGGTCAAGTTTCATTCTTTTGCATGTAGCTGTCCAATTTTCCCAGCACCATTTATTGAAGAGACTGTCTTTTTTCCACCGGATGTTTTTTCCTGCTTTATCAAAGATTAGTTGCCCAAAGAGCCGAGGGTCCATTTCTGGGTTCTCTATTTTGTTCCATTGGTCTATGTGTCTGTTTTTGTGCCAGTACCATGCTGTCTTTGTGATCACAGCTTTGTAGTACAGCTCGAAATCCGGCATTGTGATGCCCCCAGCTTTGTTTTTCCTTTTCAACAGTTCCTTGGAGATTCGGGGCCTTTTCTGTTTCCATACAAATTTAAGGACTATTTGTTCCAGTTCTCTGAAAAATGTCCTCGGTATTTTGATCGGGATAGCATTGAAAGTGTAGATTGCTCTGGGTAGCATGGACATTTTAACTATGTTAATTCTTCCGATCCATGAGCATGGAATATTTTTCCATCTTTTTATGTCTTCCTCAATGTCTTTCAAGAGTGATTTATAGTTTCTAGAATATAGGTCCTTCATGTCTGTGGTTAATTCCAAGGTAACGTATGGTTTTTGGTGCTATTGTAAATGGGATGGATTCCCTAATTTCTCTTTCTTCAGTCTCGTTATTCATGTATAGAAATGCAACTGATTTCTGAGCATTGATTTTGTATCCCGCCACATTACTGAATTGCTCTATAACTTCTAATAGTTTGGGAGTGGATTCTTTTGGGTTTTCCATATAGAGTATCAGGTCATCTGCGAAGAGAGACATTTTGACTTCTTCTTTGCCGATTTGGATACCTTTGATCCCTTTTTGTCCTCTGACTGCTGTTGCAAGGACTTCTAGTACTATGTTGAATAATAATGGCGAGAGCGGGAATCCTTGTCGTGTTCCTGATCTTAAGGGAAAGGCTTCCAGCTTTTCCCCATTGAGAATAATATTTGCTGTAGGCTTTTCATAGATGGCTTTTATGAGATTGAGAGATGTACCCTCTATTCCTACACTCTGAAGGTAAACAACACATTCTTAAACAACCAATAGTATGAGGAAGAAATCACAAAGGAAATTAGAAAATACTTAGAGACAAATGAAAATGTAAACACAACGTGCCAGAACTTATGGGACACAGCTTTTATTAAGAGCTATAAAAGCTTACATTAAAAAAGAGGAAAAACCTCAAATCTACAACCTAACTTTACAACATAAGGAGTAGAAAAAGAACAAATCTAGCAGAAGGAAGGGAACAATAAGGATTAGCGCAGAGATAAATGAAATAGAGAATAGAAAACAATAGAAAGAATCAACAAAACCAAAAATTACTTCTTTGAAAAGATCGACAAAATTGACAAACCTTTAGATTGAAGGACTAAGGAAAAAGAGAGAAGACTCAAATTACTAAAATCAGAAATGAAAGTGAGGACGTTATTACCAATTCTACAGAAATGAAAAGGATGATAAGAAGTACTATAAACAAACTGTATGTCATCAAATTGGATAACTTAGATGAAATGGACAAATTCCTAGAAACACAAAACCTACCAAGTCTGAATTTTGAAGAAATATAAAATCTGAATGAACCTTGAACTATAAGGATATTGAGTCAGTAATCAAAAATCTCCTCAAAAAGAAAAGCTCTGGGGGTGCCTGGGTGGCTCAGTCAGTTAAGAATTTGACTCTTGGTTTTTGGCTCAGGTCATGATCTCAGGGTTATGAGATCGAGCCCCAAGGCTCCATGATGAACACGGAGCCTGCTTAAGATTCTCTCTCCCTCTCCCTCTCTCCCTATCTCTCTCTCCCTCTCCCTCCCCCAACCACCACTCTCACACTCCCTCTCTAAACAAACAAACAAACAAACAAACAAACAAACAAAAAACCCTGGACCAGATGGCTTCACTGGTGAATTCTACCAAACATTTAGAGGCTGACACCAATCCTCTCAAACTTTTCCAAAAAATTGAAGAGAAGTGAACACTTCCTAACTCATTCCCTAAGGACAGTGTTACTCTAGTACCAACGCCTAAGTCACTGCAAGAAAAGAAAACTACAGACAAATACACCTTAGGAGCACTGACCAAAAAATCCTCAATAATCAAAACTCAGCATCTGAAAAGAAAATTATAAAAATTCCATTGACAATAGCATCAAAAAGAATAAAATGCTTAACAATTAACCAAGGAGGTGAACACTTGTCCAATAAAATCTACAAAGCATTGCTGAAAGAAATTAAAGAAGACATAAATAAATGGAAACATAGTCCATGTTCATGGACTGGAAGACTTAATAATGTTAAGATGTAAACACTACCCAAAGTAATCTGCAGATTCAGTGCAATCCCTATCAAAATTCCAAAGATATTTTATGCAGAAATAGGAAAACCTATCCTAAAATTCATATGGAATCTTAGGGATTCCAGGAATCGAGGGAACCCAATAGCCCAAACAGTCTTTACAAAGAAGAACAACCCTGGGGGATTCATTCTTCTTGACGTCAAAACTTACTACAAAGCTATAGTAATCAAAACAGTGTGGTCCTGGCATAAAGACAGACATATAGGCCAATGGTCTAGAATCGAAGCCCCAAAACGAACCCTTGTATATATGGTCAAGTGATTTGTGGCAAGTGTGACAAGACCATGAAGTGGGAAGAGAATAGTCTTTTCAAGAAATGGTGCTGGGAAAACTGGATATTCACACACAAAAGAATGCCTAATGCCATGTACAAAAATTAATTTAAAACAGATTAAAAACCTAAATGTGAGTCCTAAAACCATAAAAATTTTAGAAGAAAACGTAGGACAAAAGTTTCATGGGGCGCCTGGGTGGCACAGCGGTTAAGTGTCTGCGTTCGGCTCAGGGCGTGATCCCGGCGTTATGGGATCGAGCCCCACATCAGGCTCCTCTGCTAGGAGCCTGCTTCTTCCTCTCCCACTCCCCCTGCCTGTGTTCCCTCTCTCGCTGGCTGGCTGTCTCTGTCGAATAAATAAATAAAATCTTTAAAAAAGAAAAAGTTTCCTGACATTGTTTTTGCAATGATATATTGGCTATGATTGTTTTTGCAATGATATATTGGCTATGATACCAAAGGCATAGGCAACAAAAGAAAAAATAGACAAATTCAAGTTCATGAAAATGTAGAAATGTTGTGCAATGCAAGACAATGTCAGCAGACCCTTGTCAACCAGGAAATTGGATGAAATATTTGCAAATCCTATGATAAGGAATTAATATCTAGAATATATAGAGAACTCCTAAAACTCAATGAGAAAATGTACAAAGGACTAGAATAGACATTCCTCCAAAGAACATTTCTGCATTTGGCCAATAAGCACCTGAGAAGAGGTTCAACATCACAAAGGAAATTAGCATCGGGAAAATGCAAATCAAAACTACAATGAAATACCAACTCACACCCACCGGGATGACCGCTATCGAGAGAGAAAAAAGATCCCTGCTGGTGACAAGTATTGGCGAGGATGTGGAGAAGTTAGAATGCTCGTGCCCTGTCGGTGGGCATGTAAACTGGTACAGCCGCTGTGGAAAACAGTATGGCAATACCTCAAAGAATGAAAAATAGGACTACCATATGATCTAGCAATTTCACTTCTGGGTATATACTCGAAAGAACTGAAAACAAGTCTTAAAGAGATATTTGCACACATATTCATACAGCATTATTCACAATAACCAAAAAGGGAAAGCAATGTAAGGGTCCAGTGATGATGATAGAGAAGCAAAATGTAGTATATCCGTGTGATGAAATATCACTCAGCTGTAAAAAGGAGAGAGATTCTGACACAGGCTGCAACATGGATGAACCTTGAGGACATTATGCTAAATGGAACAAGGCAGTCATGAAAAAAGACAAATACAGTATGATTCCATTTACAAGAGGTACTTAGAGCAGACGAACCATAAAGACAGAAAGCCGAATTGTGTTGGCCACGGGCTGGGGGAAAGGGAAAGGGGAGTTGGTGTTTAATGGATACAGAGTTTCAGTTTTCCATGAAAAGAGGAGACACAATCATATACATAATGTTTAAATATTCCTTCTTTGTCCTGGACACCAGACAAGACACTTTACGTTTCAATGAAGACGGCCAAGGTATCCTATAGCATGGGGTTTAAAAAAACTCATGCTGCAATTTTCTTTTCCAGGTGACGGTCTGAATATTTGAATTAGTCAAGTTTTTCTATGTAACAAATGACTCCAAACCTCAGTTATTTAAATAATAACCATTTATTAGCACATGATGGTGTGGGTTGCCAATCTGGTTGGTTCTTCCCTGCTGTACTTGGCTGGACTCACTCCTATGTTTGTGATCTGTCCACTGCCATTCAGCCTCGGTTGCTGTGTGGGGTGGGCTTCTAGAAACTGCAGAACGGCAATGGAGGGGCTATGTTATTGACATCCCTCATCATCCAGTAGGCTAGCTTGGGTTTATAACATGTTACAGAATGGCTCCAAGCATAGCAGTGGGCCAAGCACTTCTCAAGTCTCTGAGTCTGTCACATTTGCTACTGTCCTGTTGGCCAAAGAGGGCCTCACAGCCAGCCCAGAACATAAGGGGTGAAAGAAGACTTCATCCCCTGTTGGAAGGAGCTACAAAGCCACGTGCAAGGGTGTAGATAATAGGAAGGAGAAGCCCTTGTGACTATTTGTACAATTCACCACAATATTGCAAGTGAAATTAGCCATGGCCCCAAGAACAAGGGAGTGTCTCCTTGTTAATATTTCAGTTTGAAAGTAAGTATTATCAACTGAAAACACAAAGAGCATCTTAAATACTGTCCCAAGCGTTCATGCCTAAATAGCCCACCACATTAGAAAGAGAAACAGAGAACTCCCACAACATCATTTCGCTAAAAAGAACATGGTCCCATTTACAATGGAAAGCTGAGATGCTCTTGACAGAAGACATGGATAATGGGAATCGCATCAAGATCTCTGTCCGTCTTATGTCTCCCCTCATTTAACATTGAGATCCACTCTGAAAATCCCAGGGTCCCCACCACACATCTTGAAAACCCACCTCCATGGCAGGGTCACTTGGCAAAGATGGTGACTCTTCCAGCCTCTCCTGGGCTCAGGCTGCCGGCAGTCCCGCTTGGCGACACCCCTGCCTCTGTCTCTAATCTCCGAGGCCCAGGGGCCGGAGTTGCTAGGTGTCAGAGAGACAGGCACTCCACAGATAAGAGTGTTGACCTGCAAACCCACCGCCAAGCGGTGAATGTTTACATCCGGTTGAATGAAAAAAATAATTGCCTGTCAAAACACTTAATTGCATTTGAGAAGCCTGTGTCCATCTTTCTTTTTGACAAGGTGTCTTCAGATTTTTTTTCTTAGATCCAGAACTCTCAGCTGATACTGGCTTTAGCCTGTGTGAGCGATGGACAAGCTCTCATTAACTTAGTAGAATTTCGGATGGTGCCAGGAGACCCTTCTAGATTGGAGGAAGGTTGGCAATGGAAAAAGGAGCATCTTAGTTCCTGAGGTGAGTGGAATTTTATTTATTTACATACCACTCTCACAAAAAGGGGATTTCAGGTGGCCTCTGAAAATATATGTATAACAGAATTTAAAAAATAAATCAAAGTGAAGGGAAAATAGGAACAAAAAGAATTAGTGAAACACTAGTTGGGCACAGAGTCACCTTTTAAATAAGTCAGTCAGGAAAATATAACCCACTGTCCATGAGATATAATCCAGTCAGTTCCTCAGGGGAAAAGCATTTCTTCCTATCATCAGACTTTGAAACATATTTTTCCCAAGGGCCTTTACGGAGAGGAGGACATTGTGTGTGGACAGACAACCTCCTGATATGAATACTGGGATGACCAGTGACAGAGCTGGGGGTCAGGAACCCCTAAGACCTGACGTGACATAGATAGGCCTCCTCAGCTCAACTGCTGATAGGACCCACACAGACAGGGCCCAGAGGATTTGAATACACAGACCTATTTCAAGGTGCATGGAGAGATCATTACCAAGGGTTCAGCCTTGCCTGTGGAACCCTGAGGGATTTTTGAAAAGGTAGCAAGAGTTCTTTCAAGGTAACCAAAAACTGGGCTCTTCTCCTGAGAAGAGAGACACTCCCCTGAAGGCCACACCCAAGTATACACCATGGGATTAGTAAAGGGAAAGGGAGATTCCCTGGTGTAAGCACAGCTAGGATTGGGGATATCTGCCTTCCCTGGGGCACACTGGTAGGGAGAGATCTGCCCAACCACTCCTGGAAGGTTCTAAACGGTGCTTCCTTGGGAAAGCTGAAGTCACAGACTACAGGGGAATAAGGTGAGAACTGGTAAAAAACTGGTAAGATTGCCTCAGGAAGCTCCTGAGCCCCTGGAAAACTCCAGATTTCTAGTTCCTAAGGAGGAAAAGAACATGCAGGCTCAGTGCAAGCACAGAATTTGGACACACTTGAACCCCCAGTAGTATCACCGTGGGCTATGTGGATGGAGCAAGAGACAAGCTTTTGGACCCTGGACTCCCTTGGTGAAAACAAATTATGTAGTTGCTCCAATGACCCCAGGCTTAAACAGAAAGGGTGTTATTCATCTCACACAGCCAGAAGTCCCAGGAAGCACACTACAGGGCTGGTGGGATGGCTCCGAGGCAGCATCAAGGACTCAGGCTCTCCTTTCCTTTTCCGCCATCTTTGATTTGTACCCTTCATTCTCATTCCGCCCCCCCCCCCAGGCTTGCTGTCTGAAGTCCGGGTAGGGTGAAGGCAGAAAAGACAAAGCCTTCTGCTGTGAAGCTTCACTATCTTCTCTGGAGGAGAAGAAATTTCAGAAATGCTTGGATCCATCACATTCGTCTGCATGTTACCGGGTCATCCCCAGCTGCACGGGGCTCTGGGAAGACTGCTCCGTTTGCTGCCAGACTTTGAATTAGAGAAGGATGAGGGGAGGGTCAACGTGGCATGTAGGTCGTCCTTTCACATTGCCAGTCCTTGGCCAGTAACAACATTTCTGTCAAAGAGCTGTCTTTCAAGCATTTCGCTCACTCATCAGGAACATGGCAAGGACACAATGAATGTTACTTTCGCTCCAGCCTCAGGGCAGAGCCCCAAACATCGCAGTCTTGGTTAGTGGGACCTGAGAGCTCTGTCCACCAAACGTCCCAGATTTTCCAGATGAGTCTCTGTTTACAAACTATTTGTTGTCTAAACGTGTATTAGATAATGAATCCTGATTTGGGGGTCAGAAAACAGGACCACCACACTAAGAAGCAGTTCTGGTGACAAAGGCTGAGATGAAGTTAATTGACAGGGAATTGACATCAAAGCCCTGGAAATGGGAGAAATGTATCAGGGGGGTATTTCTACGTAGAAATGCCGCAACACAATAATGGAAAACAAAGGCTTCAAATTTCTTGGGAAAATCTAGACCTTAAGAAAAGGATAGGGGGTGCCTGAGTGGCACAGCGGTTAAGCGTCTGCCTTCGGCTCCGGGCGTGATCCCGGTGTTCTGGGATCGAGCCCCACATCAGGATCCTCCGCTAGGAGCCTGCTTCTTCCTCTCCCACTCCCCCTGCTTGTGTTCTCTCTCTCGCTGGCTGGCTGTCTCTGTCAAATAAATAAATAAAATCTTAAAAAAAAAAGAAAAAAAGAAAAAGAAAAGAATAGGGTGTTTTTTTCTTCACCCAGTGAAAATTTTGGAAAAGAAAGGACTTCTTACAGAACCTATTACTAATTTGCCAGAGCTAGAATCCAGAGCTCCAAACTTCAGTCCCCTCCCTCAGCCACTGAGACTGAATATAAGCCCTCAGGGCTTGCATACTGTGGAGCCACTTAGGGTACAGCCCCTGAGGGGACAGGGTGGGGACCACAATGAGTCCAGGGATTGGGCGATCTTCCAGGCCCTCCCTCCCCCCCTCCCTGGGGTCTGGTGGAAGCCTTCCAAGCTTCCAAGCTGCCTTTCCTGGAGGGAGCTAGACCCGCCCCACTCGGTGGTTAGGTGGTTAGGAAAACAGGGATAGGAGAGGTTTCTATCACCCACCTACGGGTTGCTGGAGCTGCCAGCCCTGCTGCGGCGGAGTGTGGCGCTGTGGTGGGGCGTTCTGGCAATTTCTGCACAAAGGCGGTGTCACTGCTACACTTGGAAACTTGATCTATTTCTGTGTTGGTGCAACAGTGTCCTTTTCAGTTCTGTCTGGAATTCGAAGTCCGCCCAGCTGATTCTGGAAAGCTAAGGAGCAGGTGGGGAGATAGACTATATATAATACATACATACTGATTACAGAAGAAATTTACAAGATAGGGAGGGATGTTTGATTAGTTGAGCCAGTCACAGCAAAGCAAGAGGGCCTGTTTCTGGCACTCCACCACCTAGAAGCTACTCTCTTTCTGTCAAAAGCCAGACCAGCCCATGTCACCATTTTAGCGGTTCAAACTATGGAGACAGAAAGAGAAAGCAGAAGACAGGAAACCATTTCCTGGCAATAAGCAACAACTACAGTTTTCACTTTAGAAAGAATGCACGGAAAAGAAAGCCGAAAGAATCTACTTGATGCTGCTGATTCAGGAATAGAAATCACCAGAATCTGCCTTTTGTGGGGTCCTCCAAGCCAGCTCAGCCCTTCCTGGGCATTACAACCCACATGCCTCTAATGGTTGTTAAGAACTAAGTTCCCCCATTCCTCTCTCTTGAAAATACAGGTAAATGTCATTTCAGTGCCCACCTGCATGGACAGGGTTCCCCAGGGAACACAGAGGAGACTCATCCCACAGCTGGGATGAGAAGAAATAGGAATTTGGAAGGGCTGCCCTGGACTGTATCACATCTCACTAGAGGTCTCAATGATTCCTTGGTGAGAAGGGGAGGCAAAGCCTGCTAGCTGTCCTCTCCTTCTTTTGGGAATAGAGACACTGAACTCCATCCTAATTTATATGGCTATGCAGAATAAAGACTCCTGTAGTCTGCGGCGTCCTTTGCTGCCTTGGTGTGGCTATATGACTGAATTCTGGCCAACGGAGGGTGATGTACGAATAACTTCTGGAAAAGGTCCTTCAGATGCCAAGGCATGCTTTTCCCTTCCGTGCTTCTGCTGTCTGGAATGAGCTCATGATGTGATGACTGGCGCTGGAGCAGCCACATTGGACCATGAAGTGGCTTTGGGATTGAAGGCCACATTTGATAAAGCAGCAAAATAGGAGCAACGTGGGTCACTGAAGATTTTAGGAAGTAGCGGAAACATTGGATTTGGACTACCTACTTGGAGACTTAATGTGTGAGACAAATAAGTTTCTGTCTCATTTAAGTTACTCTCTTTCTTTTGAGACTTTATTATTTATTTATTTATTTATTTATTTATTTATTTATTTATAGCACACGGGGTGGGGAAAGAACAGTGAGAGAGGGAGAGAGAGAATCTTGAGAAGGCTCCACACCCAGCGTGGAGCCCAGCGCAGGGCTCGATCTCATGACCCTGAGATCATGACCTGAGCTGAAATCAAGAGTCAGATGCTCAACTGACTGAACCACCCAGGCGCCCCTTATTTAATGGGGGGTTTTGCTGTGCTGACCTTGAATCTATTCACAGCCGGTATGAAGGGACTAAAGTGAATACTAAAATCACGTTGTGTAGTTGTTGTATGTACACACATGTCTACATACAGATACATAGTTAAGAATGCTTGAGAAGCTTCTTCAACTTAACTTTATAAATTCAATAAAATGAATGACCGAACCATACAGTCTTATACACATATGTAAGCGTGCTGGTATTAGTACTACAGGAAAATGCATATGTTTTCTTCCACGGCGAGACTGTGTTCCAGGCCATTTCACCCTGTTGATATGTCAAGGCATCAAACTTCTTCAGAAGCTGGTAAGAAGTCGAGTCTGACCTGGACACGCCCACTGTGGAAGCGAGCCCACTGCCCAGACCTGGGACGTGTGGTAGGCAAGACCTGTGCTTGGTGTCTCTGCACTCCTGCCTGCAGGGGGATGATGCTGGGCTCACTTGCTCACTGGTGCTCCTACTGGGCTGTCCAGTGGCGTGAACAGAAAGATAAAGAGAACCCAGCTGTGTGTTGGCATTGGCGAACAGCTGCACTAGCTTTCGGTATCCTTCCTCCAAGCTTCACGGGCAAGGATAATGGAGACTATCCCTCTGTGTTCCAGACAGTGTAGAAGTGCTGTCTATTACTTGCTCTCGAATGCATTCCTGACCCGGTGCTCCTGGTAGTATGGCACTTTATTGGCTGATGTCTTCTCCATGGGCACAGAGGGTCCCTGAAGGCCCACGTCTGCCTCGCGCCTGCCCCAACCCCAGCGCCATGGGCAGCACAGAGGAACTCTCCAGAGCTGTGTGCTTAGTGGAGGACTAGCAGAGCTGAGAAGCCCGTCCACGTTTGCACAGGTGGGTAGCAGCAGCAGGAGTTCCCGGTCGTTCTCGTACTGAATAAAGCCCATCGATGGTTAGAAATCTGGCTGCGCCCCGAGACCACGCAGTGAGCCCACCTCAGACCTGCCGAGTCAGGACGTTCTGGCACGAATGCTCAGCTGAATCCAAGGAAGCTAAGTTTGGGAACCACTGTTTTCAATAACAGAATGGATTCTGTTCATTCCAGGTCACAGAGTCATAGTTTGCCTATTAGTTCACATTATTAGTTCAAACACAGCATTGCTGCTTTCTTTTT
The DNA here is from genome assembly GCF_024610735.1 of Ursus americanus. NCBI lineage: Eukaryota > Metazoa > Chordata > Mammalia > Carnivora > Ursidae > Ursus > Ursus americanus. Next base: position 69,121,068 of record NC_142132.1, read on the forward strand.
CTTTCTGGTCAGAGCTTCAATTTTTCTCAGTTATCTACCTTTCGCCCCTCAGCCTCCTGCCTCAGGAGAGGCAGGTCATCCCCGCCCAGTTCCAAAGAAACATCAGCTGGGTGCGAGGGCAGTGATGTCATTTCCTGTTGTGGGGGGAGGTTGAGTCAGGAGTGAGCATGTGACCCGGTCTGGCCAATGAGACGTGAGGGAGAGATCTTTAGGGGTTTCCCTCCCCTAGGAGAGAACTTGGAGAAGACCGGGTATAGGTCTTCATAAACTTGCAGAATCACTATGTTGTACACCTGAAGGTAAGGTAACATTGTGTGTCAACTGTACTCAAAAAAATAAAAAAAGAAAGAAAGAAATGTGAAAGATAAAACTTTCATAAAAGATGGATAAATGAGAATTCACTTTTTTAAAAAAGGGTAGCTTTTACCTACCTGGTGCTGTTGGGTCTGGATGTGATGGCTGGGACAGCAGCAGCCCTGTGGCTACCAGCCAAGGGCCACGGAGAGGAGGGAGGGATATAACTGGGCTGCTATACAAGCAATCCTGAAGCTCGATCTCCGTCTCCCCCCAACGCACCCCCCCCAACACACAGCCCTCTGGGCTTCCTGATAAGTGAGAAAAGAAATATAAGTTAAAAATAGAATAGAATAGAATAATAAAATATAAAATTAAATAGGTTAAGTGGGTTAGGGTTTCTGCCAGAAGCCTCCTAACCCCAGCACTTTCTTTGACTACCTGATGAAGTGAAATTTTTTCTCCTTAAATGCACTCAGCTTTCCTTTGATGATTTAATAAAGTCACTGCAGCCCAGACGGTGACAACCCCAAAATGGGTGGAAAGAAGTGGCGGCAGCCCGAGAGCAGGTAGAGGGGACCACGTTAGCAGACCCTGCTCAGGGCTGTCCCCAAGACAGGGAAGGGAAATGCACTCCGTTGTCCCCGTCTCTGCGGTCAAGTGCACTCTCAGGAAGGTATTTAGAATGTAGGCTCTATTATAACTCAGATGTGGCAAGTCTGACAGACCAGGAGACGTGTGCCATTGAAAAGGGATTTTGTGACAGCACCCAAGAGGTGGGGACACATGGCACCACACCACAGGGGCCACCTGGGGAAGAGCCGGAGTGGACAGGAGGCAGAGCAAGTGAGGAGAAAACGTGGACAAGAGCCCTTATTGTGGTTTCTGGGCGAAGAAATGGCCAAAGCAGGGCAAGCAGGCTGACGATTGGCTGGTTGAAATAATTTCGGGGCTCTGGGGCATAGTGCTGTCCCTGATTGTCTGGTACCTGGCCCTGGGTGCTTAGGGCAGGGGGACAGAGAGAGCCCAGGGAGGGGGTGGTTGGGGTGTGGGCTCTGGACCTTGAAGGCATGCCCCCAGTTGAGTTGTTGCACCCGTGGGAACTGGCTCATACCGGGAGGGGCAGCCCCTCCAGGGGCAGCCAGGAGCCAGCTGTCAAAGCATCGAGTACAGAAACTAGGAAATATGGTTATGACAGAAGGGCAAAGTTTCTTCCTTGAGCACCTCCTTCTCAAAGACCCACTAACATCTCAAAGCCCTACTCAGCCGGGGCATCCCCTGCGGGCAGGTCAGAACCTCTCTCCCCATTGTTCCCGAAGTCTGTGTCACTGTGTGTGATCCTGTCCACGTGCGGCAGTCTCCCTTTCTACACCAGGAGCCTCTGGGAAAGAGGGAGCGTCCATCAGTTCTGACTGTCCTCCCTCTGTGCACCCCAGGCCTGGCACAAAGCTGGCCCCAGCAGGGGCTTGGGGAATTGCTGAAAACCCAGCGCTGAGCCCACCGGCTTTTCCTTTGCCCGGGGAAAACCCAAGTTCACATCCCACAATTTTTACTAAGGCAGTGATGGCCAGGTAAGATAGAGTTGCTCTATTTTGTGTTATTACCTCTCAAACGCCCTACACTCTTGGGGGAAAGGCAAATTTCATAAATAATTTGGGGGCTGGGGTTTCATGTTCTTTGTTAATGTTGAATGACTTGCATTTCACCAATCTGCATTGAAGTGGATGAAAACCACCACGGCTTCATTTGGAATATACCTGGGTGGGAACAGCAAGCTCGTAAAAAGAAAAAAAAAAAAAAATCGGGGGGGGGGGTGTGTGGGGGGATGGTAGGGACAAAGAATCATTCTGTGGAAAATTTAGCCACAAATTGGATTTTCTTCTTTCTTTCTTTCTTTCTTTCTTTCTTTCTTTCTTTCTTTCTTTCTTTCTTTCTTTCTTTTCTGGTACCTTAATTTGCTCCTTCCAGGCTTTTGTTATTTGACTTAAAAAGGCAACTTTAAATAGTGAGAATGGCGCCTATAAGTTAAATATTTCCTTTCCCCTTACTAGTATCAATCATGATGGCAGGTGTACTGTAGCTATTTCATTAGGAAATTAAATGATTTCTAATAATTCAAGATGAGTCCATATTATCTCTATATTTTTTCTTCGCAGTTCTCCCAAAAAGTTTTGCCCCCAAACAGATCAACTTGTTTTTCTCCTTTTTCTCTCCCTTCCCCTCTCCCTCCTCCCCGTCTCTCTCTTTCTCCTGCTCTCTCCCTGCCCCTCCCTCCCTCCTTCCCTCCACTCCTCCCTCCCTTCTAGTCCTCTCCCTCTTGCCTCAATCTCACCACTATTCAAAAGAACATTCTCAAATGCCCTAACCTTTCAGGACTCAGCGATGAATAACAGGATATATTATCAAGGATAGCCTTTCTAAAACTGTAATTTTTAGACTGCTTCCTGTTTTCTGGATGGCAGCCAGCAGTGGTAACTAGGTACAAAGCGACACGAAATCATGTCTCTACAAGTCTAGTTTTTTAAATGGTGCTTTTTAAGTCTCTGACAGGATTTGTCTTTGAGGCTTTAATATAGAGAGCAGTCGAAGCTCTCTTTCTCTTGGAGACAGAATGTGAAGCCTGCTACCCTCCAAAACAAGAGGCCAGGAGCACAATGGGGAGAAGGCACCTAAGCTTATCTTCTTCCTTTTTTTCTCCTTTTTTCCTCAGAGGCAAATGGCCCTCCAAGTAAGCACGAGGACAGGGCACTCTCGTGTCTGTCCCTGGAGCCCAGGTGACCTGGCACATGCTGGTTGAGCAGAGAGTGCCGGGAAGAGCACGGTGACAGCTGCTGCTCCCAAGGGGTATTTAACTGCTACATCAAAACAAATGAGGGCACTGTGTGTGGGGGGACAGCCTCTAGCTGGACACTGGGCCGGAAGTGCCTGGCACATGGCACTCAGTAATTAGCCACTGAGCTGAGTTATTGAATTGAATGCATTCTCCCTTCAAATAGGGCTTAAAATACCACTCCCATCACAAAAGCACAGCACAGAAGGAGCGGAGATCCGCCACTTCACGAGTCATCCAATTAACTCATTAAATAGCAGCATTTCCCAAAGTACATTAGTGATTTCTGGAAATCATCAACTGGCGAAGATTCAGGTCATAAAGACTGTTTTTAATAAAGAAGTAAAGAGTGGGTCATGAAGGGAGCATCAGACCTCCCGGGGCCCACACTCTCCCCTTGTGTCTGTTTCCCTGAGAAAATGGAAGAAGAGAACTTCCACTCATGTCTCTGTGAAAGCACCACTTGGCCAGCCTTTGCCCACTTCTGTGTGTCCCTAGTGCAGAGCCCCAGAGCTCTTCTTCCATCCTGAGGACTCGGTCTTCAGTCATCCGGGCTTTGGATGCTCTCTTGGTCCCCACCCTATGAACACCCCTACAACCCTCATCTTAACAATGGCAGCACGGGACTGTATGAAGCACACTTGGGCCACCACCTCTACCCACCACTGGTCTTCTCTTCACCTCCCTTTCCAGCTACCCACCTCAGAGGGGTGACCACACCTGCCTGGTCCACCCTGCTGCCCTCTCAGGGTCTCACCTCTTGCCCTGACCAGACCCTCATCCTGCCCCACGTGGTCCGCTCTCTGAGGATACCCGCTCTGTCTCTGATGGCTCCTGCTTTCTTGAAAGGCTTTCTCCCCTTGGCCTCTAGGACACACTGTCTTTGGTCCCCTATTGTTTCTTGGCCTCTCATGTTTGCTGGTTTCCCCTCCTTTTCCCAACTTCTAAGCACTGGCTGCCTAGGACTCTATTGTTCTTTGTCCTTTGTTAGAGTCCTTTAAAAACAGAATCCGTTGTCCTTTCTGTGCTCACTCGCTGTCCCCTGGCTTCAAAGGCATATACAGAAGGAAGACTTCCATATTTATGTCTCCGTCTTGGACCTGCCTTCGAATTCCACACTTGCATACTTGACATTTCCCCTGAGGGTCTATAAACCTTTCAATTTCGACATGTTCGAAGCCAAACTCTTGATTTTTATCCGTAAACATGTTCGCTCTCATAGTCCTTCCATGTCAGCAAATGGCAAAATCATTCTTCAAGCTGCTCGGATAAATAATTCTAGAGTCTCCCATTCTCCACGTCCCAGCCAAGAGCAGATCCTGTCCATTCTGCTTCAAATTATACTCCGAATCTGATCACTCCCACTACCTGGGCGTCCTCAGAATGGACCGTTCCCTGATTCCATCCGCACACCTGGCCTGTCCCCTCTGAGAGCGTACTTGTTCTCAGGCAACAGTGGCCGGAGTTGAGATACCTCATCGCTGAATTTAATGAGGATGACATGCAGGGACCTTGAAGGATGCTGTCTCAGCTAATTCCTGACTCCTGGACTAAACGGCTCCATTTCTAGTTCCTTCCTTCTTTCCCATTTTTGAGTCTCTGACCTGACAGAGGAAAATTACAGAAAAATGTATCTTCCTTTCTCCCTTTTCCTGGGCCAAAAGATTGTCTCACAAGTGTAGACGGGGACTTAAAGTATGGCCCTCCCTCTCAAGGTGACTGAACAGAAAACCCACCCGGCACCCCAAAAGATGACACAGTTAAGGTTAAGAGGCACATTTGCAGGCGTTAGAACACAGGCTTCTGCAGATGCCACTTACAAGAAACACAAGAAAAAACTGGGAATTTTCAAATACAGATCTTCAAAAGATGTAACGGAACTGTACGTCTATAATCCTAGAGACGACAACTTTCTAAAATCATAAAGCACTGAATGCAGATGGTCACTGATCTGAGAGACTATCACATTTATCACCAAACGGAGAACCCCGGAAGGCAGGGCAACCCGGGCGTGGTATGGTGGGCTCTCAACTAAGCGACTACAAACCAAGAAGGAGAAACACCGCCGGGACACAGACACACAAGGAAAAAAATAACAGAGACCTGTTAAAATACAGGGTAAAATACAAGCAATGCAGAGGGGTCCTGAAGAAGAAAAGAGAGTAAGCGTAAGAAAAGAGATAATTAATAATTGGAAGGAAGCTTTCCAAACACAGGAAAGGCTTACCAGTATCAAAAGGCTTACTGAGTACCAGAGAAAAATAAAGGAAAGGGGAAGAATTTGAATTTCAAGCATTAGGTAAAAAATATTTACATATCCAGGCAGGAATAACGGAGGAAATAGAATAAAAAAGCTATCTGCAAGGGAATGAACAGACTTCTCTTCGCATTCTCGTCCAGAACAATGAAGCTACAATGGAATGTGATGGCCAGCCAAACTGTCATTTACGTGTGACATTAATAAGAAGGCATCTTAAATTATGGAAGGATCTAGAAAATACATTACCCTTACTCTCCCTAAAACAATCGATTCTTTCTACATGCCAGCCAATCGATCAGGAGAGAACTGTGTTCAGCATAATACTGGGGAAACAGGGTTAGCTAAGCCAACAAGTTCTTTTGATCAGGTTATAATACGATACAAAGGTCAACGTTGTCATTGAAAGAGATGTTACAAAAGGGACCTAAATTTTTAAATACTTCTGATTGATTGTCCGCTATTCCTCAGATCATGTTCAGAAGAAAAGGAAGGGCACACAAAGGCAGGGAGCGCAGTGAAGCCCAGGGAAGGACTGACCACGCCCCCAGATGGTGTATGTGGCGCCCGCAGCGCGTAGAATGGGCTGCAGTGGTCCCATTGCTGGGGGGGGGGGGGGGGGGGGGCGCGGCTAGTCGTTCTCAGATAAATGCGGTTTGGGAGAGAGGAAGACACTTAAGAGAAGATGAAGGATGTTGTTCTATTCCAGATGTTGAGAATAGAGAAGTTTTCCCCATCTACCTCTTGAGTGTCGCCACTAACAATGAAAACAGCATGGGTAGCTTCCCAAGTTTTAGATATAAGTAGAAAAAAGATCAGGCATTTTCCAGGAACCTTTTGTTGACTTCAGAATCACTGAATTTTGGAACTCTTCGGGGTATTGTTAAAATGACCCCTTGAACTGTGAGGCCGCTTTGTGACGATGACTGTCGCGATTCCCACACCCGGTATGGCCAACACCGCTGAACAGCACCTGTTTCTTTTATAGTTGTAGCGAGAGTACGGGCACTTTCTAGTGAATGCATGAATTAGGCTGTTTTTCTGATTTTGTTTTGCTTTTAAACCCCCGTGACAAAATCCAAGCAGACAGCGTCCTCTGAGTGGACACGCCACAAACCACATTAAAGCCAATTTGTGTTTGCTTTTAAAAAATTGCAAAATAAATATTGCTTTAACAAGATTTATTTCTATCAGGGTCTGCTCCAGACTGCTGGGCTCAGGACTAATAAAAGGACATGGGTTTATTTCTGGTCCTCTGGGGCAAGCATTTCCCAACTTTCTGGAAGTTGCAACATCCTGTTGTTGATTTCAGTCTGTAGCTTCCTCTCCAGTTCCCTCCACCCAGATTAAACTTGCTTTATTTATTTAATATTTAATGGGTGGGAATTTAAATGGTTATTGTTCTAAAAATTTCTAGGCACTTTTACGATATCCTTTTACATAATGGGAGCTATTACCACAGGCTGAGAATTAGAGTTTTAAGGCAGTATTTAAGGGGATGAATGGGACACAGAGCCTGGAGGGAAAAAGAAATCAACAGAGAACAGACCTGACATAGAGTTAAGGAGGGGAAAACATCAACAGGGAATTTAATCAGTAAAAGAACCCTCTGATTCTGTCCCTCAGAACCTGGAGTCGGGGGGTGGGTTATATTTGTGTTACTGCCAAGGGGACTAAGTCTACTCAGTCCACCAATTCAAAAAGAAATACTTCTGAGAAGGTGCTACGTTATTGGCAAGTTGGTAGGCATTAGAGGGAATACTAGAGATAAATAAAATAATGTTTATTCCCTCAAAGAATTCTAAACCTGCCAGGGAAAAATGGTAAACTGAGTCAGAAAACAGTTAACAGCTGTATTCACTAAGACAGGACCAGAAACCACATCCCCAGTCACCTTCAGATTCCAGCCAAATTGGGCTCCCTCTCTTGCCATCACTGAGGCCCAGTGACAGTCAGAGCAGCTGCTTTGTTCGTGAGCGTTGTACCAACCGGCGTGGGTATTGCTCACAAAATAGAATCTCTCCAGAGATGAACGAAAAACACCCATGGGGATGTATCCACGTTTACCCTAGTAAAGGACTTTTTAAAAGGTGTCAGTACTGAGTGTGCAGTTCGTGCAGGTAAAGGGGGAGTATGGATTTGGGAAGGCAAAAGCAAAGAGAAAAGACGAATTCCCACCATCTGAGAGCGTATAGCCTGAGGTCAGAAGAGGAGACTGCCAGCGTGGGAAGGGGGATTCAGAGGGAAGTTGAGAGCTGGCTTTCAAGGCTGCCCCAGATTGCATTTACCAAGGGTACGGCATCGGCAACGTCAGCCTAATAGCTGCTCAAAAACGTTGCGTGGCTGGAAGGCTGCCCGGACGGGGAGCACAAGGAACTTCTGCTCATTAGTTCAGATGTGGCTTAGTAAGTAGATGGGCCACTTTCCCAGGAAGAATTCCATAGCCTTCCACAGTCATGTTGCCTTCCACCCAATTGTGTTACATAATAAGTTTTAGACTTATTGTTCACATTATGATCCTGTAAATACTTGAGCGTAACTCTTCGTTGAGCTCTGATTACATTTCCTTTCTTGAACAAATTATGCTTACCCTGGAGTTAGTAAATGTCTCTGCTGGACGTAGACATCCGTCTGAATACTGTGAAAGAGGTCATCTACCAGTTTCGGTCTTTTTCTCGGAGACCTTCTCCTGGACCCCTTGGCCATCCCGCCCACACGCAGACACTGCTCTCTGTGTCTATTTTACAACAGGCAGCTCGCGATCTCTCTCCAGCGTTTCCTGCAGATTGTTTCATTTCTCTCTTGTTGGATTCCTGATCTATGAAGTCAGTGTCTTTCTCCTGTATTTATTTCTTTGTTTTCGACAAAGTACCTATGATACTTCTTAAGAGAGTGTGCATGAAAGGGTTTTCTGTTTTATTTTGTTTTTTAGTCTTTGTTTTCTGAGATTTATTTATCTAGCTATTCTGTTGACAACATTTAGGTTGTTTTAGCTCTCGGCCAGGACTACTAGCATTACCATGATAATTCTTGTACAAGTCTTAACACACACATCCACACACACGCACACACACGCAGGCATGAAATTGCTGTCATTGGTCATGAGTTTATCAAAGTTCAGAAAATAATGCTAAACCATGTCCAAGGATTGTACAAACTTACCCTCCCATTGACAGCCTGTGAGAGTTTTAGTTGCTCCATATCTTTGCTAATACTTGGTACCATCTATCTTTTTCATTTTGAGTGTCTGAATCTTACTGTAGTTTTAATTTGCACTTTCCTGATTGCTAATAGGGTTAAACACTTTCTCAAATCTTTATTAGCCATTTGGAGATCTTCTTTTATGAACTACCTGCTCGAGGCTCTTGCCTAATTTTCTACTTGGTGGACTATCTTTTTCCTTAATTACATAGTATCCTCTGGATAAGAACCCTTTGTTGTGGTTATAGTCTCTTGATCAGTGGCTGGCCTTGTGTTTTTTTTTTAATTGTGTCTTTGATTAATAGAAATTCTGAATTTTAATGTAGTCATTACAATTTTTCTGTCTCTTCTTTATGGTTGGTGGGGTTTTGTTCTGGGTTGGGGGGTATTTTTTTTTAAGACTTTTTTTTTTATTTGTTCATTTGAGAAAGAGAGAGACAGGGAGAGCACCAGCAGGGAGAGAAGCAGAGGGAGAGGAAGAAGCAGACTCCCTGCTGAGCTGGGAGCCCGACACGGGGCTCGATCCCAGGACCCTGAGATCATGACCTGTGCCAAAGGCAGATGCTTAACCATCTGAGCCACCCAGATGCCCTGGTTTTTGCATTTTTTGTACCCTGCTTGACAAATCTTTTCCATCACTAGGTGCTGATGATATTCTCCTGCTGGCTTATTGAAATTTTATTGCTCTAACTTTCACGTTGAGTTCTAAAATCCACCTGGAGCTGATTTTTGTGCATGGTGTGAGGTGGGAATCAATTTTCCCCTTTTTCCACATAGAGATGTATTTGATCCTTCACCTTTTATTGAAAAGACCACCCTTTCCTCAGTGCTCTGCAATGTCATCTGGTTATAAACCAGGTGTCCATATATGAGTGGGTCTGTTTCTGGATTCTCTTTCCTGGTCTGTCAGCATATTTGTCTCTCCTGGCCCAAATACCACCCTCTTAACTTCCTGTAGTCCACAGTAAGTCTCAAAACCCAGCAAGGAAAGTCTCTCCACCTTGTTCTTCCCTGAGATTGCCTAAGCCATTATCGACCATCTGTATTTTCACACAGATCTTAAAACCAGCTTGCAAAATTTCGCAAAATCCTTTTGGAATGTTGATCCAGACTGCATTGATTCTGCAGAAAAGAAATTGAAATATTCACCTATTTACAATAGCGCGTCTTGTGCGTCCTGCACTTGGTTTATTTTCACACTTAGATCCTCATTAATTTCTCTTAAAAATGTGGGGTTTTGTTTGAAGTCTTGTCATCTTTCATTAGATTTATTCCTAAGTATGTGATGCTTTGATACTGCTGGAAATGATTCCGTTTTTACAGTTTCATTTTCGAAATGCTTATTGCAGTTACATAGAAATACAATGGATGTGATATTCACTGACCTTGCTAAGTTCTCTTCCAATTCTAGTATTTTTAGCCAGAGTGGCCTTTGGGTTTTCTACATGCACAATCATGTTCCCTGTGAGTAATGACATATTCATTTGTTTCTGCTCCATCTCTAAACCTTTATTTATTTTATGCTTATCTTTTTGCACTACCTAAGACATTCAGACCACATTGGTACATTTCTCTGCCTCTATCTGCAGCCTTGTTGATGAGCCAAGGCCAAATGTAGCAGGAGTGTTTCCAAGAAAGTGAGGGAAGAGTTTCTCTTTAAAGTTTAGAGTAGAACTGGCCTGATCTAAACCTTAGAGAGAAACTTCCATGGCGAATATCTCTAGAAAAGGGCTCTAGGGAAATGTTTTGGGTTTTTAATAGTACTTACCTCCAGGATAATCAAGACCTCAAAGAAATAATCCAACGAAGAATCTAGAGAGATGATCGAGAAGTCCCCACCCCACCCCCTACACCCTGTAGGGAGCTTTAGCTCTTTTCCTTGCGTCATCTCCTACGGATGGGGTCTTCAAATATTTGTTGAATGTATCTGAGGGAAATTGGTACAATACAATTATTATTGTTATGGACTGAATTGTGTCTCCCCCCCCAACAAAAAACTTCCTATGTTAAAATCCTAAGCCCCAAGACCCCAGAATGTGACCATATTTGAAAACAGGGTCATTTGCAGATGTGGTTAGTTGAGAAGCGGTTAATATGGTGGGCACGACTCAGATAGGACTGGTGTCCTTATAAGAAGACCACACACACACACACACACACACACACACACACACACGAGAACGTCATGTGAGGATGAAGGCAGAAATCAGAGTGATGCTTCTATCAGCCGAGGAACATCAAAGGCGGCCAGAGCTAGGAGAGAGGCACGGACCAGCTCCTCCCGTCACGGCCCTCAGTAGAAACTGACCCTGCTGTCATCTTGATCTGGAATTTCTGACCTCCGTTACTGTGAGGCAATAACTGTCTGTTCTTTAAGCCAGCCAGGCTGTGGCACTACGTTAGCGCAGCTCTGGCAATCGAAGGCAACAGTGTTTTAATTTGCTTTTCTCTGATTACTGGCAACAGAGAATACTATGTGGCTTTGTTTACCCGTTGTAATTTCAAAGGGAATTTAGGAGTACTAAGAAGTCACTAAGATAACAAAATGACTTCAGAATACGGCGTTGCACAAGGTACACCTTGCAGAAGTGTCTTTATGGGAGTTTCTGGAATGCTTCACCAGCTGCGAGCTTCTGAGGAAGATTATCCTGGAGCAGGGTCCAGAAAGCCGCATCTTTATTATGCTTCCTGGTCACTTCGATGTACATTAAGGTTTGAGAACCGCTGCTCTAAAGGTCGACTTCTAGCCGTTCGTGGAGAGACCCTCCGCACTTGAGTATTCCACCCCGTGCAACTCAAATCACATTGCGATGGTACATTCTAGGTGTCAACCTAGCTAGGCTATGGTGTCACATGGCTCTGACTCAACTCCACAGGTTGCTGTGAAGGCATTTTTTGGATGATATTAATACTTAAATCAGTTGACTTTGAGTAAAGCTGATGAATATGGGTGGGCCTCATGTAATCAGTTGAAGGCTTTAAGGGGAAAGACTGAGATCCCCTGAGGAAGAAGGAATTCTGCCCCCAGATAGTCTCCAGATTCAAGTTATAGCATCAAATCTCCAGCCTGCTGGCCTACTCTGCAGCTTTCAGACTCACCAGCCCCCACAATCACATGAGCCAATTCCTTAAAATAAGCCTCTCTACATACTCACCTCCTGTTGGTTCTGTTTCTCTGGAGAAGCCTAACTAATACCTGCATCAAGTCCATTACTGTTTATCATATCCGTGAATAAGGCTGGGCCTATAATCGGTTATTGTCTTCATTAATTCCCATTGGTGTTACCAATTCTGCTTTCATTTATTCTGTAAATAATTTTTGAGCACCTACTATGTGCTGGGCAATCTGCTAGAAGTTGCGAGACTTTTGCACAAACAAAAATAGCTGTTTGACTTCAAGAGTTCAGAATTTTGCTAGAGAGATTGAGATATGAGGCACCTAATTCTCAAAAGCATCTTGTACCTGTCTACTTAAGACTAGCAATTTGCTTGTTTTGAATACATTTGCCTGATGACTTAGTCAAGTAAAAAGTTGATTTTTAAAGTTCCGTCCCTTGATTGTCCAAATGAGTTCATATTTTGGCATAACGGTGGCCAGTTCTGCCACTCCAACGCTACATCATGTGCTCCATTTGTGTTTGAAGCAAGGTGAAGAGCACTCTACTAGAGAATTTGCTTTCCTTTCTAGAAAAATTGGTGTGTGCCTTCCTTGGTAATAAGGGGAGTCTGGGGGGCACATTTATTCATGCTCGAGCACCTGACAGATCTTGAGTCGGGTATGCCAATGGGGAAGGCTGCATCAGCAAACAGTCAAGCAATGGTAGGCGTTCATTGGTTCTTCCAGATCACTCTTTTGGTTCCAATGTAGTAAATTGCTACTTCAGGCCCTGAGGTTTAGGGGAGAACCTGACTCACTCAGCTCTGATTGTGTGCTGAGAGTGGGTAGCAAGCCTGGGGCAATGGCAAGTAAGGACACGCCACCACTCCCACGGCAAAGGGAACTTTCCAGCCCTCCTCCTTATCCACGGGTTACTAGGTTGTGCAGCTGGTATCTCTTTCCCTATTGTGGCTGTGATGGGGCAGGAAGGTGGCATTTACTGTGGGGTTGGGGCAAAGGTGGGGGAATGCCCTTCCAAAGGCGAGCATCTCCTGGTGACAGGATCAGATTCTGTGACACTGATTGTTGTCGTATGTTAAGTCAGGCACAGACGTGGTATTAGGCATCAGTGAGGTTAGAATTTACTGGAGACCAACCTGAGGGTGTGCCATCTTGCCCTGTAGACTGGGTTATAGCTACCATTTCAGTCTCTGGAAGCTGGTGGGATAAGCGAAACCATCCTTAATTTCTAAGCCAGTCACTAAATCAAAACACAGTTCAGAAAGGAGGAAAAAACCAGTGCCCTGTGAGAAATTTCTCTTTGGCTTTCTGACTGGGTTCATGGCAGCAAAAATGACCTTGACCTCGATGGCACCTTTAGGCTCCAAAGACTCTTCAAGGGTGTTAGTAAAGGCAGACGCTGTAATTAGGATCTCCCAAATGCAGACACTGTAATTAGCATTTCCCAAAGCAACAGCATTGGGCTGGGGCTTGGCATCGGTGGTAGCCAATGTGAAATGACTGCAAACCACCATCTTCCATTTTCATGGGGACGACTTGTTAAAGGATATTGCTTGGTCATTAAAAGACTCCTGTAGAATCTGGAAGGGGGCTGAGATCTCAAACATTTTCACCCTTGGTTTAGGACAAGAGAATTTAGACACGGTTTACCTCAGGGACATGGATATGTCCCTGGTGGTGTCTCCATGAGCCAGGATCGAGCGGATTGGAAAAATCTTCTGTTTCATTCCTTTCTGTATTTCTGAGTCCGTGCCTCATGCATGGTTGCAGACAAACTGGAATGAGTTGGAATGACCTAATGTTTCTGTGACCTCTGCTTTTGTTGCCCCCGAGTTAACTCCCAGAGACTACACCACACAAGAGAAATGTATATGGAAAATATCTTATGAACGTCTCCAAGACAGACAGTAAAAACAGACCATTCAGAGCTAGCTTCTGGAGCCTGATTAACCCCCTTTGGTGTTAAAACAAATTGGTTGGGAGCCTGGGTGGCTCAGTCGGTTAAGCATCCGCCTTCAGCTCAGGTCATGATCCCAGGGTCCTGGGATCGAGTCCTGAATTGGGAATCCCTGCTCAGCACGGAGTCTGGTTCTCCCTCTGCCCCTCCCCCCACTTGTGCAAGCGCGAGCTCTCTCTCTCTCTCTGAAATAAGTAAATAAGTAAAAATTAAAACAAATTGACTTAACTTCCCAGATCATTGCTGCGGCTCTGTGTTACCTCTTGATGGGCAGATGCCGAATCAGTGGTGTGAGCGGGCTTGAAATTTGCTAATGTTAACCTGATAAATAAAACAGTCAGTTATTTTACTGGCAATAATGGTCTTATTTGAGAAGAACAGAGAATTGCAATTTGGGACATGTGAACTATGACAAAACCATAGGTGAGTCTGCAGAACAAAGGAGAGGAAAGAGGGGATAGGTGACGGACTGTTAAAACAAAAAGTCCATTGGAATAAACTGAGAGCCGGAAGTGTGGTGGCTTTTCATTGGCTGAATTGGGACTGTCTGTCTTTGGCTGGGCCATTGCTGGGTGAGGAGAAAATCTTTCTTTCCCCTGCGGGGGTAGTCAAGTGTAAGTTTTTTTCTAGGTGGGAATTCAAGGTAAGTCTCTTCCTGGTGGGTCTGCCATTGACAAGCACCAGCAGGGAGGGAGCTCCCCCTCTGGATTCCCATCTCCATCTTAAATGAGGTTTCCTTGATCCAGTTTCACACGAATAATTCTGTAGCCCAGAGCCAGGCCTGGGAGAGAAATGCCAGATGTTAGGGCGGGAAGAAACCACAGACACCACTGGGTCCCATTGCTGGTTTTTACAAATGGGAATCCACATACAGTCAGACTAATGACTAACCCAGGACCACACCGCTAACGGTGGCAATGCAGGGACCAGAACCCAGGTCTGAACTCCAACTCGGGGCTTTATTTAAAGACTGCACTTCCCCGCCGGCAACAGTAGGTCTGGTCGTGCTGATGATGCTCGACTTACCAACCGAGATAGACCAAGACTTACTTCATCAGTCGGGAAGCCAGAAGGAGCAAGGAAACAATTGGGCCCAACAGGGTGGAGACAAAATGGCTTCTTTCAAGAGGTTGCTAAGTTCCCCCTTTAACATGAGCCAAAGAACATCTCACAAACACGATTCTTCCTTTATACAGACATCTGTACGTCTTCAGTGGGGGTGGGGGGCCATCAGGGCCATGTGCTTCTCGCTCCCCTTGCAGCAGATGCTTGCTACTACTTGAAGACTTCCCTGTGCTGTGGTCATTGTTTAATTCTCCCGTAAGGGGAGTTTTGCTCAAATTCAACAGGACGGCTTAAATTCAAAACAGGGTGCAGGGCCCTGCCATGCATTAGTTTCAGCGGCACATCAAAGCTCCGAGAAGGGGGTCTGGGGCTGCTTCAAGCGCGCCAACGGCCCTCCAAGCACCATGCTGTGGGGAGGGGGTGCATCTGCGTCTCATTCTCAGATGCATTTATGTTCGGCTATGTGGTGAGATTGTCCCGCCTGGCCTGTTGTGCCTTTTGTTCAAAAGTCTAGACCTTTGAAGTGAGCTGGCAAAACTCAACCACATAAGGCCACGTGGGCAGGCCCCATGGCCAGAGGCTGGAAAGGGGGTCCGAAGAGCCAAATTCTTCACACATGGGCAAATGGACTCATTGAAGAAAGGGCTGTTAAGAAGCCATAGTGAGATGGAACATGGCTGGCCACTGTGACCCATACGTGCCGAGCCAGAGAGAAGAATCAATCGAATCTGGTCAATAAATATTTCCCAAGAACCTCCCGAGGGCAGGAAGCAAAAGGCTGGGCAGTGCTTGCTCTCAAGAGGTGGTTGTAACTTTAAACCGACTCCCTATCACCTAGGTAGCCGACTGAGACACGAACATATTAGTAACTGAAGAATGAAGGCCGAAATAATGTTTCAAGAAGGGATATCCAAGCACAGTGATTCACTAAGCGAATAATATCGTTTGCCCTGGGTCCGAGGAGGGAGAGAGTGGTCGGGCCAGGCACAGCTTTCCAGGAGAGGCTGTCCTGGTGGGAGGCATTTGGCGTGGACTTTACTAGATGGCATTAATTTCTGTGTAGCGTCCTGTCTTGTAAACAAGTGAGGTTTTATTAGTTTTGCGAAGGAGTTCAGAGCCACCTGACTGTCACAGACAGCGATTCCCTTGTGATGGGATCCAGTCCAAACAAGAGAAAACATGAGATTGATGATGGGATGGTGGTCTTGCTCTTAGGTCTCAGCAATCTTTCAGGTTCATGCGTGTGACTGCCACACAGCAAAGCCTCTGCGATGGCTCTCAGCTCACTCCATCCTTGACACTCAGACAAACGTCCCTGTGATGCCTACGCTCACTGTTGTGCGTGTTAGGATTCAGGCTCTCTTCACTTCTGCCCTGAGTCTTGTACTTACCTTCCAGATAATCTTCCAGGTTCACAAAAATGGACATTTATGGAACTTCGGTTTCTCTCTTGCTGTATTTACGGAGCTCTTGTCTTTTTCGATCTTGGGAGAAATTGCAACAACCCACACTTTCCCCAAATTATACTCATTCCTGTATTCATTCTCTAATTCAGTAATATTTCATTGAGCACCAGCCATGTGTAAGTGCAGGGGAGTCAATAAAAAACATCGGAGGTCAAGTGAAGGGATAGAGGAAAGTAAAGAGGCTGTGGAAATACTCTGTTACACACACATGGTGTCTGACCTGGGGTGTGTAAGGAACAAATCCTGGAGAAGTGACATCGAAGCTGAACCCAGTGAGTAGGAGATGGTCCCGCAGAAGTGGACAAAGGAGAGAGGGTTCTGACCAAGTAGGAGTGTATGTAAAAGGACCCAGAGGCTGGGGGAGCGGGCATGTTCCAGAAGCTCGAAGGTTGTTTCAGAGGGCTGAGGACCTTGTAGGAATGCCAAGAGTCTTGACTCTGTCCTCAGGGCGGTGGGGAGCTCATGAAGCGTCTTAAGCTCTTCAGCGTGACAAGCTCAGAGCGACTTGCCATGAAACCTTCATTGGGCACTTTTATCTCCCTCGGCATTTTAAAGAAATGACAGCATCCCAGTGAAGCCTTACTGGGCATCCGAAGGAGCAAAGGGTTTTCTCATTTTACAGGTGAGGAAATTTGAGATACATGGAGGTGATGGGGCTTACCAAGGGCATAGAGGAGCCAAAAGTAGTTGAGCACCAGCGAAGTTCGTGACAGGAGAGGGAAAAAGGGATCATGGCGCGATGAATATATACCGCCCACGTAGAACTGAGCTAATGTACGTATAAATTCTTCCACTGATTCTTTTTTTTAAAGAACCAAACTCCGTGATGAAACTTAATCAGGAATGTACCATGCAAGTTGGGACATTGAAGGTCAAGGCTTTGGAATTATACTGCAAATATCTCTTATCCTGCCTCCTAAAATACAGCCAGACCAGGAACAATGTCACCAGGTGGTGAGTAAAAGCAGGAGCCTCCGTCTTGAGAAAAGAACATGTTTCACTAGCCACATACACTTGGTAGTGGATCAACGATAGTCTGAGTGGTTTCAGCTCTGGGGGGAGAAACAGAAACCCCCGTGACTTTTGCTGTGTGAAAATGCGAGAGGAAGAGCCCAGGATCAATTATTCAAAACCACATGGAGGTAGACAGTGACCTGTTTCCTACTCCATAAGAGGTGACAATAATGGCACCCCTCTCATAGGACTTTGGTAGGAGGACGGCATGAGTTAATGCTCGTCAAAATACTTAGGGCCATGCCAGGCATATGATCAGTGCTCAATTTGTTAGCCGTCCTTTCCCTAAAAGCTCTGGGCACCCATTTGGAGAAACATGGTGGTAGAAGGTCTTCTGCATGTACAAGGCTTCCCTGGAATCTAGCGGGGCCATAACTATATCTTTAGGAGAATGAAGTCAAGCTGGGCACAGGACACATCTCCAGGGGACAGCCAGGAAATGCAAGCACAGGATGTCCCTCTATCGTTCAAGCCATGTCCACCATAGAGCAGAGGAGAGTAAGGAGTGCCCCTGCACGTTCACCCGTGCTAATGCACACCTGGGTTGGATTCCGGTGTGGATCACCAAGAACAGATGACCTAGAAACGGCCAGAGTACATCCCATGTGAAGAGTGACTTAGCTAAAAGTGTGGTGTTTGAAAATTATTGTGATTTAAAAATTTTATTTGTGGGGTGCCTGGGTGGTTCAGTTGGTTAAGTGTCGACTCTTGGTTTCAGTTTAGGTCATGATCTCATGGGTTGTGAGATCGAGCCCTGCATGGGGCTCCATGCTCAGCAGCGTGGGGGAGGGGGTCCCGCTTGGAGATTCTCTCCCTTTGCCCCTCCCCCCATGCTCACGCTCTCTCCCTTTCTCCAAAAAGAAATCTTTAAAAGAATTATTTGTAACTTTGTTATATTACTTTAACGTATAATATTTAGCAAAAATCCCTGGGAAACCCAACTGGAGTAATACATAAAAAGGAGAGGAAGATATACCATGTTCTGCTCAAAAACCACCTTTCTCAAGGACATCAGTTTAACAAACCCATCCTCGCTGTCCTCCGTTCTCTGACTGATCTTTCTACCGATCTTTGGACCACAGATTCAGCAAGGAATGAAGAAACCTCACCCTTTTGTAAAAGCTCTTGACCTTTCAAGTCATAGTTGAGGAGCTAAATCTGCACCGTCAAAATCATCCTTAAAAGTCTTTTTAGCCCTTTATGCAGAGATCTGCAGGTGGCCAGGAGCTGTCTCCCTCAGCAACACTCTGTAGGCAAGCTCTTTCCTTTAGAAGCCATCCAATGCTTGGTCAGTGGGTCTTGGAGAAGAAGAGGTAGTGCCTACACCTTTAAAATTATTTCTCCACCGCCTTTAGTATTATTTTATGTTATTACTTTATAATTTTTACTGACAGACCCCCTGGTTGGTTTGCCATTGGTTGTGCGCACAGGCAGGGTTGTGCCCCCTTGTTTCATTGGATGACCTCTCTGCTTGGTCCCTCTAGGATGTAGACAGAAACAATTATCCTCAACTTTATGCTTTCCTATGTAACTAACTGCTTTGACCTCCTGGAGCCAGCTTTTGCCCCTTGCTCCAGATTTAACCGGAATGTATTTGCATAATAATCTGGCTAATGGAACTTTTACATGGCCACGGCATGAGTATCACTGATAGCAGCAGCAATGGGCTCTGCCTGTGACCTCTTGTCTATGGAAATCACAAAAGCAGTCTGAACTGGAAGTCTGACTCCTTCCTCTCTTATACTCCTCCCACCTGTAATGTGTTATCTTAGGTCTATAAATGTTTAGTGGATTAATATTTCAGCAAGTTTCTACTATGTCTACTTAATGCTTTGCTTAAATTCTAGCACAGCTAATAAGTGCCAGAGCCAATATTCGCTATTTATCTGACAAGGAATTTTTATCCAGAATATATAAAGTGCTATTATAACTCTGTAACAAGAAGACAAAGAACCTAATTAAAAATGGGGGGGGAAAAATTGGATACTTTCCAAAGAAAGATATATGAATGGCCAATGAGCGTGTGAAAGATGCTTAACATCATTGGTTGGCAGGGAATGTAAATTGAACACATAGAATGTTTTATTGGATAACATTTGTTAAGGCCTGACAATACCAAGTGTTGGCAAGGATGTGTAACATCCAGAGCTGTCATACATTTCCAGTAGCAATGTACAATTGTACAAACACATTGGTTGTTTGGCAATTTCTCATTAAGTTAACATACACCTGCCACATGGCACAGCCACTCCCTCTCCTCAGTGAATACCCAAGACCAATAAAGACACGTAGCCACACAAAGACCAGTGCATGAATACTTGTAGAGGTTTTCTGTCTTTCTTTTTTGTAATAGCCTCAAATTGGAAATAGCTCAAACGTCCATCAGCAGATGAACAAACACTGGTATATCAATACAATAGAATACTATTCAGAAAAAAAAAAGGAATGAATAAAAACCTCCTTCAAATAAATTCATAGAGCTGTTTCTTTCTGTAGCTTGTACAAGGTCAGCCTGTGGCCCTTCTCCCTCTTTGATTTCTCAAGCTTTGTAGCTGAGTTTATATAGATGGGCCTCCTACGTCGTTAACTCGTGGAAACAACCACGTGGATATTGTGAGTAAATAGAGTCAAATACACACAGAAGTATATACTACATGGCATTCTGAAGAGTTAAGACTAACCTATTTTGGTAGAAATCAGATGAGGGGTTGTTTGGTGTATGTGTGGCAATGACTCTCTGGGATGGGGACAAGGGAACTTTCTGAGGTGATGAAAATGCTCTCTGTCATGCGTTTGTCAAAACTGATTAAAGGATGTGCATTCTCTATGTGAAAAAGTACCCACTTCAGTAGTGTTGTTATGTGGGTTAAATGAGGTGATGCCTGTAAAGCATTAAGCATGGACCCCGAGACATAACAGGTCCAGTTTCTGAAGTAGTGTTAGAAGCTTCTGGTTTCAAAATGGAAACCATAATGAAAGACCTAAATGTGAGACAAGAAACCATCAAAATCCTAGAGGAGAACACAGGCAGAAATCTCTTTGACTCGGCTGTTCTTACCAGACACATCACCAGAGGCAAGGGAAACAAAAGCAAACATGGGCCACTAGGACTTCATCAAGGTAAAAACTCGTGCGCAGTGAAGGAAACAATTAACACAACTGAAAGGCAGCCTACAGAATGGAAGAAGATATTTGCAAATGACATATCTGGTAAAGGGTTAGTATCCGAAATCTGTAAAGAACTTATCAAACGCAACACTCAAAAAAATAAATAATCCAGTTAAGAAATGGGCAGAAGCCGCGAATCGACATTTTTCCAAAGAAGACATCCAGATGGCCAACAGACACATGAAAAGATGCCCAACATCACTCATCCTCAGGGAAATACAAATCAAAACCACGATGAGAGATCACCTCACACCTGTCAGAATGGCTAAAATTAACAACACGAGACGCAACAGGTGTTGGCGAGGATGCAGAGAAAGGGGAACATTTTAACACTGTTGGTGGGAATGCAAGCTGGTACAGCCACTCTGGAAGACAGTATGGTGGTTCCTCAAAAATTTGAAAATAGAACTACCGTACGACCCAGCAATTGCACTACTAGGTATTTACCCATAGGATATAAAAATACAGATTCAAAGGGATACATGCACCCCGATGTTCATAGCTGCATTATCAACAATAGCCAAACTATGGGAAGAGCCCAAATGTCCATTGACTGATGAATGGATAAAGATGACGTGGTGTAGATACACACTGGAATATTACTCAGCCATCAAAATGCATGAAACCCTGCCATTCCCAATAACATGGATGGAGCTAGAGTGTTGTTATACTACGCAAAATGAGTCAGTCAGAGAAAGACAAATGCCATATGATTTCACTCATATGTGGAATTTAAGAAACAAAACAGATGAACATATGGGAGGGGGGAAAAGAGAGAGAGAAGGAAACAAACCATAAGAGACTCTCAAAGAACAAACTGGGGGCTGATGGAGGGAAGGGGAGGTGGGCTAGATGGGTGATGGGGATTAAGGAGGGCACTTGTGATGAGCACTGGGTGTTATATGTAGGTGATGAATCACTGAATTCTACTCCCAAAACCAATATTGCACTGTCTGTTTACTAACTAGAGTTTAAATAAAAATCGAAGAAAAAAAAAGGAAGCCATAATGAATTCGAGAAAAACATGTATTATGAAAGTTATTTATCAGTTTAAAACTTCTCCCCAAGTCTTTGGGACTTACAAAAGCCAGTCTAAAAACTTTAAGGAGAATGAATTAAGGGAAGGAAGAAGAAGGTAAATAGCTTCTCTATTTTAGATAAGAAGAAAGGAAAGATTAATTTTCTTTGGAACTTAAAATAATCTCTTTGTTTGTATAATTAAACTACCACTTATTTGTAAGCCCTGGTAGACAGGCAAAATGTACACACTCAAAATTTGCAATTTAACAAAACATGTTTTAAATAAAGCAAGAGAAGCATTAATTATAAGTTTGTTTGTTTTTTAAATTACAGTAAGAGACTATGAGGCAGTTCAGTGAAATCCTTCAGTTTTCTAAAAAGGGCTCTAGGCTTAGAGTCCATGAGTGGCTTAAAAGTAATTTATACCCATATAAACCCACACAGATGCTTAGTTACTTCGAAACCCAGAGACCACTGGAACAAATCAAACTTGGCACAGGGGAAAACTAGGTTAGCCTTAAAATGTACAAAGGGAAATTCGAAAGTGGTTATTTTGTCCAAAAAGTGATTTCAAGCAAAAGTGCAGATTTCTGCCATATTCCTTGGTATAAAAGTGGTTCTGAGAATTTCTTTGAAACCAATTCATAGAGTTAATTATATTTCTGAGCCCCATGTCTGCCTGTGTTTCTTCTTCCTCCCTTTGTTTTCTCCAGCTTTTGTAGCTGGGTTGATACAAACGGGCCCTCCAAGATGTATCCAAGACCACCCCAGGGTCTGAACCAAGCAGGGCTTGGTATTTTGTTTCTTGTCAATCAGTCTTGGGATAAAGGGTGCTGGGACGCCCCCTGGGTGCCATCACGGGCACTTGGTGTCCCCTACTCAGCTAGGCTTGGCCTCTCCTGAAAGCCCGGGCTCCTGTAAATGAGAACAACACCGGCAGGCAGCCAGCCGAGCAGCCAGACAATGAGACAGGGCTTCTCCGTGTCAAGTGTCGGTGTGGCGACATGATTCAGCTGCAAATTTGACATGTTTTACAAGTGGGGTCTGAGCCACAAAGCCAAGAGCCATCTTTCCACTTACACACAATGCTATGGTTTGCAGACTGTGCATCTGTACCTCTGGGGACTTTTCTTACGAAATCATTTGACACTTTGGTTGGAGAGGATGTGGTGGTGACATTGTCTTAAGGCCAGAAATGCCAGTGAGAACTGCTGTCACTGAACTAGACACTCTGCATTCAGTGGGGATTTTAGAGTCCTGGGATGTTGGAGTTCGGCAGACACACTGAGTCACAGACAAGGACTCATAACAGGACAGCAGAAATAAAGCTATTCAGTGTTCAGACTCTTCAGTAATCCGAAGAGTCTGTACTGCAATGTCTTTAGTGTTGGTCATGGCCCCCCAGAACCAAAATAGTTGGGCATGTACTAAAATCTTAATTTCTATAAGCAGAAGAGCTCTACGTCTAGTGAACAGAAGTCTGAGCTGAGTCATCACAAGAGAGTATTACAGCCTCTCAACAAGTTTCTCAGACTGGCGTCAGCTCAAGTCCAGCCAGGGCCGAGCGCGGAGTGAAACGAGAAAGACAGTTTCAGGTCTTAGATTTAAGGAGGCACTCACTCTCTGGGTTATATGAATGCAGGACCCGGGAATGATCACCTCCTTAAATTCTGCACACAAGTCTCTCTCTTGGCTCACCCTAGTCCCAGTCAACAGAGCCCCTCGAATGAAAGAGAGGCTAAGCCCTCTAGAGGAAGGGCCATGCTACATGGCAAACGTTTGTACTGTGAATCTTTCTCCACAAGGACCTGCGGCCATTTACCAGAGCGATTGCATTTTGGGGAAAGGTAAATAATCAGACCTTCCAGGGACTATAAGACACGGGCTCTGAACTGAAACTCATTTCTGGAGTCAGAACACCCTTATACTCCACTAGTCAGAACCAGGGCTTATGAAGTCAGGTGACCAGTTCAGTTTTGATGTAAGTCCATTTCATAGTAGACCCAGTGGACCCCAAGCCCACCCTTTGGTGACTTCCTCAGTTTGGAATGTATCATCGGAATGCCTTGCATCAGGAATACGTAATTAGAGCATCCTCAGCAACAGGCCAACTCCCCACATTGGTTCCCTGATCTCTGGAGTAAGGATGTCAGGGTAAAAAAGGTCAAACAGAAGCCACTAATGCCACCTCTACTAATGAAATAGTAAACTACGAGCAAAACTACATTCATGGAGAGATTTCAGAGATCACTGCCACCTAATCAAGGTCTTAAAAGATGCAAGGTAGTGATTCTGACATGTCCCCAGTCTACTCACCTATCTGGTTGTGCAGAAGACTGAGGAGTCTGGGAAAATGAAGATGGATTATCACCAACCTAGTCACGCTGCGATTCCAATTGCAGTTATTGTTGCAGACGTGGTTTTATCACTCTATTCAATCAATACATCCCCGAGTGAATGCGTATCGCTGTTGATCTAGTGAATGTTTTTTTCTCTACATCTGTTAGCCGAGACCACAAGAAGTCATTTGCTTTTGACTGGCAGAGTTAGAAACACATCTCGACCATCTTATCTCAGAGCTGTATCCACTTGCCAGCCCTAAATCACATTTTTAAACACCTTTCCGTCACACGGGACATCATGCCAGCCCATTCTATTAGCAATATCATGCCGATTTTTCCCTGGTGAACAAAAGAAGCAACCATCGGGAGAGAATGTTTTTCACATTTTTCCATGTCTTTGGAGCAGAGGCACTGACTGCCTTTATTCTAAACTATCTTTTCAAGGAAATTTGTATAATGACTAGCCTTGGAAGAAGATAGAGATAATGTTTCTCTCCAAAGGAAAAGGTAAGCATGGTTACAGGATAGTATAACAATGATAATGTCTCCCTCTGGAGCAAAGGGCAGACACACTTACTGCCCATTATAAAAGGTTCAGCTTCCCTGACTTCAGGGTTCTTCTGTAATAGAGCCTGCTGTGTAAACGGCTGTCACATGGTCCTCTCTGTGTTTCCCTGTAGGAACTTGAGCTTGGGGAACAGGTATAAGAAATGCTGATACTCCCCTAACTGTTAGGATTCTGAGTAATAAAGTTCTTGGTCTCTGACCTAGGAATCTCATGTCTTCTCCTGGCATCCATGAAACTGTGGCAGATAACTTCTTAGCTTACGAGTAGCATAAAATCTCAGAGCCTTCACGGTTATTAACAGCAATTCCTCTGGATACCTTGATAAGACACAAAAGATAGGAAATGAATCCCACAAAAATTCAGAGGGGCACCAACTCCTTGGTTCAATTTCCAGGAGACCAGCGATTTGGACTCTGTCGCAACATCCCTTCCAAGATGAAGAACAAGCTGCTGCATTTGTCCCCTGTGATATTGTGATTTATAATAAGAAATACGTATTTGGTCTTTGTTCCTGTTTCTGGCACAGAGTTCCCCAAACCCTTGGAATTTCCTAAATGATAAGAGCAATAACAGTGTCTTCTGTTATGTTAGCAAGGTGACATTTAGAAAGCATCTAAAGATGGAGGCTGGTTGCCAGGGGAGTCAATCATGTGATTAGAAAGTTGAAACTTTCACTCATACCCCCCTGACCTCTGGAGAGGGGAGAGGGCCTGGAGATCAAGTTCAATCACGGATGGCCAATGATCTCATCAACCATGTCTATGTAGTGAAGCTTCCGTAAAAACCTAAAAGGAGAGATTCCAGAGAATTTCTGGGTTGGTGAACCTGTGGAAATTTGGGGAGAGGGGTGCTCAGAGGGTCGGAGCTCCACACACATTTCCCTGGATCTTGCGCTCTGCATCTTTTCCATCTGGCTCTCCTGAGTCATGTCCTTTTGTAATAAACAACCTAGGGGCACCTGGGTGGCTCAGTCAGTGAAGCATCTGACTCTTGATTTTGGCTCAGGTCATGATCTCAGGGCTGTGAGATCGAGTCCCACGTCAGGTTCTGCACTTAGCTCTCAGCAGGGAGTCTCCTTGAGATTCTTTCTCTCCTTCTCCCTCTGCTCCTCCCCCGGCTCACGCAGACTCTAAAATATACAAATAAATCTTAAAAAAAAAAAAAAAGCAACCTAGTAAGTAAAATGTTCCTCTGAGTTCTGTGAACCATTCTAGCTAATTAGTCAAACCCAAGGAAGGGCCCTTAGAAGTTCCAATGTATAGCTGTCGGTTCCAAGTCCAGGTGGCAATCTGAACTCGAGACTGGCCCCTGAAGTGGGGGAGGGGCACGGTCTTGCAGAACTGAACCCTAGCCTGTGGAAGCTCATGCTGTTTCTGGGTAGATTATGTCAAAATTGAGTTGAACTGGAGGACACCCAGCTGGTGTCTGAGAATAGTTGAAGGTGTGGACACCCCCTCACACCACACACACACACCCACACACACTAGAATCAGTACTAGAATTTTAGCCCTTTTTCTCACTAAGAAACAGGCAGGACATGGCTCACCTGTGCTTGCTACTCTCGCCCATGTATTGAGTGATCTGAAAAGTTGCCAGTTTTGAGCGGGGCTAAAAACACCGTCCATGGAATTATGGAGAGGCTTATTCTCCCACATGTCATTCTACCCAGCATTGCTTCTGACCAAGGGACTCACTTTTCAGTCAACGAACTGCAGCCATAGGCTCATTCCCGTGGAATTTGTTGCTCTCACTATGTTTCTCATAACTCCCAGTACCTGGCTTCATGGAACAATGAAGACCCATCTGGAAACTCAGTTACATTGTCAGCTGGGTGCATACAGTGTGTAATATACTTTCTAAATCCACCAACCAAATGCGATGCTGTTCTCCATGTCAGAATTCCGGAGGCTGGAAATCAAGGGGTGGAAATGGGAGTGGCTCCTCTCATTATTATCCCTAATGACATATGCTTTCTTCCATCCCCATGTCTTTGGGCTCTGCTGGTCAGGAGGTCTTCACAAGGAGACACATGAATGATTCTATGAAAATGGAAGGTAAGACAGCCCCACTGGTCACTTTGGGCTTCTCCTTGCCAGTGCATCAACTGACAAAGGAGGGGATTACTATATCGACTGGGGTGATGGATCTTGTCTATCAAGGAAAAATTGGGTTGTTACTACACACTGGGGGTGAGGGACGGGGAAAAGTAGGTCACGAATATATCTGTTGGGCAGTATCAGTGGAAAACCAGCAACCCACTGTAGCAAGATTGCTAATGACCAGAACCTTCTGAAATGAAGCCCAAGAAGGTTTGGGTCACTCCACCAGGCAAGGAATCACAATCAGCAGAGGGGCTAGCTGAGGGCAAAAGGTATTCAGAATGAGCTGTGAAAGAGGGCAAATACCAGCTCTGGCCATGTGACCAATTATAGACATGAAGAATGTAATGGTTTGGGCATTACTTCTTTATTTTAATATGTGTACATTAACCATGCCTTCTTCCTCTCTTCCGTTCCTCTGCTATCTAACATAATAAGTGTTCATAGTGGTTAACCCTGATCTCAACACTAGTGACAGGATGCCCGAGGGCGAGTGTGGCCCGCTAGAACAGGATGACCCGCAAAGGTGGATGAAGGGTTAGCATACCCTCCTCTGTTTCCATCTCACCAGGAATGGCTGCATCACACTAAGCAGAAGCCTGAGCTCCCGATTATCTTGACTTGGAGCTTACATTTGGAAAAGCCCAGTGCATGCAGATGCCGTGCTCACATGGGATAGACTGTGATGACTTTGGGTTGTGTCCCTTTAAGCCAGAATTACATTTTCCAGAATTCCCAGCCCTCCTCCATTCTTCTGGGTCAGCTTTGGCCTCAGAAAGCATCTCCAGCAGTAAAACAGCAGCTGCGTGTTTCGCCCTCTGAGAGTCAGTTCAGGGCCCCTGGCACAGGGTCAGCTCTGCATGTCATCGTTGATCTCCCAGCTCCCCCTGCGGCTGGCGGCACAGCTGGGCCATCAGCTCCCCTAGCTCCTGGCACATTTCCTCCGGCTTCTCCAGGCCCAGGGCCTGAGGGTGTGGCTCCACGGCAAAGGTGACAGCGTCTCCCCCAGTCGCCCATAGCACTGAGGTTGGAGGTGGTGAGAAACAGAGTGCCCTTGCCCTCGTCCTCGACCAGCCTCCCTTCCCGACATCAGTCTTACTGACCTTTAGGGATGTCAGGCTGAACACCAGGCACAGGGGCAAGCTGGCTCCACCAGCACCCACAACTGTATGAGCTCCAACCTTACTCCCTTACTCAATGTCACCCACAGAAGTTCGGTTTCTTTGACCAAACTATATCTGAAACAGAAGGTGACATTATTAATGGGGTCATCTTTAAATAGGGAGGATAGAATTGACTAAAAGAGGAAATATGCATGAGGAAACAGGAGTGTAATTGTGTGGCAGGGAGAGGGTCCCTCAAGGCCACAGAGAAAAGTACTGAGTAAGCCCCTTTGTGCCGGCTAGGCCCTCAGTGAGAGCGGGTGAGAATGTGCACGTGCGTGTGTGTGTGTGTGTGTGTGTGAGAGAGAGAGAGAGAGAGAGAGGCCCTTCACAAAAGGGCACAGGAAGACCACTTGGCTCTGGCCTCAAATGCTCTCCTAAGGCACAGTCACAGCAACACGCTGGTAGGACTTGATGAAGCAGACATCATACAACTAAACCAGAATGGCCAACTTGAAGTCATTAGCAGTCCACATGACCCACTGGGATGGTTAATGTTATGTGCCAACTTGGCTGGGCCATAGGGCCCAGATATTTAGCCAAATGTTGTTCTGGATATTTTTGCAAGGGTGTTTTAGGGCTGAGATTAACATTTAAACCAGTGGATTTTGAGTAAAGCAGATTCTCCTTCATAATGTGGGTGGGCCTCATCCAATCAGTTGAAGGCCTGAGTAGAACAAAGACTGAGGTACACTGAGTAAGACGGAATTCTCCAGCCTGATGAACTTTGGGCTTGAACTGTAATACTGGCTCTTCCCTGGGTCTCCAGTCGGTGGCCTACCCAGCAGATTTTTAAACTTGTCAGTCCCTGTAATGTGATTCTTTTCTGTTTCTCTGAAGAACCCTGACTAATTAAACCCATGGTGAAGTATGGATTAATTTTTGAAAAATTATTATAATTGTTTTGTGACAAGAAGCATGGTTATCTTACATTGCATTTCTGTTTGAAATTTTAATTTGTTTCACGTCAATACTCTTTTAAATTACACAGTCCTGTTCCACTACTCTCCCTCTAGCTTACTCTGCTCTAGTCACCCCCCACACTGGCTCACGAAGACTCACTCACCAGACACACAGGAGGCCAACTGCTTACTGTAGACTTCATTTCTGCAGGTGCAAAATGACAGCAAGTATGAACGATCATGAAATTTTGTAATAACCAGAAGAGAAAGAATTGGCCAAAAAAATGTAGATTTATTTCTCAATAATTGCACTTCCCGTTCTCCATCTGCTTCATAGAGCTGTTATTTTAGAATTTAATGGATTCAAAAAATATACTAACAACTGGTTTCTACACGGATACTTATGTAGAGCCGCCTTCTATTCCTTGTCAAAGTGGCCTCCACTTGTAGAATGTCAATATTGTCCATTAGAAAAGTGATACATTTGAGGGGCACCTGAGTGGTTCGGTTGGTTAACCCTTCGACTCTTGGTTTTGGCTCAGGTCTTGGTCTGAGGGTCGTGGGATCGAGCCCTCAGTGGGCTCCACGGGCAGCGCGGGGTCTGCTGGGGGTTTCTCTTTGTCCCTCTCTGCCTCCCTCTGTCCCTCCCCCTTTCTCTCTCTCTCTAAAATAAATAAATAATATCTTTTAAAAAAAAGTGATACATTCAACCCCACTCAGGGACACCAAAAAAAAAAAAAAAAAAAGTGATGCATGATTTTGTAGAAAACAGAAAGATACAGTAAAACATAGTGAGAAAAATCGAAGTCATTGAAAATTCAAGTATCCAGAGATAACCAATACCAAGGTTTTAATCATTCACCTTTTATTTATTTATATTTTATTTATTTCTAGGCATATGTAATACATATATCTATACTCTAGATTTTAT
The DNA here is from genome assembly GCF_024610735.1 of Ursus americanus. Taxonomy (NCBI): domain Eukaryota; kingdom Metazoa; phylum Chordata; class Mammalia; order Carnivora; family Ursidae; genus Ursus; species Ursus americanus. The sequence goes on from NC_142132.1 coordinate 69,150,463, forward strand.
ATAGTTTTGGTTTCTTAAGTTTAATGTGTTTTCCTAGGCTCACTAAAATTCTTCATAAGCAGAAATTTTTCCTGGCTACATGAAATATAATATCCTATAGTATGATTCTGTCATAACATATTTCATCATACCTTTATTTTAGGACATTTAAATCATTTTTACTTTTTCATCATAATGGATAACAATAAAGTGAGCGATATGTTCGTAGATATTTGACACGAATCCCCTTTATTTTTTTTTATTTTGACATGAGCCCCCTTTAATATTTGGATACTAACCTTGCCTTTTGACCTTCAGTTAAGCCTACAAATACTCAAACTGCTATATGAAAAGAGAAAAATTCAGTGAATCTGATTAGTTTGGTACTGTAGAGATATTGGCTAGATATCCTGTCACAATCTGTCATTTTTTTCTTTTTCTTTTCTTTTTTTCTTTTTCGCCTTTATAGATATTCTAAGCCTCAGGTTTTGCTTTTCTTGCTCCTAATTGTATCTCACAAACAGAATTTGAGAGCCAAGGATCCCCACAGAGGCTTTCTGGTCCAACCTCCTCATGCTGCCAATGAGAGGGGTAGGGAGGGGACACTCAGCAGGGCACAGTTAGTGTTAGAATTGCCAGATTTAGCCAAGAAAAATATAGGACACTTAACTTCATTTTAAATTCAGACAAACAATATTTTTTTAGTTTCAGAACATCTCGAATATTAAATGGCTAAAAAAAAATACGCGCTACCTGTATTTTCTAGCAACGGGGTGGGGGAGGGGCACACTGCAAATCCAGGCGTCTTGCTGGCTTGGGTCATGCCCTCCTCATCCCCCAACACTGCATCCAGAGACACAGGCCACCTTTTTTCTCCAGCCCCTTCCCCCAATTCTGGGCCGTCTGTTCCCTAAATTTCCATAAGCACTACAGAAAACATGACTTCAGAATCTGCAATTTTTGTTTCCATTACAGTGTTGCTGGGATAAGTGCCCTCATTTGGGGGCTGCCCCGGGACTAATATGGCAGAGGCTTCGGGTCCTCAGTATCTGCGGAGTCCGTGACCAGGTCCTCTCTAAGGCGCTCCTGGTCCTGCAGAGGCAGCGCCGTCCGGGGGGCGCTGGGCACCCCCAGAGTCTAGCCCGGACAGGGAACGGTTCCTAGACGTGGCGGCAGCAGCAGCAGAATTTTGAAAGCGGTCAGGTCTGCGCGTGCGCATACGTGCCCGCGCGGGCGCCTCATCTCTTCCTATGTCTCCCGAGGCACCTGGCAACTTACAGCTGCTTTCCCGGGTCATTGCACAGAGCCCGTCTAGAGGGTTGTAGCCGTGCCCAACAATTCCCGTACTAGCATTTTCAGAGAAGTGACTGAGCCGCCGTGAGTGACGGATCTGAACACAGCACAGTACATTTGGATTTCAGCGAAGCACTCACAAATAGTGGAATAAAATCGAATCATCAAGTTATGCATTAGAGCAAGCCAGATGATGTCTGTCCTTTCTTCGCCGGATCCAGTGCACTTGTGGGGCATTAGGGCTTTAATTCCTGGCTGTTCCTGAACCCCACAACATTGTGTGTGTTGGTATGGGGCGGGGGAGTTGTATATGTGTACATTTTCAAAAAATGTGTTACTCATGATTTGGAAAACACTAAATATTGGGCAGTATTTTGATGGAAGTTGACTCATTTTCCCACCGCTCATCCGAGTCACTGTCAACATTTTGGATTACTTCTTCCCAACCATTTTTTCATATAGCCGTTTTGAATTTAATTTTATTTCTGTGTAGTTGTAATCCTATTATACTTGTAATATCCTATGCTGTTCCTTTATTTTACATTACTCGATCGTATCTTTCCATCCTATCAGCGAAAATTGTTCTGATTGCAAATGACTTCAGTGACATGAAGACTTTATCATCTCATATGCCCTGAGGCAGGGTTGTTCTGGGGGCGTGTGATTTGGGGGCTCATTACAAGGAACAGGTTTCTTGTTTCTCCGCGGCGGTCTGCAATGCCAGCTTCTTCCTGGCCTCCGCGTGTGTATGGGGGACGCAAGTGGGGGCTCAGGGACGACTCAGGAGGAATCTCACAGGACAGCTGGCCTGCTCCGGCCTCCCCAGGCTGCAGCAGAGCAGGAAGCAGTCCCCCAAACATGAAAAAGGGTTTACATGCTGGGCAGTGAAAATTAATGTGGAATTCAGGAAAAGAGAATAAGATAATGTCTGTAAGAGCTCAGCATGGTGCCTGGCTCATAGGAGGTGAGCTTTACTTTATAGCGCTGAGGAGGAGAAGGAGGAAGGGGAGGTCGAGCTGCTAACTGGTTAAGATGATAAACTCTGCAAACCTGACTTACATCTGGACACAAGAGGCAGTGGCCTCCCAGGGGCTGGCCATCCTGATCTCCTCCTGACAGAATACCAATCTAGAAGAAACGTAGGGCACAGGAGAGCAGCTCAGCGCTACCATCACGTACCAGCAAAACCCAGACTGATGAAACCTATAGGACAAACCAGCAGTTTCTTTAACAAGAACAAAAGGAGAGCTGGAAGGGGTGCCTTTTATTAAAGGGGTACAAGATGTTTCAACTCAATACAACATATGAACCTTACGCAGATCCGACTCAAACCAAAAAAAGTTAATGAGCTCATTAGGGAAATGTGAGCACCGACCTGGTATTTTATGATATCCGGAAAATAATATTTTAGATGGGGTAATGGTACTGTGGATATGTCTTCATAAGTACCTCTAATATTTTAGGAAGGCATATTAACACATTTGTTAATGACATCGTATGATGTCTGATATTTTGCTTGAAAACATCCGGAGTGGATTGAGGAGGAGGAGGGAAAGGCAGGGGGTGGGGGCGCAGACGAAATCATATTAGCCATGAGGTGATAATCGCTAAAGCTGGGTTTGGGTCCATGGGGCCTCTGATGCTACTCTCTCCACATTTTTACATGTTTGAAATTTTACATGATGAAAATTTAGAAAAAGGGGGAAAAAAGCAACCCTGGAGTATAAACACAAGTCTAGGAAATGCTTCTTAGGGCCAGTGCAAGTCCTAAGAGAAGGTGTCAGTGAGGCACGACCCCCTTCTGGGCCCGCAGGAATTCTGATTGACTTTACCCTTTGTATGAGCTTCTCTATAAATAATCTCATTCCTTCTTACAGCACATGTGAGTGGCCTGCCATGCGGGAATTTTATTTTTATTTTTCAGTTATGGATGCTGAGGCCCAAAGAAGTTGAACGACTTGCCTAGGGTAAAAGAATACATTGGTCCCAGCTCAGCGACTTGGATTCCCCATTCAGTGCTACTTTCACATTTCCAAATGTCTATTTCCATGAAAAGCAGTCACCCTTGGTTGTCACTCATGCGCCTGTGGCTCGGTGGGAGGCCAGGTTGAGAGGCGGCCCTCGTTCTGCTTAGGCAGGTTTGGGGTGTCATGCCCTGCTCGGTAAAGATGAGCAGGGTCCCCACTAGGAAGCTTCGGGTCTACGGGATGGCAGGGAGGCTGCTTCTCTGGGACGGGGACTGCATGTGTGCGGGGTTCGGTGCGATGGTGTGAAACCATACCGCCTAATACTCCTCCGACCCACGAGCTCACGCACCACCACAGTCCTTGGTCCCATTCTTTCCCACTTCCCCACCCACCCTCGTTTCCCTGCCTGCCCAGTCTGCACAATGGGGAGAGTAGTCCCCCAAAGCCCTCTGTCAGCCCTTCAGACTCACTCTGACTTGAGGCATCTGTAAGAAAGGAGCAGAGTCCTGGGTCTCCCAGCCGTCTGCGCTGAAAAGTATCCCGTTGGGACTGTTTCCCAGGGACAAGCAGGGGACACGCATGTCTTTATCTTAACCAGGCCTGTGGGGCCATTGGAGGAGGCCCCAGAGCTATTCGTCTCAAGGATCTTTGCCAGCCTTTAAATTCAGGTACCAGTTTGCCAGGATTCCAGCTACAGTGAAAGCCCCTGGCTAGACAGAAGGTCTGCCTTTGGACATTGGAGTTATTCAAAATAGCGAGGATTTCCCCCCTTGGCCTGCCTCCCCTTCCCATCCTCACCCCGTTGGCAATGTGGCCTCTGCAGCCCAGCTCAGAACCCCTTCTCTGACCACCCAGCTCTTACTGATCTCTTTTCTTTTGCCTGACTTTCCATATACTGATTTTTTAAAATTTTAATTGTGGTCAAATATACATAACATAAAATGTACCATCTGAACCATTTTTAAGTGTGCGGTTCCATGGCAGTAAGTACCTTCACAGTGTTTTTATAACCACCACCACCATCCACGCACAGAACTCTTTTCATCTTGCAACACTCAAACTGTCTCCATTAAAGAGTATCTTCCATTTACCCCTTCCCCCTTCCTAGCACCCACCATTCTACTTTCTGTCTTTTTGAATTTGCCTCTTCTAGGGACCTCACATGAGCGGGATCATACAGTACAGTCGATGCTTCAACAACCCAGGCTTGAGCTGTGTAAGTTCACTTACAGGTGGCTTTTTTACACTGCAATACTATAAATGTATTTTCTCTTCCTTAGATTTTCTTAATAACAGTTTCTGTCTCCAGCTTTATTGTAAGAATACAATACATAAAATGTATAACATACCAAATAGGCGTTAGTAGACTATTTGTGTTTTTGGTAAGGTCAATAGGAGGCTATTAGTAGTTAAATTTAGGGGGGGGGTACTCAGAAGTCTTACATGGGTATTTACCTGCTCAGGGCGTTGGCATCCCTAACTCCTGTGTCATTCAAGGGTCAAATATATTTGTCTTTTTATGTCTGCCTTACTTCATATGGGACGATGTCCTCAAGGTTCATCCATGTTGTAGCACATGTCAGAATTTCGTTCCTTTTGAAGGCTCACTGATATTCCATTGTGTGGCTAGACCACTTGGTTTGTCCGTTCATCCATTCGTGGAAACTTGAGTTGCTTCCACCTGTTGGCTGTTGTGAACAATGCTACAGTGAACATGGCCGTATAAATATCTCCTCAAGTCTCTGCTTTCAATTCTTTTGGCTACATACCGGAAACGGAATCACTGGATTCGGTGGTAATTCTAATTTTTGGAGGAACTGCCGTACTGTGTTCGACAGCAACTGCATCATGTAAGATTCCCGCCAGCAGCGCTCAAGGGGTCCAGTTTCTCCACATCCTCGTCAAAACTTGTCCTTTTCTGTTTGTTTGTTTGTTTGTTTGTTTGTTTGTTTGTTTGTTTAGTAGTAGCCATGTTAATAGCACAACGTGCTCATAGCATTGATTTTTATACAGGTTTCATTGTTGTCATTATCTAATTGTGTTGTGTGTGTGGGTGTGGCTTCCAAAGTAGATTATAAGTATTTTTAGGGCAAAGATCCTATCGTATACATCTTTTGTTGCCCTAGAATACCTACTAAGCCCTCTGTAAGCAGAAGGATAAATACGATGGCTGACACTAACATTATACTTCTTAGAATGCTATTATGAGCAGTAGGCTGCTACTCTTCGTTTGTATTTCTTTCCCAAATATCTTTAACATAGAGAAGGATTTTCAAAAGGGTTCCACCGAAAAATAAATGATTGAGTTAGAAATTAATTTATTTAGCAAGCATTTACTGAACTTTATCTGGGCATTGAGTGGCGAATAAGCCTGATTCAATTCCCTCTCTCATTTTCATTCCAGCAGAGGAGAAAGTCATTCCACTAATTGAAATAACTAATTATTCAGTTATGACTATGGTCAGTAAAATGAACTGGAAGTTCAGGAAGCTAAAGGAGCTAAATCAGGGACACTTGGAATGTTCTGGGAGATCAGGAATGATGAATAAATGTTAGGGGAAGACGATGAGAGAGAGAGAGAGCCTTTGAAGCAGAAATAGCATGTGCAAAGGCTCTGTGACAGAGAGATTATCTTCCTCTGGGGATGTGAGACTGTTTGGCATCTCCTCCATACCAAGCAGGAGCCCACAGTCCTCCCATACAGCAATACTGTCATTTCTACTCTCCTGCACCAAGGTGGTGTGAGAACACGCTTAGTATCTTGCTGGGTTATTTCCAGGCCAGGAAGCCCAGAAGCCAATTATCCTCAGCTCTTCAAGCATGAAGGTCTGTGGAACAGTGAACAGGGCCAGGCCTTGCGAGTCTTCCCAATAACTCCTTACTCTAGCTACCCTTGACTCCCTTTGGGGCATCATCATGAAATAAGGACTAGAGGTAGGGGTCTTCAGGTAGAATCCCTTCCGTCTATCCTCGTCTCTATGAAAATCTGCCCTATCTCACACTGGGTGACCAAAATAAAAAACCCAGGATCTTTGTTTCACTAGCTAGTAGGGGGTTGTTCATGGGGCAGAAGAACAGAACCTGCCTTGAAATGCCCCCAATTACTTGTCTGTCACAAATTAACACCGCATACATCGAACGCCACTGGCTTCCAGACCTTGCACGGTGTTAGAAGGGGCTGATGGGAATCAATGTACATTGGCCCTCTGGGAAAATGAAACACAATACCACTTTACTGTCCCGAAAACCCTAAACAAAGTCTGTCGCGAAAGTCAATGTGTAACACAGCACGGTTTCAAAGTCACCAAATCTGATTCCGGTCTCACCCTTAGCACTAAGAGTTTTCAGAGTGTGGTTGGACAGGTTACTCGGTGTCTCCAAAGCCTGATTTATCTATAAAGTGAGAGTGGGGCGGGTGTGACCGTGTCTGCCTCACAGGGCGTATAAACATTCAGGGGTTAATAGATGTCAGGTGCTTAGTTCATAGGAGGTCAATTTTAAGGTAGTTTAAAAAAATGTGCACAAATTCTTTAACAATTATCCAGTTAGAACGTTCAGTCTATGTCCCCGGTATCCCTCCAAATGTAACTAGCGGAGCACCAGAGCCTGGGACTGAAGCTGGTCTGGAGATTTGAGGACGGGGATGTGGGTGAGCGGGCACGTGCGGGTGTGTGAGTGGTCTGCCGGGTTCCATTGCTGTGTCGCAGATTAGCGCAAATTCGACAATTTACTATCCCACCCCTTTGTACGCTGACAGCTCTGGGGGTCAAAAGTCCAGTCTCCACTGTAGCGGGTTTCCTGTTCAGAAGGTGTGCGCCGAGCTGAGTTCTCATCTGGGGGCTTTGGGGGAGAATCCACGGTCAAGCAATCTGTTCTCAGCAGAATCTAGGTCTTTGAGGTTGGAGGAGTGGGGGTCCCATTTCCTCGCTGGCTTAGGGTCAACTTCAGGCGATTTCACATAACCTGTATGCATGGCGGATACAGTTTGGAGGGCAGGGAATTTGGGGGGTTATTTGAGAATTCTACCCACAACAAGGAGGATTGCTGCTTCTCTCCACAGTACATCTGGGGGTTGCTCAGAGCAATTCTTCCAGCCAGCACACTGGCATTCCCTCTCCCAGCCAACCTCTGTAACTTCAGGTGCCCTTGGCAAAGAGAGGTGGATGGGACAGTGGGTGTGACCCCGATGGGGCACCACAGGGCTGTGACCGGGGCTTTCTAGTGGGGCTTTACTGTCCCAGTACTTAGGATGTCACACTAACCAACCCCATTGTCTGTATTAGAAAGGGAATCCTTGCAGGATTCCTTGTAGGATGTGAGTGCCCTGCCCAACTTGTTGGTCAAGCAAAGTCTTGTGACTGCCACAAGGACATTACTGCCCAAGCATGACTGTTTGTTACCTCAGTTTTCACTTATTCACTCATTTACTCTAGAAAACATTTACCACGCCCCTATTTTATGGGTCAGTGAATACGTAATAATCTCTCATCTGGTTTATGACAGTAGCCTTCTGGCAGTCTCCCTGCTTCTACCCTGCCCATCTGCAGCCTGTTTTCCACCCAGATGCCTGAGGATCTTCTCCTAAAAACAACTTAGATAATGCTACTCCTCTGTTCAAAACCCTCCAATGGCTTTCCCACTCTGCTACAGTCAAAGCCAGAGCCTATAAAGCCTGAAGGGTCTGGGCCCCTGCTGCCACTTCAACCTCATCACTGACCCATCTCTCGCTCCCAATCTTCTCCAGCCACACTGGCTTGCTGCTGTTCCTTCTTCAGCCAAGCACTCCTGCCTCAGGACCTTTGCACACACTGATCTGTCTTTCTAAACTGCCATTCCCCAGACTTCTTCTACAAGGTTCGCATTTTTTCAGAGCTCTGCTCAGGCAGTATCTTCTCAGTGTTAGCTTCCTCGATCACCCCTATAAAACGCACTCACCCCCTTTGCATTCCCCATCATTTTGATTTTTTCCCGTGGCCTTACCACCATGTGGCATTCTCTCTCTATATTTTCTTGTCTGTTTGTTCGTCTCTCGACACTAGAATATGACCTATACCAGGGCAGACTCTGTTTTCTTTACTGCAGTGTCCCCCCACACCTGGAACAGTTCCTGGCACACAGTGGGTGGTTGAATGTGCTGTAGGTACTATGGGGCATGCTGCATGTAAAGGGATGGATAAGAAAAGACCTGTTAGGGTCTTGCCTTTTGAGGGATTCATAATTTGGTCGCAGGAAAAGGGGTGTATATAAACATCCTTGTAATGTCACGACATGGGTGCTGAGGGAGCACTGCTGAGGGGCCAGGAGAATCAGAAAAGCCTTCCCAGAACAGTGACATTTGAGCCTGTCTTGCAGGATAAAAAGTGACTGGGGAGAGAGGGAGGGGTCCCCACCCCTCCCCTTCTCTTTCAGTTTCCGTAACACCAGCTGGTGGTTATCTTCAATCCCGAGATGTAGTGAATGACACGGTTAAAAGGAAGAGGAACACATATGTCAGATAAAAGATTTGGGTTTATATGCCTCTGACGTAGCTTGGATCATGTGCTTCCTGGAACCAATCATGGAGCCAGAAAGATGAAATGCTCTCATTGGCCAGGCCAAGTCAAGTGTCCCTCCACCCCACCCCACCCCCACCCCATGAGAAAGGGTGGGGAACGAAATCCACTCTTTATTTTTTTTTAAAGTGTTTTTTTTTTTTAAGACTTTATTTATTCATTTGACAGAGAGGGATGTCGAGAGAGGGAACACAAGCAAGGGGAGTGTGAGAGGGAGAAGTAGGCTTTCCGCCCAGCAGGGAGCCGGATGCAGGGCTCCATGGCAGGACCTTGGGATCATGACCTGAGCGGAAGGCAGACACGCAACGGCTGAGCCACCCAGGCGCCCCCGAAATACACTTTTTAATCACAGGGACTGGGCCTGGGGAAGGGATGGTCCTAAAAGGATTATTCAGGTGCTATTTCCACAAAAATGCTGGGGGCAAAGCACGGTTACTACTTTTGATTTTCCCACTTTTCTCTTTTCACATCCCTGGTAGCCATAATCTTTGTTCTGGTCTGTTTTCTTGTACTCAGGACCTATCACAAAGTACGTGTCAAAACCTTTGTTCTGTATCCAGGCCAGGGAGATGCCACTGGGCACCAGTGTGTGTGAGTGTGTGTGTGTGTGTGTGTGTGTGTGTGTGTGTGTGTGTGTGTGAGATATGGGGGAAGCATCCAGGCCTGCTGGGCAGGAAGAGTGGGTGTTGAGGGTGTAAAGCCATCCCTGGTTCCCTATAGAGACGAGGCCCAGAGTACCAACTGGTCAGGTTCACATACAGACTGCTAAATAGGTTTTCTAGGTATTAACTGACAAGATAAGTTCTTCAGGAATAAGATCCTATATTCAGAAGAACTGAACTATTAGAAAACAGCTTGCATAGTGCCTTTGTCTGTTCTGGTTGCTATAAGAAAACACAGACTGGATGACTTATAAATAACAGATATTTATCTCTCATAGTTCTCTCAGTTGAAAGTCTGAGATTAGAGTGCCATGATTAGGTAAGGGCCCTCTTCTGGGTGGTGGACTTCTCTCGTGTCCTCGCATGGTAGAAGGGGCTATGGATCTCTCTGGGGCCTCTTATAAGGGCATTCACCCCATTCATGAGGTCTCCACCTTATATGACCTAATCACTTCCCAGAGGCCCCATCTCCTAACACCATCACTTTGGGCATTAATTTTCAACATATGAATTTTGGGAGGACACAAACATTCAACCCATAGCATTTACTCTGATAAAGCCCTTTGTTTTGCTTCTTAAATGCTCCTCTGTCCTTTAACTGTAGAATGACCAGCTATCCCGGTTTGCCCAGGACAGAAAGGGTTCCAAAGATAGTTTTAAAACTAACACAATCCTGGCAAAGCAGAGATACAAAAACAAACAAACAAAAAAAACTGTGTTTTTTAGGACTTTTAGGATCCTAAAATCATGGAAAATTTAAGCATGTACTTACAAATTGCTTTAATAAAGTACTATACTGCATCATACCAAAAGGGAGACCACACCTAGGTGCTGCAGGAAGAAAGAATTGAAATCACCTGTTCCTTAAGGAATTATACCATTGTTCAACTGTAAGCAAAAGTTAGACTCAGCACAATACTTCAATAACTTATTTACTCTAAAATATGTTCCTAATTATTCTCTAATATAAAGTACTTCATCTGTTGTTAATGTATAACACATAGAGGAAACTGTACAAAAGACTCAGATCATGAATTATCATGAAGTTAAGACACCATGTAATCACCACCCAAATAAATCGTTTTTAATGGAAAAAAAAACCCCACATCTAATTACAGAAGAATATTCTTTTTGTTCTCTAAAACATCAATTCTCTACACCTGGAAACTGTATGTTCCTTGAGCTACTTAAACTGATGCCCATTAGTAGTTACCAGAATGCCAGGTATAACATCAAAAGAAAAATAATACCTTATAAAGGTGATCCTTTATAAACTATAAATGGTTTTTCAGTGATGGAATTTTTACATAATTAGCATTTAATGTTTAAGTGTTTTCGATTAAATATTTTTGATAAAAACAAAAGTGTATTTATGACTGTGTACATGTTTCCTTTCTTTTGGAAACTACTACTATGGGTTTACTTGGCTACATCAGTGGTTCTGGATTCCAATTTGCATGAGGCTAAAGATAAAATATAGGTGGAAGGCCCTACATTAGAAGTGACGCAGCTTTATAAATATTGCCAAAATGATGGTAACAGCTACACCGTACAAATCTTACTTTTTAGATGATTACTTTTTAAATAGCTAAAAAACTGAGGCCATCTGACTGATGTATATAGCAGACTAAGGGGAGCCCTGGAGGTCCTGTGTGGGCACAAACCAATTAAGTTGAGCACTCAGTGAAATTGCTTTCTCAGCCAGGATGGAGAATGATTGATCACAAGTCAAACCTTACACATGTCAGACTGAAAGAGTTTACAGGTAAATTTGGCCCGAGGCCATTACCACTTCATTTCTCTGGCTGAAACACTTTAAGTGGCTAAGTGAGTGGGGGAAAGCCACTTAATTCTTTGTACAACGAGAGCCCCCAGCTGGGTCTTGCGTTGGTTTCCACTTAAGGTATGGAGGTAAGAAAGACCAATTTCTGGTCTTCATATGCGCGACTGAGATTGGGAAGTCTGCCTAAACAAGTGGTTCTCAACCCCAGTGGACTTCAGAAATTGAGGGGGAGTTCAAAACAACAAAAAAGATCAGGCACTCAGGACACACCCGAGATCAAACACTCCGAATTTTAGGGATGTGGAGCCCAGGCACCAAGCACGTTTAATCAGGTAATTCTACTGGCAGCTATGGTTGATAGCGCTGGGCACAGTTCGAATCGGTAAAAGCCTCTTCCCTTTGAAGGAAGGGTCCCAAGACCAGACTTGCAGAAGGGCTGTGCCTGCAGCCTGGGGGAATTTCAGCTCGCAGGTCTGGATGTCAGCGGCAGGACTCCAGGGGACCGCGCTCAGGTAAGGCAGCACTGGCTTAGTAATAGACATTCTCGCGCATATCTCCCTGGAGACACCCCGCGTGAGCCAGACATCGAGGGTCAAGCACATGGACCCGGAGAAGACTAGACCACCACCGCCCCGACCCTTCTAGGGGTGGACATCGGAGCGCGCTGAGACCGAGAGCCGAAAGCGCACGCGCGAGGGATGCGACCAGCGGAGGTACGCGCGCGGACCGAGGCGGAGACCTGAGGCGCATGCGCGGTCGCAAAGGCGGTGCTTCCGGCCGGCGGAGGCGGAGCCGGGGCTCGCTGGGGGGCGGAACCCTGACCCCGACCCCGACCCGGATCCAGGCCGCGACCCCTAGCAGGGCCCGCAGGAATGGCCCGGCACGTGTTCCTGACGGGGCCCCCAGGTAACCCCGCCCAGGTCTCCGCTTCTGGGAGGCCGCGGGGGTAGGCACGAGGGGGTGGCGCGCGGGGTGGGCGCGGCCCGCTGCTCTCCGGGAGGGGCGGCGGGCTCCAGGGCTCTGGCTGTTGGCCCCTGAAGTTCCCAACTTAAATTACAGGCTTTGTGATCTGAAGCCTACGTGTCCCTTCTCAGAAAGCGCGATTTTAAGTACAAAAGATAGTATTAGAAATGAGGCCAACGCTAGTAAGGAAAAGAAATTGTGGTTGGATAGTATGCAGGCTTCTTTGTGAAGGTACGAAGAGCGGGGTGCAGCGGCCCCAGTATACCTAACGACGTAGTTTTGAACTTGGGATAGGCACGTCTGCCACAACCGTGATTGACATGCAGGCGTCTGGTTTCTGTTGGTAGTCACACGTGCTGCCATACTGTGAATCTGGCCTGCATTCATAATGGAAGGAAGCGAGGGTCTTCGCTTGAAGGATAATGAAGTAAAGATGAAACCTCCCCGCCCCCCCTCCCCCCAGGTCCCTGCAAGGTTGAGGCTGCAGGTTGAGAAGCTCCTCTCAGATCCCTTGTCTATGCCTGGCCCCTCTAATGCCAGCCATTGGGCAAAGCCCTCAACCCTGTGAGGCTGTGAGTGGATGGGATAGTGTTCATTCAAATGAGAGACTGGAGGAGGAGACGCTCTTTAACCCAAGGCCCTACACATATATCAGGTGTGACTCAGGAAGGTGGTGGTAGCATCAGATGGGCTAAGGCAGAAAGGTGGGCTTGGAGTGGAAAAAGTGATTTATTTCTTCCGCTCCTTTGCAAGGTCGGTCTAATGTTTAAGTTAGCGGAGCATTCAGATATCAAAGATTGTCCTTCAGGGCCTAGAATTGTCTTCCACTTTATTTTAATGGTTATGTTTTGCCTTAAGTAGCACAGGCCACACTTCATATTATAGACTTTGGAATTTTGTTTTTACCAGACAATGGGGAAGCTGTGAGGAGAGTGGTTTGAGGAATTTCTAACATCCAAAGTACTCCCTAACCTTGCAAAAGACTGTCTTCTGAAAGTTGATTTGTCAGTTCTTTATTTGAAACTGGGAATGCCGTTTGCTCCGCAGGCTGGCCCCAAGACATCTACGTGTTTCATAACAGAAGTGCTCTGTTACTGTGTTAGTACCTGCCTGGGTCCTGGAAGTGGCTGAGGACAGAGGTTGGCCAGGTCAACACTGGTTCCTGTTTCCTTTTTTATAAAAGTTTTATGTACACACAGTTGAAAGACTCAAATACTTCTACCATATAGCTTTTCTAAGACTGTCCTAAAACCTAGTCACCCTCTCTTTCTCTTCCTCTTCCTAGTGCAGTTATAGTGTAATTTTGATCAGCCCAGTACATGTGAAAGCTGATCACAAGAAAGCCATGTAGTCAGTAATCTATAGTTTTCTTTTCCTTTTATGTGCAACTTTTTTCCCCCTTTGGAGTTACTGTCTTTTTTTTTTTAATATAATTTCTTTCTTTCACTAACTCTGTCTCAAACTCTGCCTGCTGTCTAACTCTAATCTACATATTCAGTTCGTCAGGTAATATATCTTCTCAAAGAGGTCACTTTTTGTTCTATATGTTGTCAGTGCCCCACCAGTATGTCCTTGGCACTTAACATTTTCCCCAACTTCCAACTGTCCACCTTTTGACTGACCTTGGAGGGCTTTCTCTGGGCACTGAATTCTGCTATACCTGTGCATGGGGCAGGCCTGAAGGGCCAGGGGATTCCTGTCCCCCAGGAGCAGCCTTGAACCCACGATAGATGGAAGTTGGTGGATAAACTCCCTACTTCCTCACCCCTCAGACAGGAGAACTGAGTCACGTGTCTAAAACTGTCCCCTAGGATTCCCCAGTAGATTTAGCTACCCACACAGGTAACTTGCTTGATAATACAGTTACTTCCCTTGGGGCTTTGGGGTCGCTTTCCAAATTAAACTGCCTGCACTTGAATCTTTATCTCAGGGTCAGCCTTATGAGAGAACTAGAACCAAAAGGATTCTGGAGCTCTCTGACCTGCTCGTCTTGCCTCTCTGTGGTGTGGAGCTGTCATTTTGGGGTCTCCTTCAGCATAGTGTAGACAGCGCAAGGCTAGCAGCCGAATTGATGGAGATGAAAAATTAACTGAAAGATTTCTAGAGCTGATGGGGAAGGGACTTGAGCCAGTGTCTCCTCTTGCTTCCCCGTGTCCTGTCCAACATGCAGGACACGCAGCGCCCCCTTTTATTATAGCTGCTCTGTGTTATCTTCTTCAAAATGGAGTACCTTTTTTTTTTTTTTTTTTTTTTACATTTAGAGTAATGCCCACTTACTATAAGACCCCTCCCCCAAAATTCAAAGTTTTAAAGAAGAAAGTGACAATCACATGGAGTTGCTATATACAGAAATAAGTGCTGTGAACCTTCCCAGTTCCTTCTCGACATTTCCTTCTGTAGAAACATATACTTCATTTTTTTTAAACTTAATGGAATATTACTGTATATACCTGTTGTGTCTTAACCTGCTTTTTCTCCGTCTATCCATGTATTGTGGTCTGTTTTCTGTGCTAATAAATCTAGGTAAACCGTATTCTCTTTAATGGCCGCATAGCACTCCTGCGTGTTTACATGTCGTTATATACATGGTACATAATTTAACACTCCCTTACTGACCAGCATATAGATCACTTTCCATATCTTGCTGTTATAATGAGTACTGACATAAATACGCTGTTTCATATCTTTGTGCCATGGTCAGATTTTTGCTGAAGGTGAATTCGTAGCGACAGACGTGCTGTGTAATTTGGAAGGCACACTGAAGTTGCCCTTCAGAAAAGGACCAGCTACATACCCACCAGTGCCTCTGGCCTGCAGTAACTGGGTTCTTCCGTGGCTTTCTTAAAGCAGCAGTTACTGGGGGACGGAGCTGGGATGAAAAGCCTACCCGGTTCTCTTCCAGGCACAGGGAGCATGTGGCTGGGTTGCTGTTCATGTTCCAAAAGGCCAGCCACCATTGTCTGCTGGCGTGAAGTTGGGAGGAGAGGTTTATTAAAGAACAGATCATAGTTGATCTCAAGGAAGCTTAAAAGGGTTCGTGGGGAACCCTGATGACTCTGTTGGCAGCCATAGAAATAATATGATTTACAACCTTGTGGTATCTCGATATAGTCTCTTGCAGACTTGCCGGAGGTTTCCCCTTTTTCCACTTTTGGGTCATCATGATGCCGTTGGCTTCAATGTGCATGGAACGAGGCTCACAGAAACGAGGTCATGGTGACACACAAAGGCCCCTGTTAACACGTATGGTCCTTACTCGTTGTGTAAGCCTGGATAAGTTGCCTAACCTCTCTGTGCCTCATCTGTAAAACAAGAACAAGAAGGCGATTTCCCTGAGAGGGGCAATTGTGAGGATTTAACCAGGGAAATGCTTGTGGAGCTTGCTAGAGTAGAGCCTGGCTCCACAAGGCCGGTGATGAGTGTTATTTTATTTACGAGTGTTATTTATTTGGTGCTTGTTAGCACAAAGTAAGCGTCCATCAGAGTAGTTAACCGGCCAGGTGGGTGCGGCCGTGGAGGTGCAGAAGTTGTAATTTGGGAAAGGGTTGGGGGGCAAGCCCAAGGAATGCTTAGGGACACTGGAAGAGGTCATAGAAGGGGTTGCCAACCTGATAGGATTGCTCTTGGGAGAAAGTTTAAAAACTGCCATTTCTAGTGCTGTTAGTGGTATTTAAGAGAGACTTTTTTGGGAGACATAGCAATGTAAGTCCATGGAGGAGTGAAGGGATTCTCCCACCATTAAATGTAGGTCCAGAGATTTGGAAGGTTGAAATCCCAGTTTAAGGTGCCCAGCCTTTGACCCAAGCATGACCAGTTTTACTTCCTGGTGAAAGAGTGTGGCCACCCAAGGAGGAGAGTGAACCTAGTTCTAGAAGCTTGTCTCAGAGGATGCACATTGCACCTGACTGTCACCACAAAGCCACTCATTTGGTCCTGGGATTGGGTATGTGACAAAATTAATGGTGTTTCGGAATTTCAAAATAGAACTTTAAGATCCCATCCATATTTTTATTATGCTTGAAATTAAAAAGTTTTAACACCTGGAGCAATCAAAATTGACGTGAAATTGATGTTCATAAAATTCATGCGCAGCCCATCTCTCTCCCCACAGTGATCGCTCTCAGAGTCCAGGAGTGCTGTGTGTCCTCTAGCGAGGCAGTGCTTCCTAATGGGCTTTTGTTTTGTTTTTGTTTTTGTTTTAGGAGTTGGAAAAACAACACTGATCCAGAAAGCCAGTGAGGTTTTAAAATCCTCCGGTGTGCCTGTCGATGGATTTTACACAGAAGAAGTCAGACAGGGAGGCAGAAGAATAGGATTCGATGTTGTCACATTATCCGGCATGCGGGGAGTTTTGTCTAGAATTGGGTACTGATATTTCACTTCTATAGTGTTTTATTCTCCCTGGACACAGGATTGGGCCAAATGATCCCTTCTATCTTGAAGACTCTTGGGCCTTTATGGATTTCTCAGAGAAAGAAAACAGAGATGGAAACCATCACATGAACAACAAAGTATAAAAATATCATAGTTCACTTAAAACTTATTCCACCAAGTAATAAGTTTTTAGCATTTTGTAATTCATTGTCCTGCTTCTTATGCCGCATTTCTGTTGCACTGCCTCCCTGCAGCTTTGGGATTGGCCTCAAGGTACCTGCCGGGCCCCGGGGTGGTGGTGGTGGTGGTGGTATGCAGTCTTGTCGGTGGCCCTGTTGTCAGGAGAGAACATGGAATCAGGTTAGCTTTGCGTACCACTCCTTGTGTAGGTGATTTTTAAGGGTGATTTAGCATACGTGGAAGGCCAGAGGCTCACTGGAGTAGCTACAAACCAGACATTAGTACAGGGGTTTTTCAACAGAGAATGCCCTGTCTTTTCATTCAGGTCAGAGCCTCCGCCCGGAAAACGTGAATGCCGGGTTGGGCAGTACGTGGTGGATCTGACTTCCTTCGAGCACTTGGCCCTTCCGGTCTTGAAGAATGTAAGTATGTGATTTCTGCCTCTTGAGTCCATCTCTTCTTAGTGCATTGTGGGAACTGCTGGCCCTGGGAACAGAGTGGTCTTGCTCCAAAGGAGTGGCCAGTTTTACATTTTACAACTGAAAAGTTTTCAAGTGATTGAGCCTTATAAAAGGATATATTCACCATATTTGATGTCACTTTGAACTACACATAAATTCCTTGTCACACATATTCAGCCCAGGGAAATATTTTATACCAGGAGGGCTCTGATGCTCAGCTACCAAGACTCCCAAAGTGAAGTCTTTACTCTGCGTTCCTCTTATTTATATCTTAACCCTGTTTTCACAGCACAACAAATAAACATTTAGGAAGGGAAAATGTCATTATGTACCATTGTAAGCACCTAACACATTACAGATATTCCTCAGCTTACGTTGGGGTTACCTCCGGATAAACCCGTCACAAGTTGAAAGTATGGTAAGTGGAAAACACATGTAATACACCTAAACCTACAAACCATCATCGCTCAGCCCAGCCGACTTCAGCACGCTCGGAACACTGAACGTTGGCCTACGGTTGGGCAAGGTCATCCGACACAAAGCCTATTTTATAATGAAGTGTTGAGGATCTCATGCGATCTATTGAATACTGTGCTGAAAGGGAAGCACGTACTGGCTGTGTGGGTGCAGCGTGGTTGTCAGCGTGTTGGTTGTTTACCCTCATGGTCTCGTGGTTGCCTGGATGCTGGGACTCCATCTCCTGCCCAGCACCGGGAGAGATCATACTGCGTGCTGCCACTAGCCCAGGAAAAGGTCAAGATTAAAAATCTGACCTATGGTTTCTACAGAAGCTGTATTGCTTTCGCACCACTGTAAAGTTGAAAAATCATAAGTTGAACCGTTCTAAGTCACGGACCATCTGTGATACACCATTTATCACTGTATTACCTGTTTTTTTTTTTTCAACAGTTTATTGAGATAATTCACATACTGTACACTTCACCCATTTAAAATACACAGTTCAGCTTTTTCTAGTATATTCACAGGATTGTGCAACCAGTCGTCACAATCTAATTTTAGGATATCTCCATGCTTTCAGAAGGAAACCCCATACTCATTAAGCAGTCATTCTTCATTCCTCTGTCCCTCCCAGCCCCTGGCAACCACTGCCTTACCTTCTTTGCCTGCCAGTTTGCCCATTCTGGGCATTTCCTAAAAAGGGAATCATGTAATATGGGGTCTTTTGTAACTAGCTTATTTTACTTAGCAAAATGTTTTCAAGGTTTATGCATAGTTTAGCGCATATCTTTCTTTTTCATGGTTGAATAATACTCCACTGAGTGGATATACCACTTACGTTGATCAACTCATCAGTTGATGGACATTTGGATTGTTTCCTCTTTTTGGTTATTGTGAATAATGCTGCTCTGAACATTTGTGTGCAAGTTTTTCGGTAGACATCTGTTTTTGGTTCTCTTGGGTTAAACCTTGGAGTAGAGATGGTAGATCATATGGTAATTCTATATAAACCTTTTTGAAGAATTACCAGACTGTTTTCCAGAGCAACTGCACATTTCCACCAGCAGTGGATGAGGATTCCAGTTTCTTCGCATTGTTGCCAGCACCAATTATGGTCTTTTTAATTTCATCCATTGTAGGAGGTGTGAAGCACTATATGGTTTTGATTTGCATTTCCCTGATGACTGGTGATGTTGAGCATCTTTTCATGTCCTTATTGGCTGTCTGTATATCTTCTTTGGAGAAATGTGTGTTCATTTGCTTTGCCCATTTTTAAATTGGCTTAGTTGCCTTTTTATTACCTGGTTGTGAGATGTCTTCATAAGATCTGGATACCAGTCTGTCATCAGATATATAATTGCCAGTATATTCTTCCATTCTGTAGATGCTGTCACTTTGAAGCACGAATGTTTTTGAGACGTTCAGCTTATCTGTTTTTCTTATGTTGTTTGTGCTTTTTGGTATTGTATCAAAGAAGACTTTGCCTGACCTAATTTCATGAAGATCAACTCCTTCGTGTTCTTCTAGGAGTTGTCTAGTTTTACTGTTACATACAGGCCAGCAGTCTGAAGTAATTTTTGTATATGGTGTTAGGTACGAATCCAGATTCCTTCCTTTGCAGGTAAATACCCACTTGTTTCAGCACCATTTGTTGAAGACTCTTCCTTCTCTGTCTTAATTTCTTGGGACTCTTGTTGAAGTCAATTGACCATAAATACAAGGATTAATCTGGACTCTGAATTCTGTTCCATTTATTCTTATGTCAGTTCCAGCTATTTTTAGGTCAGTACCACACTGTCTTTATTACTGGAATTAGGATTTTGATAGGAATTGTATTGAATCTGTAGATGAATTTGGGGAGTATTGCCATCTTAGCAATATTAAGTCTTTTCGATCCGTGAATACAAGATCTCCATTTACCTAGATCTTCTTTTTTTTTTTTTTTTTTTAAGATTTATTTATTTAGGAAAGAGAACATCCACGTGTTGGGGGGAGAGGGAGACATTCCTAAGCAGACTCCCTGCTGAGTGCAGAGTGGACCCTGCGATCATGACCTGAGCCGAAATCAAGAGTCGGACACTTAACTGACTAAGGCTCCCCAACCTAGATCTTTAATTTTTTTTTTTAAGATTTATTTATTTTAGAGAGAGAAAGAGTACATGTGGGAGGGGCAGAGGGAGAGGAAGAGAAACCAAGAGTTGGAGGCTTAACCCACTGTACCACCCAGGCTCCCCTTCTTTAATTTTTTTTTTTTAACAGTATTGTTTTGTAGTTTCTAGCCTATAAGTTTTACACTTCTTTTTAAAAATCTATATCTTAGCATTTTATACTTTTTGATGCTATTGTAAATGGAATTGTTTCCCTAATTTCTCTTTTGGAATTATCATTACTTATGTACAGAAGTACAAGTGATTTTTGTTTCTTGATCTTGTATCCTTTGTAACCTTGATAAATTTGTTTATTAGTTCTAAGAGTTTTTCAGTGAATTCTTTAGGGTTTTCTATGTACAAAATTGTATTGTCTACAAATGGATATAGTTTTACTTTTCTTCCTTTCGACTTTGGATGCCTTTTATTTCATTTTCTTTCCTAATTGCCCTGGTTAGACTTTTAGTTCAGTGTTGAATAGGAGTGGTGAGAATGGACATCCTCATCTTGTTCCTCATTGTAGGAAGAAAGCATTCAATCTTTTACCATAAAGTATGATATTAGCTGTGAGTTTGCAGATAACCATTACCTGGTTGTGGAAGTTCCTTTTATTCCTAGCTTGTTGAGTGTTTTACAACAAAGAAGTGTTGGATTTTGTGAAATCCTTTTTCTGCATCTATAGAGGTGATTATGTGATTTTTATCTTTCGTCATTAATATAGTGTGTTATGTTAATTGATTTTTGGATGTTAAACCAACCTTGGTTCTTGGACTAAATCCCTCTTGGTCATGGTGTATGATTATTTTTATATGTTGATGGATTCAAAAGGATTACATGCAAATCCTTTTATGTATTGCTGGATTTTTATATGTTTGCATGTATTTTGTTGAAGATTTCCGCATCTGTATTCCTAAGGGATATGGTCTGTAGCATTCTCGTGATATCTTTGTCTGATTTTGGTATCAGGGTAATATTGGTCTCAGAATAAGATAGGAAGTGTCCCGTCCTCTTCTGATTTTTGGAAGAGTTTGTGACATATTGATATTTATTTTCCTTTGAATGTTTGATTTGCCAGTGAAACCCTGTGACCTGGGCTTTTCTTCATGAGAAGCTTTTTAATTATGAATTCAATCTCTTTACTTGTATAGGTCTACTGATTTTTTATTTCTGGTTGAGTCAGTTGTAGTAACCTCTCTTTTATTAATTTGTTTCTTTTATCTCATCTGTTAGCATATAGTTGTTCATATATTCCCCTATAATCCTTTTTATTGTATAAGGTCAGTGGTGTTTTCCTTTCTTTCATGTCTTATTTTAGTTATTTAAGTCCTTTCTCCCCCTTTCTTTGGCCAGGAGAAGGAATAGGAAAAGGGTTTGTCAATTTAGTCGATCTTTTCAAAGAACCAACTTTTGCTTTTGGATTACATATTACTTGTTTTTTGCATTCATTCATCAAATATTTATCAAATCCTAGATACCTAGTCATGAACAAAACAGACATGTTTTCTCCTCCTCAAGACTCTCAGTCAAGGGGGAAATGGAAACATTAAACAAGTAGGTGTATGTCCTAAGCGCTGTGGAGGGGACCAGTGGGGTGCTGTGAGAGGTGCAGGGAGCTGGGTGTAGATCAGGTGGCCAGGAAGGAGCTCTGAGGAGGTGATAAGTAACTGAAATGGGAAGACGAGAAGGCACCATCACTTCAGAGAGAGAATACTGGATGTGTGTGTGTTTGGGGAGGGGTGGTTCTGTGGGCAGCATTATAGATTGAGGGGAACGGATAAACTGCAGCCCTGCTGTCCTGGGGCAGGAGCAGGTAAGGAAGAAGGTGTGACGGGGGAGGTGGGTGGGGCCACGTGATCAGGGACTCGTGGACTGTATTAAGTATACTGTGAGTTCCATTTAATCTGTGATAGACTTACTACATTGCTAATTTTTGTGGAAATCAGACAGTGCCGACCTGTCTCACGAGGTGGGTCTAAACCTTCCAGAGACGTCTGTTCCACCAGCAGGAAAGTCCAAGATCTTTCTCATGGCCTGGTGGGCCCCATGTGGTCTGGCCCACTAACCTCCGGCCTCCTGTCCCCATTCCCCAGCCATGCTAGCTCAGACGTGTTCCCCACACATGCCAGGGGAGAGCCTTTGGCGCTCGGCCCAGGCCATTTTCTTTGGTTGGCCCGCTATCTTTGCTTCTCTGCTCTTTTTTGACATTTGGGGCTGAGCGAAGATGTGCCATCGAGGGCTTTGGTGGTTGCACAGAGCTGCTGGAAATTTTAAGTATAGCCCACAGAGGGCAGTTGCTAATTTCAGAGGGCTGGCAGGGTCTCGCACTCTGTTCTGGAAGGGGCTGCTGCTCCTCAGAGCCCACCTTCTCCTTTGCTTCCTCCCCGTTGCCTGCTCCTCTCAGCTCCTGCCTCTTGGAATGTTCCCTCGGTCCTGTGCTGGGTCTGTTGTGGCCATTGTTTTGGTGGGAGCAGTCAGAGAACAGGACGTTTTTCTCTCTGGTTCCTTTCCCATCAAATGCTTACCTTTCTACTTACATGTTCAAAGGGCAAGTGAAGTAGTTCAAATGAAATTCCAGGTGAAGACTCTGGCTTTGGGCCCTGGATCGATACAAAGAATTGATTTTTACTTACCTGGTTCAGAACAGACTGAATCCTGGGAGAGCAGTGTGCACATATGTGCCTGATGTCTGTCAGCAAGATTATACGAGAAATCACACGCTGACTAGAGGAGCTCAAATCGCTCTTTTTTAATTAAAAAATAACTTCTACTCTGAATAGCAAACCCAGACACCCGTGTTTTAGGAAGGGTTCCCAAGGCTGCAGGTTCTTACCCAGTCCAGGCCACAGAGTTGGTTTTTTTTTTTTTTTTTTTTTTTCATGAAGAACATATTTTTCCCCATCTCTCACTGGGATGAGGAGAGGAAAAGGAATTAGTGTTTTGCCTTTAGAATGAAAAAAGTTAAAGTAACTACACAACAGAAACAGGAATATAAAGAGACAGTTGTTATCATTAGCAAGTACAAGGAAAGCTCTAGCAACCACATGTAGTCAGGGGGAAAACCTTTGTGCAGAGAGCATGTCAGTGTCTCGTGCCGGGGATGTCTGAAAACACCGTGAGTTAAGAAATATCTAGTAAGTGCCTCCTGTGTGTAAGATATTTCACTGTGGATGAAAACTATTTTGAGTCCTAAGACAGAAGGGAGATACTCCTTGGGGCCAGCAGGGCCAGCAGGGCCAGCAGGGGTGTGTGCCTGCTGGGAGCCCGGGGGCCAGACCAGGGCTGGCGCGGAGAAGCAGCCGGAGGCCAGGGAAGGGCTGCAGGAGGAGGTTCAGGGGTGACCCCGGCCCCAGCTGGGGCGGCTCTTGTTTCATGCCCTCAGGCTGGGATGGAGATGGATGGACTCTCGGGGGGCACACGGTGACTAAAGGAAAATAGAGTAAGATTGGGAAACATTCTAGACTCAGTAAGGTTTTTAGAAAGTCCTTCATAAGGTTAACTGGTGTTGACTTTTTTCATTCCACCGGTGACTTCTTTCCTTATTTGACGACGTATTTATTGTTTTTCTGAGTTTAACACTCTCCCTACTCAAGGTAGCAAATTCGAAAATACGAAATAAAAATAAAGAAGAAAATAAGAATAACTCATAATAATCTTATCACTGGGTTAACCACTGTTAGTGTATTTTGTTTCTTCCCTCTTTCTGCTTTATTCCATCATTCCAAAATGGAGACAAATAATGTGTATGGTTTTATGGGCTTGGGTTTTCCCGTTAATATGATCAAATGACATGGGAAGGGCCTTATGACATGATAATCCTCACAAGTGCGATAATGTAATGATTGCACAGTATTCCCTGGCATGGGTTTTCCCCTCTGACTTCAGCCTTATTCCCTCAGTGGCAGGTATTTATCACCTTTGCAAACCCCCTTTGTACAACCAGCCTTTCTCCCCAGCCACGGTGCTTTCCCCGGGGACTATCTGAGGGTGGAGGTCCTAGGTGAAGGGCTGTGACCTTCTGGGGTCTCGGCTGGGTGCTGCTGAGGTGCTCCCGTCACTGGTCTGCACCCCCTGCCAGACCTGCACTCTGGCGGGCACAGAGCACAATACCGATTTTCCATACTAAAGCATGCTGCTTTGCTTTGACTCATGCTTTTAAGTTGCTAATGAGGCTAAATGTTTTTTAGTTTGAGTATTTTTTTTTTAATCTAATTATTTTTGTTTATCCCTTTTCCCATGTTTTTTTCTTTTGGCTTAAAAAGATCTTTTATAAGGAAAATGACCTTTTTGTATTTATTGATTGCATTTTTCTCAGTTTGTTACTTTCATGACTTCCTTTTCTTTCTTTCTTTCTTTCTTTCTTTCTTTCTTTCTTTCTTTCTTTCTTTCTCATTGAGAAAGTCTCTCTCTATTCCAGGTTAACACAGAATTTGTTTCTTCTTCTGTAGTACCTTTTTTTTTCTTTTAACATGTTTTTAATCCATCTGGATTTATTTTGAATGTAATATACAATGAGACTCTCAATTGATTTTCTTCCAAATACTTAGCAAGGTTGCCAAAGCCATTTGTTAAATAACCCATTTCTCATTTGTTTGTTATGCTTTATTAATTATAATAAGAAATATGTGTGTGTGTCTGTATAATGTTTTAGGGTTACCTATTCTCTCCCATTGGTCCGCTTGAGTCTTACATCAGTACCATGCCGTGTTAATTGCCATGTTGTCTTCTAGTTTAAAAAGTTGTCTTACCCGTTCTTGTTTGTTCATTTTCCTGCACTGAGTGGTATTGGTGGTAACGGTGCGGGGGGTGGGGGCGCTTAGTGCAAGTCCTTAACAGTGATTCAGTGCAAACTGCACCAGGCACAAACGCGCTTAATCCTGAGTGTTGCTATCACTCTCTTCCTGGTTTACGGACGAGGAAACTGAGGCATGGCCTAGAGATTAAATTGCCCGAAGGCACACGGCCTGTAAGTGGTAGAGCTGGCATGAACTGTAGAATTAAGACTTTATTATCCATCACAAAGGGTCTTATGTGGAGTGATTGGAACCATATAAAATTATAGTTATTTAGATATAAAGAGCATCTTAATTTTTAATTTATTAATAGTCTCCATAGCCAAAAACCCAATATCTCTCTCTTTCCATTCTTTCTTTTTTTAAAAAGAACTTGTTTTTGGTAAGGTTATTTATAGGTCTCTTCTATTTTCTGATGCTCCTGTAAGTAGGATTGTTTTTCCAGTTTTTCAATGATCGAGGCTGGCAGGATAACGCTGTCCTTTCTCCTAGTGGTCTTTCTGACAGCCACACTGAATGCTTTATAAGAATTTGTTGCATTGTTGGATTTAACATTTTGTTGGCACTCCATGTATCTCTTCCTCACACAAAAAGATAACAATGGATTATAATTTTTTTGAGAACAAAAGGTGTCTACTCCAAGCTGTATTTTCTAGGCTGACCCCTATTGTTTTTAATTAAGATCCATGAAAGAATAAGAAGCGAGAACCAGGACATCCAATGAAAATCAACGTAGTTGAACCTTGTTTTGGTCAAAATAAGGCTTTGGTGTATATTTGTTTTTAAGAGCAGGATCTGCTTTTGATTCTGAAATGAGATTCTGCTTCAGATCTTTGAAACTTCATTTGAAGATGAGAGGATTCCTGGTTGGGGAAAGTCTATTTTTTACCACTTGACCTGGAGTTGCTGCTTAGTATTTCAGGCCACTAGGCTTTGGAGAGAATTCAGAAAAATCAATTTCTAGTCAGGATCCATTCTTGAAAGGTTGATAGGAGCCCAAGCATTGCTTTTGAATTTCCTTCGTTGTTAGCGAATGTGACATTTTTTTTCTTTGTTCCTCCTCACTTACTATTTCTGGACCTCACGATCATATATATATATATATGCACTGCAAGATCAGCCAGGGAAACAAAAAGCTGTCTGGTACAAACATAAAAATTAATTTGAAAATTGTCAGCGGAAACATTCCTGCAGTGAATCAAAAGAGGAAAATGAACTCAGAGTTCCGTGTAAGGTTGACGCTGCGGTTTATCTTGTCGGATTGGTCATGGCAGCCCTTGCTGGTAATCTCTGTGGGTCCACAGCTCTGTCTGGAGCTCCCAGGTGACAGGTGAAACCAGCCCGCTTTGTTGGGGGGGGTGGTGGAGGGAGTCCGGAAAAGAGGCAGGCCACTCCGGGTTGGGAGGTGGCAGTTGTAATAAGCTGTGGGAACTCACATACAAGGCTCGTGGTGGACGCGGCAAGATGAATGGGGCCCCTCCCGCCCGCCAGATCTTAAGTTTATATAGAGAGAGGCCGTAACTGGGTTCAGTCAAGTAGACCATGCAGGTGTTCTCAACACCACGTCATTATCTCAAGGCTGTGCCCTTGGAGCTGCCTCTGGGGATGAGAAAGGCAAGTGGAATCCACACTCCATGGGTGGGAGGGGGTGGGACGCCTCTGATCACCTGGGTCCAGCTCTTGGAGCGGCCAGTGGTCCGTCTTTTCGATGACCGTCCCCAGCAGTCCCCCTGTTCCTCTGGGCAGGTCTGATGCTCTGGTACTTCTCACTGCTGGCCTCTGGCTCTCACTGCTTGTCTGAGGTTCTGTGATTTGGATGCGGAGCCGGCTCCTGCCTTGGGTTTCTTAACCTTCGTGCAGTTCTCGCAGCCCGCTCCCTGGAGGCCTGGCAGAGGCACGTGCTCCGTAAGTGGGACTGGGGTAGCATGTGTATCAACTGCTCCTTCCTCCCCTTTCCTCCTTCACTTTGTCCCATTTCCAACCCTTGCCGCTGTCTGCCTCTTCCCATACGTGTCAGTCCAAGGCCCTGCCTTCCTCAGAAGCAAACTCACCCTGTGATGAGGTGGTAGTTTTCTCAGATCTTATACTGAGAAAGTGTGCATGGGAGTATTTTTATTTTTTTGTATTGATTCTAATTTTTTGAACTTTATTTGGATATAATTTTACTCTTAGAGAAAATAACAAGAATAATGCCAGACTACCCATATACTTGTTACCCAGACTCACCTATTTTTACCATTTGCCCTGTTGTTTGTTCGCCCTCTCTGTCCACGTGTGCGCATGTGTGTCTGTTTGTGTAAACATACCAATCTGTGGAGGGGAGCATTTGAGAGTATATTGCAAACACTGGGGTGCTTAACTCCAAAATGTTCAGTATATTTTTCCTAAGAATAAGCATATGCTCTTATGCAATTGGTACAGTTCTCAACCTCAGTACATTTTACACCAAGAAAATACTAATAGGGGTGCCCGGGTGGCTCAGTCAGTTAAGCATCTGCCTTCAGCTCAGGTCATGATCCCAGGGGGGTCCTGGGATTGAGTCCCATGTCTGGGTCCCTGCTCAGTGGGGAGTCTGCTTCCCCCTCTGCCCCTCTCCCCACTCATGCTCCTGCTCTCTCTCTCAAATAAATAAATAAAATCTTAAAAAAAAAAAAAAGAAAGAATGACAGAAAATTCTAATAATCTCCCATTCCCAGGCCTGTTTTGTCAGTTGACTGAAAATGTCCTTTGGAACAGGTTTTCCGCTGGTCTGGGGTTAAGTGTTGCATTTAGCTGCCGTACCTCCATAGCCTCCTTCAATCTGGAACATCTCCTCAGTCATCCTTTGTCTTTTGTGACATTGGCATTTTTGAGGAATACAGTTCTACCCTAATGGGACATTGCTCTTTGGGGGCTTTTCTGTTGTTTCTGTGCGATAACCGCAGTCAGAATACTGCATAACCCACGGCGCAGCTGTCTTGGGCATCTCGTCCGGAGGCACGTGATGTTTGCCGATGTCTGTTTTGATTACCTGAGCGAAGAATTGTCCAGTGTCTCCACTGGGCATTTACTCTTTTTCCCCTTGAAATGAATAAGCAGTGTGGGGAGACACTTTAAGACCATGCACATCCTCCCATGAAAATTTCTCCTGGTTAATTCTCATTTTTTTAACTTTATTAGATGATCTGAAAATAATTCCATGGAGGCTTTATGTGGAAAGCCAATTTAACTACTGCCTTTTGGAAACCTTTCTGTAACAAGGTGAACAGTAGTTAACAGTAAAATCGCTGTACATTTGAAGGTTGAACTAGAAGAGCAGTAACGGTGGATTTTTCCTCGTCAAAGCTGCACTTGTTTACTTCTCTCCCGTCTCCTCCTCAGTTAGACAGGAAGTCATCCCTGTTTCACTGTGGCTAAAACAGTCAACTCTCTCTCTTCTGGACAGTATGTAATAAAAGGATATCAGACCTCAAAGGTAACTAAACTTGAATCAAAGTTTAAAAATTGAGTAAGATTTTTCCTAAGCGAGAGGAATTTTTACAAGCGCAGTTACTGTAAACACTGTTAGCTGATAAGGACGTGGCAGGAGTTAGCACATTTAGGGGTGCCTGGTCCCGTCTCGCTGTGTGTGAGGAAGGGACGTGTGCTCATGCTGGGGGAGGGGCCTTCACCTGCAGGTTACATCTGCCTCCTAAAGCAGGCCTTCCTCTGTCCTGGATAAAATGATGTTGGTGATGGTAATTGTTCTGAGACCCCAAATACGTCATCTTTTTTGAGTAAATAAAATTAATACGAGTACTCCAGAAGCAGATCAGGGTCTTTGTGGCTGTGCCTCCATAGCCTCTAGAAACTGACGTGCTCCTGTTTCTCGTTGGAGAGAAAAGTAGTTTCCTTACAGTTAGATGAATTCCTTCAGTTCTTTCCTTCAGTGTCTTTGATTCTTTCCTTCAGTTTCTTTCCTTCCTCAGATTGAAAATGTGCAGGTGGTATGGCATGTGGGGGATGGAAGGGAGCTCTGACATCAGGTGCCCTTGGGTCTGACTCTCAGCTCTCACTTGGGAGCTCAGTGACTTCGTCTGAATCGGTTGTGTCCCGCATCTGTAAAACAGAGACGCGGGTACCTGCTGGACGGAGTTCCTGGCACTGAATGCGGCATTGTTGGTAAAGTGTGTGTGTCCCCGGCTGCTAGGAGGTACAAATGGGAAGGTCTAATTATCTCTGTTGCCAAGGTGAGTGAGGTGATGGGTAGAACCTTGGGAGGAGCCTCACATCGACAGTTTGCCATGAACCTGGGGGCCAAAGCGAGCTGCAGGTCTTTCATGGAGACACACAAGCTCAGATGTCCAGGCTGGTCCCGAGGCACTGGGATCACGAGGGGTAGTAGGTTCTCCGTCCACTGGGCTGAGTGTCAGCCAACAGATGCTGTTTCAGTCCTGGGATAGTTCTTGGAGCCTGCGAGATACCAAGGGCGCCGTTCTGGTGCTCTATGGTCAGGCGCTCGCGTGGGTGAGCCCCAAAGAGGCCAGTTAGGACATCCAGGAGGCCTCAGCCCTAGTCTGCCGGGCCCTGGGTGGGAATCTCTGGCATTTGGGTAGGGACAGCTCCCACCCAGAGCACGCCCCAGGAGAGAAGGGCTGGGCTCCAGGGCGCGGCAGGCAGTCTAGACGGTGTGACCTCATCCCCGGGGATACACAGTCGACATGCCACCAGACTGCCAGGGGGTTCTGAAACTTTAGGCTTAGAATAAGCACACATAGAGGTCTAATTGGAGCCCTTCACTTTTAGCTCATACCTTCAGAGGGTTGAGGAACTGTGGGCTTGGCTGTGGCCACTGTTACCACTATTTGCCTTCCTGGCTTCTCAGAACATGTGGGTCTGTGGGGAAGGGCCCTAGTTCTGCCACCGACTTCTGGCAGCTGCTCCCCAGTTCTTTCCCATGACTTTTGATACCTGCTGTCCTGGATAGGCCAGCTCAGAAGCCCGTCTGCATGTCTGATATTAAAAAAAAAAAGTTAAGGCCACCAGAAATATTTATTAAGTAAATAATTCACAATAAGGCAAATGCCACTTCAATTAGCTTTTCTCAGTTCAGTATTTTGGGTAAATGAAATTGCCTATTTTATGCCTACCTTTTCTTTTGTGTTCTTTAAAGTGTATATGAAGATAAAAAAGTCACATAGTTTTCAGGACTCTGACATAATTGGTACACAGATATTTTGTTATTGCTCTGAGTTTAATCTTTCCAGAAAGCTAACTAGCTAAGTGTAAGCACAGTGATAAAATTATTCATAGCTTCCTTTCCCAGTGGCTGGTCAATTTTAGGACTCTCTCCCGAGGAAATATCTTCTCCCTCAGAACGAACAGAGGAGCTAAAATATGCCTTGCCCAAAGTGTTTCTCCCTGTGGATAGTCCTGTGACATGTAGGCCTGGCTGGGGAGCAGTGAGTGACGCAGGGTAGTGTCTGCCATCCCCTGCCTCGAGGTCCCCTGCAGAGAGAGTAGGTGCAGGGGAGAAGGCCACACTCCAGATCCTGTGCACACAGGGATTTTCACCTCGTGGCCCGAAGTGCTGCACGAGCTCCTTACTCCATACCTTCAGGTACGGGCTCTCCAGGGGCTCATTCTGACTTCCCCACAACCTGACCATTTTCACACCTGGACCCCAGGGCTGTCAGGCTGTGTCTTTACCAACTCAGAAGAGAATTTGGAACAACGTAAACACGATGTGTGCTCACTGGCTTTTTTGTTTCTTTGTTTCCCTCTAAAATTGCTTGAAATTATATAAAAATAAAACAATTTTGAGTGTGATAGTGGTCCTTTTTAATTTTTTTAAGATTTTATTTATTTATTTATTTATTTATTTAAGAGAGAGAGAGAGAGAGAGAGAGAGAGAGCGCAAGCAGGAGCAGGGGAACGGCAGAGAGAGAGAGAATTGCAAGCGGACTTCCTGCTGCTTGCGGAGCCCGACACAGGGCTCAATCTCACAACCCTGTGATCATGACCTGAGCCGAAATCAAGAGTTGGATGCTCAGCTGACTGAGCCACCCAGGCGCCCCGATGGTGGTTCTTTTATTACATTCTTAAATGTATGGTCATGAGTTATTTAGAAAAACCAGTCTTTACAGGCTTTTCAGTGGCTTAGCATCTGATATCTGCCTCTCACTTGAGCATTAGTAACAGATTTTTCATCAAAAATCCCAGACTTATTTTTGAGATTCCTACAGTTTCTGGATGATAAAAGTCCCTACTTTTGTGCAGAGAGGATTCTATATAAATTAATGTTTGAAAGAGCATTTCGGGTTGTAAGAACATGACGTAAGCATATGCGTCCAGAGATCTTTGTGCAGATCGGTGAGCTCTCGTTGGTGAATGCTCTAGAGAATCCGGGGAAGGGTGGTTGGAGCCTCGCGCTTTGTGTTTGTATCTACTCGTGTGTATTTACATACGTGCCCACGTACGTACACCCAAATAAATACATGTACATGGGCACACACACATTCCTCATATGGTTCCTCTTTGTCTGACTTGACTGCTTTCAAGCTATCATTCTGATGTGCCGGGACAGAGTTCTGTTTGGCTTCTGGATGCTGCCCTGTGGGAAGATGACATCCCCAAGTATTCCTAGTTTCTAGAGGCAGCAGAATGCCCCAAATCCTCCTTGATAAGAGGTCGTTGGAATTCCTTGCTCTTATGGGTTCATCTGTTTTTATGCTGAGGAGCTGGTACCTGATAGCTTTTTAAATTTCTCCCAAATTTGGCATTCAGTTTTGAAGAAAAAATTTGGAAATGACAGTGACTGATTCCCCAGATGCTCGCCTTTCCTCCTGCACCCCACCAGTGGAGGGCATTAGCCGCCTCAGCTCAGCTTCGCATCACTCAATTCCAGGGGAAAGAAAAAGATGAATATGACCTTGTCCTGCCCTGAGGGGGAAATGGAGTATGGGTGTGTGTGCACGTGCGTGCGTATACCCACACACACATGCAATTGAAAGTTAAAAGTGAAGTGCATTAGAAACACAGAAGTCTGAGTAAGTCTATAGACCGTCTCTTGGATGACGACAGTGGACTCCTTCCTGGTCTTTCTGCTAGTAAAGTGAGTGGGAAAATACGTATGTGAGACTAAGTTGGCAAATAATAAGAGTACCACTTACATAAAAGTTTGAAAACCACTGCTCTAATGCTTCCCCCCAAAAACTGCCTCAGACTAGACCCCACAATCTCACGTCTGTTCCAGAAGATGCCTAACTTGTCCCTGACACCACACAGCGAGCAGCCTTTTGGGCACAACCTGTGATCCTCCGTGGCTTAGCATCTCAGCTGTTGGATAGAACCCACAGCCCTCTGTACCTTACAGGCCTCAGCCCTGACCCTCACCGGTTGCAGGTGCACCCTGCCAGCTGCTCTCTACTCTAGCTTCGGGATTCACAGTTCGAGACAAATCTAGCTGAACTTAGCCATATATTCTGAGAATGTACCGATGTCATTATTTAAGGAGTCTAGAACTGTAGTAAAAGGTACTTTGTAAATTAGCTTTAGAATTTTCAGAGTCATCATTTATACAAAGATATATAAAATGTGTTTGTCACTCAGCATTCACTGAAGAGTTACGTGTTCTGTTGTGTCCCCTGCTGTGGCAAGACTATTCAGAGTCCTATCAGCTTTCTGGGGAAGGCGTTCCAGAGAGGGCATGGTTATTAGTGATCGGTTGCTGTGTAACAAATGACCCCAAAATTGAGAAGTTTAAAACTCCGGGCTTTATCTCACACAGTGTTCCTGGGTTAGGAATCCAGGAATGGCTTAGCCGGGTGGTTTGGGCTCAGGGTCGGTCATGAGGTTGCAGTCATCCGATCCACCTCCCCACAACCGTGAGAGTGAGGACTATGGGTGCTGCTTATTTCCTGGGTGTATATAAATACAAAGCTTGGTTATTACTGGAACCGTTCTAGAAGGGTGAAAATTGCCAGGAACCTGGGTCGCTTGGGGAACTGAATTTTCTGGTTGCTGCAGTTTCCAGGGGAGTTCTTCCAGATCTGTTTGCCAGTGAGTCATCCTGTGTAGACTGAGAGGTCGTCTCCCGCCTTCCAGAGCTTAGTTGACTTAGTTGGTGAGTGACTGGGAAGTGGGATCCCGGGGCCCTTTGCTTAACATGACTTGGGTGTCTTCGTCATCTTCAGGCAGGTTCCAGCAGTGGCCCAGGGCAGAGGGTGTGTGTCATCGATGAGATTGGGAAGATGGAGCTCTTCAGTCAGCCTTTCATCCAGGCCGTTCGCCAGACGCTGTCCGCCCCGGGGACTGTAGTCCTGGGCACGATCCCAGTACCCAAGGGAAAACCGCTGGCCCTCGTGGAGGAAATCAGACACAGAAACGACGTTCAGGTGTTCAGTGTGAGTACGGCTGGTCCCCTGTGCCTATAAAAATGGAGCAGGTGACCTCAAACAGCGGGGTGGCTTTGAAACGTACTTTTGCTTTGAATTACCATCCCCCCTGCCCCCCCCCCCCCACGGCTAGATACAGGTAAGTCTGATTTTCTAGGAATTTGTAGAACTTAAGTTTTGCCTGTCCTCAATGAGAAAACACACTTCCCTGTGGCCATGGTGGACAGCGCGTCCAGCTGCTAGAGAGTAGCACCATGTGCAACAGAACGGTCGACGAGGATGGAAGTGTCCAGTCTGCTGGTCCGCACGGTAGCCATCGGCCGCCTGTGACTACTTATGTTGCCATAAAATAAAAACTTCATTTCTTCAGTCACCCTGACCACGTGGACAGCACAGCTGCAGAGCGTGTCGGGCAAGGTCGTGGGCCCGTCAGCCGGGGGTGCGGGGGACGTGAAGACTGCAGGCCCGCCCCGACCTCGCCAGTCAGACTGCGGGCATGGGCCCGGCCCGTGCTTTCACGAGCTCTCAGGTGGCTGTCTGGCGCTCGCGGGCAGGGGGGGCGTCGTGCGGGAGAGCATGTGTGAGCGAGGACCCGCTCTGTCACACCAGCCAGTGGCCGGGTCTGAGCCAGCGCGTGGGCCCCTGAGAGCGCTCTTGGCACTCGGCCCACATACGTGATTGTCTTTCCCCTTCGTCTCTCTGGGTCCTTCTTAGTCAGATAACTGTCCTGCCCTGCGCCCCCTTCATCTGTGTCCATGAGCGAGCCGTGTTCCCGACTGAGCTCTGCCTGCCTGTCCCCTCTCCCCACCCCCAGTGCAAATGCTCACAGTCCCCGTGGGTGCCACGTGACAAGTCCGGCTGGCCAGGGGGCTCCTTCCAGGGAGCGGAGAGTGAGCCCCAGCCGCCAGGTACCACGAGCACCTTCCGTCCCTGGCTAAAATGCCACCGCGAGGCTCGCCGGGCCTGTGGGCCGTGCACGTGTCGTACCAGGGGTATCTTGCGGCGGGCAGCAGATGTTAGGGTAGAGCAGCTGGACTGGCGCAGCCCCGGGCCTGCCTTCGTGTGGTCGGTAGTAACGAGCAGCGCCCTGTGCTCGGTGGTGTGACGGACGAGACCGACCGCAGTCCACACGGGCTCGGCCACAACGGCGTCCGCCCACGACCAGCCCATAGCACGTATGGACGAGGGCACAGAAAACAAGCAGGGCGAGGTGGTCGTTGGGCTGGAGGCAGCTGGGGAGGGAGGGAGGTGCTGACCCGGGAGGTCGCTCTGAGGAGCTGCCTGGTGCACTGAGAGCCCCGCAAGGTCGTGGGCTCAGTGACGTCTTTGAAGAGTTTTTGTGGTGATTCTAGAGTTTCTGTGGAAGTGGAGGCAATGGATAGTGAGAGAGGATGAAAGACAATTTGTGTTCAGGCCAGCCGGCTCCCAGGCTGGCAGGGGGGACGTTGCTGCCATGAAACTCTGGAGACTGGCTGCCCCTGCAAACCAGTGTCGTCTCCAAGTCCTAGATGGGATGGAGGGGGTGTGGCTGTTATGTCCAGGAAAAAACAGTGCATCTTAAGGTAATACCACATTTTCTCCTCTCTAAGACTGGGAATTATTCTCCGGGCAAGGTAATCATTGCTCCTAATGATGTGTAAATAAAGTGATTAGCTTTGGGTTAATTATGTAAAAGAGAGGGGCTCACACACCCTGTTATTCTTGTCTTTC
Source organism: Ursus americanus (assembly GCF_024610735.1). Lineage (NCBI taxonomy): Eukaryota > Metazoa > Chordata > Mammalia > Carnivora > Ursidae > Ursus > Ursus americanus. Next base: position 69,185,137 of record NC_142132.1, read on the forward strand.
CTGTGTTCCTTTATGGCCAGTGTGAGCTTTCTGTTCCTATTTTACAAAATGAAGAATCTCATTTTCCTTATCTGCAAGTTTAGGGGTTGGATTAGATGTTTCCTGGTCCTTTCCCTTTTTTATATGCACTGAGGTTATCTGACCCCTTGTTTGAGAGCATCCGGTGCGTCGAGCACTTAGTGCAGAGGCGCACATGAAGCCTGGTCCCTTCCTTCGAGAGGAGTGGATGACGTGACTGTCAAAATCTGGAAGCGAGAAGGGAGAGAATTCTGTGGGGAGAGGTGAACATGGTTCTTGGGTGGGTTTTGAAGGAGGCCGTGGAGAAAAGAAGAACATTGCAGCTGAGGAAATAAGTTCTACGAAGTGGGGAGGGCCGCCTCCCCTTGCTGACAGCTGAGCATGTTAGGATGGGGAGGCGGGACTGGACTCATGGGGGAAAGGGTTCCAGAGTTGCTCCTGTGACCTAGACTTAATAGCGTTAGGTAAACAACATTGCTTTTCAGAAAAACACCTCGGAACACTTCCTGTTCCTGGACTAGATACACTTCTCCCTGTCCTCCTGTTAGGTGTCGCTGAAAACCTTGCATGTTACATAGAAAACATACGTAAGGAGACCTGAAGGGTGGAAAGAGGAAGGCACGCCGGCTAGGAAGTTCAGCCAGGGGACAACACAACACCCAACTGAAAATCCCTTCTCCTACCAGCAACCAGGAGAAGCAGCTTGAATGGAACAAACATGAGCATGTGCCAACAGCAAGATGACGGAGATGTTGGAATTCTAGGGCAGACGCTTTAAAACCGCTATGACAAAAAAATGCTTCAGTGATCAATTGCAAACATGCTGGAAACAAATGAAAAATAGAAAGTCTCAGTTTTAGCAAAAATATGCTGAATCAAATAAAAATTTTAGAACTGTCACGTACAATGACTGAATGAGAAAGTCTGGAAGGACTCGGGAGAATGGAGACAAGAGGGAACAATCAGTAAACTTGAAAATAGAACAATAGAAATTGCCCAACAAAGAGCAGACTTTTTGGAAGAAAACAAACCAAAATAGCAGAGCCTCAGGGCCTTGTGGTACTTTAATAAAAGATCTAACATTCGTGTCACTGGAGGAAGGTCTTGGTAATTTAGAAACTTCTATCATGTTGCGGGTGTGGGTATCGACAGTCGCATTCCTGAAAATCTGCTTCTCTTTCGGAAGTTGGGTTCATTTTTTACTGGTCTCTTCAGTGTGGCCACTGAAAAATGTTTTCAGTTTATTTCACATTTGCTTGTTGGAGCATGATTACGTTAATGCTGTAGAGACAAGAGATGAAGACCTTCGTGGATCAAAATCACTAGAAAGAGCTGTGTGCACTCTTCCCTGATTCTGGAGCCACGTGAGGAAGATGCTTATCCCTGCTGGTCACTTCCTGCCTCACACGCACGCGTGCACACATACATGAGTTTGGTTGTCTTCGTGGCATTTAGAAAACACATTTCATTTGATTTCCTGTGAAATACCTGCTTGATGGAAATGCTACCTGCTGAGGGCACAGAGGAGACAGCTGGAGACTGGAGCAGTGACTTAGATGCCAGTGTGGCCACCGGGCACTGAGCGCTTGGACTGAGGTGCTGTGCTCAGTGCTGTAGACCCACCAGGGCGCACCGACTTCACAGTACCTGCTTGGGTGTATCGTGTGGTCTTCGTTTTACCAACGAAGGCTGCGTAGCGTGTCCAGGGTCGTCAGCTAGCAGGTGGCACAGCTAGGGTTCAGTCTTCCATCTGTCTGCCTCCAAAGCCGAGCGTTAGCACGGCCCTGCTATACCGTTTCCTTTGGCGATAGGGATGATTCAGATGATTTTGCTAAAAAAATCTCAGATTCTGAGAAATTCTTTGGTTTTTCTACTTTATAAAATGTTACTACAGCTAAAATCGATTCCACTGTCCTGAATCCAGAGTCCTTTACCTTTTTTTTTTTCCATAAAGCCGTTTTTATGCTTTTAATTTTTATTTGTGCATTGCAAGATCACAGGAGTAGCAGGAACTACGTCCTGATTTCCTTCTAGTTTGGGAATTCTTAGACTTCTGCTTCCTCCTTCCTGCTATGGGTTTTTTTAATCAAGCAGGACATAAAGCATTTTGATCTCACCAGAAATTCGATGCTGTCCTCTGGGTCCTTGGACTCCTATAGATACAGGAGTGAGAGAAGGTCTGTTAGGCTCTGGTTCGAAAGCCTGTAGCCAGGGTGTTTGTAGAAACTGACAAGCAAGTGAATCCCAAAATTCATGTGGAGATGCAAAGGACCCAACTAAAACAATCTTGGAAAAGAAGAATGTTGGAAGACTCCTACGTCCTGACTTCAGAACTTACTGCAGTGTTCGAGACAGTGTGGTACTGGCCAAAGGCTAGACACAGATCAGTGGAAAGTCCAGGAATAAACCCTTATTACATCTAAGATCAATTGATTTTCAACAAGTGTGCCAGGACAACTTAATGAGGAAAGAATCGTTTTTTTAATAAACGGTGCTGGGAAACTGGACATCCACATGCAAAAGAGGGAAGTTGGACCCTTACATCATATACCAGAATTAACTCAAAGTAGATTCTGGGCCTAAATTTAAGGACTAAACTCTACAGCTCATTATTTTCTTAATTAATTTATTTGCGAGAGTGTGTGCGTGCAGGGAGGGGCAGAGGGAGGGGAAGAGAAGCAGAGTCCACTAAACTCTACAGCTCTTAGAAGAAAATACAGGAGTAAATCTTTGTAAACTTGGGTAAGGCGAAGTCTGACTTGATACAACACGAAAGTAATTCTTGATTTGGAAACTTTAACCTTCATGGAAAAAATAGAGCTGGAGGGATTGGATTCAGGAATAATCCTATTTTTAGGTTCAGTAAAATAAAGACACAATATGAAACAGGCTAGTAATAACTTTTGATATGTGTTAACTTACAATAAGCGTTGTCAAATTTCTTTCTGTCATCCTGTGCTTATTAGGAACTTGTCAGGGTCCTTCCCATAGTTTCAAGGAAAAAATATGGTTTCGTTTTGCTTTCTTATGTGTAGTGTATAGGCAGTTAGGGGCCTTTTTTCCTGCCTGTTCTTGTGTCCAGATAGTCACAGCTTCCCTGATGTCCTGGTGCCCAGGTTGTTGAGTGAAACTCTCAGGTCACCCCGGGGCAAGTTGGATGCGGCACAGAGCAACTTGGAAGCTTGAGATGGTTGGAGTCTTCGTAGTGTGTCTTTACCACTTGTCTATATTTCAGAGACCTCCTCAGCTTAGAATGTAACAAACATTTCGATAAGGTAGTTGGTAGAACTGTGACCTCACTGACCACTCCCTTCCAAGTAATAGTTGAACATTAGAGCCTAGGGTGGGCCAGCTTCCTTCCCGTGGTCCTCCTCACCTTGTTCTCTTCCGCGCCCAGTGCCCCTCCTGGCCAGCCTCTCAGGAAGGACTTGCTGTCACCGAATCCTGGTGGTTGACTACAAGACAGGGCTGGTGCCTGCAGGGAAGGGCCCCCGCGGGCTGGTGATGCTATACCGTTCTCGAATTCGAGAGCTTGGCTTCGGTATATAAGGAGCGTCATAACTGAACACCGTGGACAGTTTCACGTAGACCTCTTCATCATTCTCAGAAGTCATCTTCGGGAAATCAAAGAGGGGATAGCCAAATATTAATGTAGTTTTGCATTCATTAATTTTTAACCTGGAAACATTCCCAGAATGTATCTTTTCCAGTTGCTATGTTTTCTGTGGAACCAAAGCTTGGCGAGCGTCCTCAGTGTGCAGGACACCCCACCGTGGCCCTGGCCCCCCTGGCTCCCCGGGGTGGGGCGGGGGCTCACTCCCAGCTGGTGAGAGAGAAGAGGCATGTCTCACTTGCAGGCTGGGGCCTGAGACCAGGGTGGCCGTGTGGTCGTTGTGTGCCGATGGAGAGGATGGGGCATTGCCTGGGAACGCGGGACTGTGGCTGCGTGGCACGCAGCGCGCCTCGGGGCTCCTCTTGACGCCCTCTGCAGTGCACGCCGTGAGCTCCCGCTCGTCTGCCGGCCCTGCGTCTCTGCCTTCGCAAACGTCACAGTTCTAGAGGCAGTGAGGAGATGCGAGAAGAGAAGTGGCTTCAGATGCCCTCAGCTGGGAATCCTCCCTTTGAGGCACGCAGTCAACTCGCAGACGCAAGGGCGGAACCTGCTGTCGGTGCTCGTGAGGTCGGGGTGCAGGAGAGGGAGCCAGGGGCCCGTCTGCCCCCGCCGAGCCCGCCGCATTCCCCCTTTCCTCCCTTCACAGCAGCACACTTCTCACTTCCTTGGACAGACTGCTGGGGGGGGACGGCCCCCGCCGTTGGCTGCTCAGCGCCCTCCTGTCAGGGTCCAGGTGCTCTGATCTCTACGGCCCGGCCTGCACTCCCGGACTGAGAGCCAGTTTGCTAGACTGCGTCTTCTCCCAGAGAGAAGTCAGAGCGTGCTTCGGAGGCGGGCAGGTGGATGTGGGGGAGCCATGGGGACGAAGCCCACCGTGCATCTCCTCGGCAGACGTTCATCCGGCACCAGCTCTGTGCCAGGTGGGCGGGCAGACATGGGTGGCTGTGGAGTCCGCAGCGGGCAGGCCCATCTCTCCGCTCAGGGTCCGCCCGCACTGACCACCGCTTCGCAGATGCACTCACTTCGTCTTTGCATGATCCTTTGCTTGGGTCCTTCTCAGGCATAACGGGCGTGGAAGCCTTTCCTCACCCTGCCCCGCCCCAGCTCCGATGCACCTGCAGACTTTCTGTCCCGGATCCTTGACCATCCGTGTTCTCGCTGTCCATGTCGTCCCTCTGTTCTGCTCGGCTAGCTCCTTATGGAGTCCTGCCTCTGTCCCCGGCACCTTGCTCAGTTTCTGGTTGACGCCCCATCCGTGTTGAATGGGTGAATGTTGGAGGGGCGCCAGCCCGAAGGCCCTAGGGTGAAGGCAGGAGAGATGGCCCTGTCCTTACTTGGGGGATGCACCCACCATCCCAAGCCCTGGGTGGCATCTGAACGCTTTCCTTGTACTTGTTGGGACTGCATTTCTAAAGAAAAACAAAGACGGATCACTGGGTAAAGCTCGAACAGACCCTGGTTACTCTTGTGTAAGGGTAGGAATTACAGAGCATACTCCCAGAACCCAGAGACTCGGGTTCGAGTGTGTACCGCGTCCCTAGCTGCCTCTCAGATCTCAGGATGTCCCTGCACTTCCCGGGCCTACCTTCCCCTTCCGTCGGATGTGTCCGATTGGGGGTTTGACTCACGGCTGCGGTGCGGCTGCTCTCGGTGGGCCGCTCATAGGCGGCTCTCCTGGCTTCACTCAGGCGTTCCTTCTGTTCAGATCAGGTTGCCGGGGGCCGTGCCCCCTCCGCGTTTCCATCATCCTTCCCAGAGCCCCATGCAGGGCTCAGTTCACAGTTGGTCCTGGTGAAAAGCACCAGTCGCCCAATGCACTTCCACGGTCCGAGCTGTCACTTTGCAGAAGCTGGGGCTGGGATTCCACCAGACGTGCTCTCGACCTGGGCTACCTGCCTCAGTCCCGAAACCTGCCTCACCCTGTCTGGGCCTTCTGGGCTCTTCCCAGAGAATACTGCCTAGCGGAGGATTGAGGAAAAGGAGAGAACTCTGAAGCCTGCTCTCTTGCTTCTTCCCACAGGTCACCAAGGAAAACAGAAACCACCTTTTGCCAGATATTGTGACGTGTGTGCAGAGCGGCAGGAAGTGAAGGTGGTTCGTGTCCCTGCCTGTGCGCTTGCAGAAACGTGCTGGTTCCCTTGGAGCCTGATCAGGGCCCTGCCTGTCGAGGATTTATGCCTTCGGGCTTACGAAACCTTATGGGCTTTTCCAGAGAAAGCCTGACAGCTGTTTTCCATAAAATGTTTAAAAGATCAAATTAGCCTGAATGCTGGGTTGGCGGGACGAGATGAACAGTCCGCTGTGGCTTATTTATGCTGAGAGGTTTCTGTTTATTTCCTCTTGCAGTTGTGCGTATGATTTTGGTAAATTATGACATGAGAAATGGTTTTCAGAGTATTAGATGGAACCTGCCCCCATCGAAGTTTATAAGTGTGTTCCGGGGAAGGGGGAGAAGGGGTTCGCTACCTAATCAATTTTGCACGGCATGAAAATTAACCCCTCTCCAGATGCAGCCTCAGCTCACAGGGCTGTGAGTTATTTGGTTTTTAAAAACGGTTCCTTCAGAGAAAAGCCATTTTAGGTCCTCCCCACCCATCGCATTGCTTATTTGATTGCTTATTGCTTAATAAAATAAAAAGAAACTAAATGTTGCAAACCCGTGGGCCCTGGGTGGGAGGGGTGCAGAGGTTTTCGAGATGCTGACAGCGGGCAGTGCCCCGCGAGCTCGGGCCTGTGGGTTCAGATCAGAGCCCCCACTCTGGCCACATCAACTTAGACATGGCCTTATGCCGTTCTGGGCCCCGTTTCCCTTCCAGAGAAAGGGGGAAATGAGTGTCGTCATAGGAAGGCATTGCACAGCAGGGAGACCCTGTCATCGGCCATCTGCGTGACGCCCCCGAGAGGGCCAGGGGCGGGGGCCGTCAAGCATCACGGTGTGGAAGGATCAGGCGCGGCCATAGCAGGGCGACTGCGGACATGCGAGAGTTCGTGAGGGTGAGAGTTGCCCTCCGGGCGGTTGACGGTGCTGCAGTGATAGTACGGTGCTGTTAGGTCATTTCTGGTGAAGATCTACGAATTTCCAGGATATTTTAGCAACTAGCCTTAGCTCCAAACCCAGCTGGCATTCAGGGCAGGTGTGCCCCGTCTGTCACCAAGGCCCAGTCTAGGCGTGTGGAGCCTAGACTAGGGTGTCCTGCGAGCCTGGCGCTGGGTGCACTGCCCAGGGAGCTCTTAACGTCTCTGATCCAGGGCGGCGGTCGGGAGCCTGTGACGGGCTCTTTGGTCAGGATTCTCTCCTCTGTGCTTTCCTCCAAGGGAGCCTCCTGAAGCTTGGTGTGGGTTTGCTAAGCCTTTGAGGGGTCACATCTGAAGGGCCTCCTAGACTGAACTAATCTCTTATGAAGGGTGCCTGGTCCAGTAGGGGGAAGAGGGCATCTCTGTCCCACTCTCCACGCCCGGTTGGGTTGTTCAGGGAGACCGAACTCATGATGTCCGACGGGCTGGTGTGACTTCTGTCAGGCTCCCTGGGACAAAAGGAGCACCGCACGCGGGTGTGGTCTGGGAGCCTGGCCCCTGCATCCAACCTACTCTCGTCCAACACCCAGGGTGCTGAGGAGCCCCACTCAAACGCAGGTGAGCTGAGAAAGGGGACAGGCTGGGGAAGTGTCGCCTGTGTGCCCCTGAAGACAGAGCCAGCATCCGGCCTAGTGCGGCTGGTCTGCCCTGACTGACGGGAGCCCATCAGTTGGAGCCTTTACTGGCCCCCAGGGGCGCGGGCTCCTTGGAGCTGGAGCTGTGCAGAACAGATTCGGGCGGCCCCGAGCATGCATACGGGACGGCGAGCTTCTGCAGACTCTCTAATGGTCAAGAAACATGCTGTAGCGGCAGATAGAGAGTTCGAACCAAGTCCCTGTGGCTCCAAAGCCCGTGCTCTTTCTATTCCTCCCACTGCCTTGATGTTTTCCGTCCTTCTCAGCGCATCATGTGCCCCCAGGTTTCAGCGTTGACCTTTAGCTGCGATAAACCGTAAGCAGCTATCAGCTGGAAGAGCGTGGAGCACTCGCTGTGGCAGAGTCCTTAATAATTACTGTATCACTTGGTCCAGCGGAACGATCGGGGCACGTGTGAAGGTATCCGATGCTATCCCTCTATTTTAAGAAGTAAAGTCTAATAAAGGATAACGTTGTGGTCTGAATGTTTGTGTCCCCCTCGAAGTCCTATGTTGAACTCCGACCCCTGGTGTGATGGTGTTCGGTGGGGCCTTTGGGAGGGGACGCAGTCATGCAGGTGGAACCCTCAAGAGTGGAATTAATGCCCTTATGAAAGAGACCCCAGAGGGCTCTCTCCCCTCGGCCCCGTGAGGTCGCGGCGCGAAGGTGGCCGTCTGTGGACCCAGAAGCAGGCCCTCACCAGACACCGAATCTGGGGGCGCCTTGATCTTGGGCAGCCCAGCCTCCGGAACCAGGAGAAGTACGTGCTGTTCAAGCCCCCCTGGACTGTGGTATGAAACAGCATGAATTCACAAGTAAATCTGGCTCCGAGCCGCGGAAAGGATGGGCTTCTGCTGAGGTTTAAAGGAGGAAGAGGCGCCAAGGTGAGCCCCACTTGAGGCCCTCTTCTTGAGCCAGGCCAGGACCAGGAGGAGAGCTGAGCGCGGATCGTCGGCGCAGGTGCTGCTCCCCGCGCTGCAGCGCCCAGAGAGGAAGGGATGCGGCGGCAAGGACGCGCTGACATCAGCAGTTCTCATTTATTCCTGAGTTTGAAATGCCCGCTCTTCAAGCAGACCCAGACACCTAACACAGCTGGGTCTGGGCCAGACCTGAAGGAAGAAGTCCCTTGGGAAAGCACGATACGGACATGTGTACTGCCCGGTGACGAATTTGAGCTGGACCAGCATGGCTGCACGGGACAGAGCAGAACGGATCTGGAGACGGAGTTTACGAAACCCTTGCCTCTTCCCCTGGAGCGGATTGTACCACCAGCCACTTCCCTCACACATTTAAAACACGATCTCTTTTTACCTCTGAATAAGCACACGCACAGGGATGGACGAGTTTTCAAATGCAGAGATGATTGTCATGTGACTGTCATGGCTGATGTACATGGTTCATTCCATTCCCAGCCCTCACGTCATCAAGCACCGGGTGGGGGGCGATGGTGGCTCAGAAAATGTGGAATGGGCCTTCTTCCTCTTTCTCTTCCTGTCTCAGAGTTCGTGAGGGTGGTGTCTGGGAAGATTGCACATGCGTGCATGCGTGTGTATGCGTGTGCACGTGCCCGCGCACCTGCGTGTCTGCACGCTGATAGCAGGTGCCGTGTCCCTGGCACACAATGACTTGGACAAAACCCCCAGGCAGTGGAGGGGGCCTAAGGGACTGAGTAAACAGGGGTCTTTGCATTGCACCCTGTACAGGCAAGGAGAAGCTGAAGCACCAAGTGATTTTAGAAAACTACTTGCCAGACAGATGGTCTCAACACACAGTGCAAAATTTAGAATCAATAATGCCAGATTAACCACGTGATTTATATAAAACCAAGCACTACAGTTTTTAGATCATTTTTAGAGGAGAAACTATTTTGTTCCGTGTCCAAATGCAAAAAATAACCCTGTGGTTGTATGCTGGCAGCTCATGAAATAGCCCCAGCGTGGGATGTCACCTTAGGACTATTTCCTTTAAATGGGGGCGAATCCAGTCGTTTACACAGCTGACTGGCTGAAGATCAGATTAACAAACTCTGTGTGTGTGTGCGGGGGGAGCACCGGGGTGCCTCAGTTGGTTAAACGTCCAACTCTTGATCTTGTGGTCATGGGATGGAGCCCCGAGTCAGGCTCCACGCTCAGCGCGGGTCTGCTTCAGACTCTCTCCCTTCCTCTCCGCCCCTCCCCACCACCCGCGCACGCGCCCTCTCAAAATAAAAACAAGGTCGCGCGTTGTAAATATAAAGGTTGTTCACCACAGTATAGAGAGAAAGTGTGACTGTGTTGCTGACAGGCATGCAGGGTCCCGAGTGCATCCAGCACCCTCTTTCCATTTGTGGGCACACAGACCCGTGTGTGTGTGTGTGTGTGTGCGCGTGCACTCCCAGCATGCACGCCCAGGACGACTTTACTCTCAGACAGTGCAGACTTGCATTCGGACTGGAGGACCGTGGCCTTACTGTTGACAAACCGTGACTGCCCTTGTCTGCTTCCTCCCCACTAAGAACCGCGATAAGCAGTTGGGTCGGCGGTTAGAGAAAGCTGAGCAACGCGCATCCAGAGCACTTCGGCTTCTCATCTGCAAACCTACCGTTTTCCAGCTCTGTTAGGAGATCCGCTTTCTGTGGAACACAGTGGCTTTCTGGGTGTCTTACTTCTGGGTGACCCAGGGGGTGGCTGGCCCACAGCAGGCTGACTGCTGCTGGCCATTCGTCATCTGACTCAGTTCAAGGAGATGCCCTTTGTGGGGAGGCCAGGCCCCCAGCTCAGGGCCGGCCATTTAGTCTTCAGGGCTTGGCTGTAAAGTTGCCCAAGGGGATTTCGGGGCCTGCCAGCCAAGTTTGGTTTGGCTGACTTAGCGAGCTGCAGTGAGGTTCTATCAGCTTCTCATTAGACAAACACCTGCATTTAAATCAGTAATAACCGGCTCTGTCTCTCCAGGGATTGCCGATTTGAGAATAATGCACAGTGTCTCTGATTACAGAGCCCACCTATTATTAATTGGCAATTCTTGTTTTTTGGGGGGAAGCATTACCATCTGCTTCCAGGGGGAGAGAAATTCTCTGCCATGCCCTCCCCTAGTCCCCACACTTCAAATCCTAGATACCTTGAAAAAGTTGTGGGACTATTTCCAAAACGACTATTTCTATTATCTTTCCAGAAGGGATGGTTCACCAGGTCAGTGATGATCTTCTTTAGAGACTGTGTTTCGGGACCCGTTCACCCTCCCGCACATCCACCAGAAGTCGGGTTTCTGCTTTTCCCTGGTGACAGGCTTCACTTGGGGAAGGTCCCAGAATTTGCCAAAGGCCATTCTCACAATAAAGGATAGAGCACAACTCACAACCAGACACAGCAATAACTGTAAACATTTTAATTCCAAAAACAAAGTTGTGTGCGAGTGTCCTGTGACACGGGAAGGATGGCTTGGCTCGGAAAACAAGCGAACATTCCTGCGAGTGGACAGGAGCGCCGGGCGAGACAGGCCTGCTCGTGGGAAACCGCGCGACTGCGGTCGAGCGTCATGCGAGTCCGAATGGCTTTCCATGCTCCCTCGGGACTCGATGTCTACACTCGGGTCACTAGTACCGCTGGGTCTTTCGCGGGGTACTTCAGACGTGACCGCATGCACTACCACGTTCGGTAAAGCTGCCGCTGGTTTGTACTGAACATCCGCGTGAATGTGATGAGCGAGGCGAGGTTTTCTCTATGCGGAGAGGGAACCCTACTGCGTCTGGCCAGCGCACGGCATGAGGCGCGCTGCTGTCCGTGTCCCGAACGTGGTTAACGCGAATGTGGAAAATGCCCATCAGTAGTGAACATGCAGGTGTCTTATTGTCTTCAGGGCAGGGAAGAGGGACGTAGGCTCTACTTACCCTAGCTGTTTGAAGATACTACATGGCTTTTGTTAGAACTTTCAGATTCTGGAAGTTGTGCGCGCCGCGGCCCGGAGCTCCGGGCGCAGCTTGGAGCAGCGTCGGGGGGAGGCAGGTGTGCTGTCAGGTGTTATAGCGTCATGGGAGGCTTCCTCCGAGAACCGGAGGTAACGTCACTCTCTAGAGCGGCCCTCGGAGCTGCAGAGCGGGGCCCCTGGCCAGCCCCGGCCCTACTGCTCGTCGGAAGCGCTCTGCTGGGAGGCCGTGTCGTCCAGGCCCATGTCCTCCTGGCTGGCTCTCCTGCACAGCTGTCCCCCGTTCTCTGCCGCGGCCTCAGCCGGACGGAGGTCGCGACGCTGCCCCTGCTCGGTGGCCTCGGTGGGTTCACACGGCTCAGAGAAGTGCTTGAGAGAAAGGAGAAGCAGAGAGTCTCAGCAACGCGTCAGGCCGCTTCTGCCCACCTGACCCCCTGCTGCCGGGGCTGACCTACCCCACCGGTGGGGCAGGGCTCCGAGGGCGGGTGCGGGGGCCCGAGGCGCTGGCCTCCGCCGAAAGGAAGGAAGCCACGGGTCTACCGAGCCAGGGTGGGTCGGGAGCTCTGAACACGGGGACCTTTCTCCAGGTGATGAGGATGTGCTGGGTGCATGAGCCCTCGGGTAAGAGGTCACTGTGTGCCTGGGTGTCCTGGGTTCTGGCCAGTGCCCCCCACACACACACACTGCCCCCTGGCAGAAACCCTAAGTCTGGCAGGTTGGCACCCGAACGAACAGTAATGCAGATGCCCAGCGTGCCAGGGACCCTATCGTCCTGCCGGAAAGAGAACTTGCCAGAATCCCAGAAGCACGCCCACGGCAGTATCTTAAACAGATTGGGGGGTAGGAGAAAAGTGTGTGATTTTGTGCATAGTCTGAGGAAACGGAGACCTAACTAGACCTAGTTAAAGTTCCTGAAGTCGCCAGCCTGCTTGCCCTCGGCCCCGGCCCGTGGAGCTTCCCAGGGGGTGTGGCCCCATCCTCCACTTCCGAATAACCCCGAACCGAAGCCGGGCAGGCGACCCTCGTTCTCCATAGAGAGCGTGAGCCTCTGGCAGGAGAAGGTGCGAGCACGCAGAAGGGGCACACGAGACCTCCAGTGTGACACCCGAGTTTGCCTGGCCTCCTGACCACAGAACTTCCTTCCTTCCTTCCTTCCTCTCGGACAAAGCTCAAGTGTGACCTCGCATCAGCCAGCGTGGAGCTCTGTGTAAGCAACCGTTTAGTTAGGGGACGTCCTTCCACCTCTCCTTTTCTAATGTTTACACACATGCAAATGGAAGGCCGCCTTGGCAGCTGGAAAATTGAATCTGGCACTAGGAATCGGCGAGAGTCTAACTGCAGTGCTGGCGAGCGTCCTCTCCTCTCCCGCAGGCCAGAGTGATGTGAAAAGAGAATGAAGTAGGACACGCTCCTGCTCTGCGGATGCGCGGAGAACATTCCCACTCACCTCCCGGTTCAGGGCTGGGGATCACAGCTGTGCTGAGCATCAGACACCCTCCAGGACCGCCCGCCGTGACCTTAGTACCTACGGGACGTGTGCCGCGTATCTTGTGTCTGAGCACGGCCAGAGCACCTCCTGTCTAGCGCTACCTGGCGTCTGGCACTCTGGGAAGCCCGTGGACCAGGCAATGGGAGTCTACAGGCAGCTGGATGGTGGGGCTTCGGGCCAGCAGCCCGCACACCTGCCCTGGCCCACTGGCCGAGCCCCTTACCCGTGTGGCCTGGCTGGTGGCCCGGGCCGAGGGGCCCATGACGATGTTGACGCTGCTGGACGACTGGGTGTCACTGGTGTTGCCCCCCTCCGCAGCAGAGAGTCCAGAAATGACCAGGGCACTCGAGAAGCTCCTCTTGCCGAAGAGGAAGCTCAGGGTTGAGCTGGTGGATGAGCCCAGGCTGGACCTGATCAGCGCCTCGGCCCGCTCGCGGACACTCAGGTGGCCCGTGGTGGTGACGGGCGGGGGCTGCGAGTGCAGGGACACGGCCGACGTGTGCAGGGAGCGCCGGCTGCCCGAGAGCCTCTGGGCCAACTCGTGGACCGACGTGGATGTCTGCAGGAAGGCCTGGTGGCTTTCTAAGATCGGGCCGGAAGAGCTCAGCGTGGCTGGCCTTTGGCTTAACGCCCCTTGGGCCTGGACAGACTGACTCCTGCCTTTCCTCCTGCCTTTAACAGAAAGCAGAACAGGTTGCCAGAGCAGACGGGCTTACCTGCGTCAAGGTCCGTGCAGTGAGGCGGGCAGCCTGGGCCCCAGGCACCCAGGTCGGTTGGCTATTGTCAAGGCTGGGATGGCCCCACGGGGGGCCCTGGGAACTGAAGGGCTTGACCCCAGGGCGCCCCGCAGCCCAAGGGCGAGTGGGAAGCGCTTCCATGGGGAGCACAGACCTTGGATCCTGTGCTCATGTGATCAGCAGTGATAAAGGGAAAACACGCAGGCTTTTATCATTTTTAGTTGCCTTAAAAAGGTAAGGGGGATGGGTGGAGCCACATGCCAGCTGAGCCTTTGTTTTCTGCAAAAGTTTTCCCTTAAAATAAAGGTCTTTATTAAAGAAGCAGCCCTCGCAGGGCCCTCACAGAGGCGACTGGCCAGGCCCAGGCTTGTGCCGACATGTGCCCCAGCTCCCTTGTGCCGGCTGCTGCTCCCCGCAGGGCCCCTCCTGGCCCCAGCCTTTGCCCAGGCTTGTCGAAACAGAAGGGTTTGAACTGCCCCACACACTTGGTCCTGCCCACGTCTCAGGGAGAAGGAGCCTAGCCACGCAGCTTTCTAGAGAAGCAGGAGGAGGAAAGCATGTGCTCGCTAGAATACTTGACCCCTTAACTTAAGTATCAGGAACCACTAGGCTCTAATGTTCAACTATTACTTGGAAGGGAGTGGTCAGTGAGGTCACAGTTCTACCAACTACCTTATCGAAATGTTTCCTGAAGCTTCTACAATTAGGTATTCAATTGATAAGAACAGAGGGGGTGAAGGGGGGCCCCTGAGGACTGTCCCGTGCATTTTCTCACGTTTCACCTCGGCCCAAATCATTGATGGAGCATCGGGCGATTCTAATACACTCTCATGTGTCTATGCGAGGTCCCGGGAAGCGAGGTGTCTTTGAGAGAGAACTCCTTAGGTAACATGCATTAATATGGGGATTCCAGGGGTGCCCCCAGCCCCACTCCTCCCCCCAGCGGCTGGAAGCCACCCCCCCCCCCCGCCTCAGTGGACCTTAGTGCAGTGTGGACTCCGTGACGGTGGGGTGCCCGTTTCTACAGGAGTCACCACCCGGTCTCTCCTGCCTCCTGCCCAGCTGCTGGGACACTGGGTGTGCCCCCCACGGTGCAGCTCACAGTCCCGCAGGACAGGGATGAGTGTGGGCAGCCCCTGGCACGAGGCTCTCACCGGGAGCTGGGGCCCGTCTGGCCGAGCCCTGCTGCAGAGCTGGGCCAGCTACTCTTGCAGAGGGAAAAACAGGGAGACAGGGACCCTGACGAGTCAGAATTAGCGGAGACGGTGATGTGTGAGTTTATTCAGAGTTTGACAAGGCCAAACATCTGTTTGTGATTTACCCGGCAATGCTGACTGCTGTCCAGAACCACTCCACACCCGTGCGCGAGGCAGTGATTTTGATGCTGATCGCAGACCACCCGCGCTTGGTGGGGGAACTTCTCAGCTCATTCCAGAAACGAGGGGACAAAGACCCATCTATCTGTCAGAGGGGAATGGTCCATGTTCAAGGCAAGACAGGGGCACCTCCCCCCATGTCCTCGCTTCAGACTTTCTCGTGGCGCTCTCTGTTGTTATCATGGCTCTTGACTTTTTTCTAAATTAATTCTGCGAGTGGAATAAGTAAGCAAACCATGCAAATGAGCTTGTGCTGTTCGGGCTCATTATTTGATAATTTAACTTACTTTGCCAATTACTTCATTATCAGATTATGAGTATTTCCCCGGAGAACCTCCTCAGGACCCGGGTTCTGGAACACCCGATGAATGACCCTTCTTGGTTCACTAGCCTGACACCGTTCTCTACCCCGGACAGTCGGCTGAAAGGTCGTGGTGCGCCCTCGCCAGCGGAAGGCCAGAGTCTTCCTCTCCAATCTGGGATTCCCATTAGCTAGGAATTCCTGACTGCCTTCTGCAAGGAGTCACCATGGTGTGTCCCCCACAGGGACCAGTCCCCTCCTGGCTGGGACGTCGACTTTGTAGCGGGGCAAGAAGACGGCAGGCAGTCGGGCCAAAGCTGAGGCCGCATGGGGAGTGCTGGGCACAGCAGGGTCAGCAGATGTACAGGGCGTCTGAGCACGACCCCGGGCCTCTGGGAGCCTGGCAAGGGCCCAGGATCGGCACGCTCGGCTGGGAACTGAGGGAAGGAGCAGTTGGGTCCCCAGTTAGAGGCCGGCCCTCCACCTCAACCCCAGGCTTCCCTCCCGCATGGCGTTTAGCACATGGGCCGTCACTGTCTGATTTGTGGTAGTGTGTGGTACTGGCCACGGCCCTCCCGGCCCCCTTGAGGTGACAATGACTGCATCGTCCCCACAGGCTCAGCACATGGACTGGCAGTAAGGGACAGCAGGGACTAACCTGCAAAAGTGACCTCACACTGAGCCCTCAAGCTTCCTAAATGCCCGATTGGGAACAGAGTCAGCCCTGGCAAGTTTAGCATGGGGACAGAAATTCTTATCCTTGGCCATTAGAACCATTTGGGAAGCTTAGAAAATGCTGTGCCCTAGAGGCTGAGACCCCTGGATGTGCACCTGCCCCTGGGCCCTCACTGTGCGTAGGACGGTGGCCTCTGGGGTGGCAAGCTGGGACAGGGATTCTCCCATTGTTCCAGGCCAAGGCCGGAGACCTGGGCATAAGAATCCCCTCCCTTTGCCTGGCGAACGGCCTTTAACATCCCTGCGCTGGCTGGGCAGGCTCCTGGCTTCCCTTCTGGGAGCTGTGGTCTCCACTCGTGTGCACACAGGGCTTGATTCAGCTGCGCCGAGGGTAAGGAAGCCAGAGAAGCCACAGCACCACGGGAGGGCCCACGGGGAATCAGGGACGCCGGCCTGCTGGGAATGGCGGGTGGGTGGCTTTCCACCACTGGCTGCATCTCGAGCGGAAGATCTCAGAGCAGGTGCGAGCTCCCCAGGGCACGGCCAGCCAGCCAGGTGGGGCTGCCCCTCCCCACGAGCGGCTCGGCTCCTTCTCAGGGCCTGCTGTCCCTGGGACCCCGGGGCTTCTGCACACAGGGCCTCAGGAATGGAAAACGTTGTGTCCTGAGCACTCTCTGAGCCAGAAACCCTCCCCGAGTGCCCAGGCCACTAGGCGAGGAGGAGGTGGGGGGAAGGGGCCCCGGCCAGTCCTTGGAGGGCCAGCTGGGTATGGCTCTCCCCCCAACACCGCGGGCACTTGTGGGTACTTGCTGTTTACCAGGTGCTAAGGGTACACAGCATGGGAGCCTCAGGAAGCTCTCGCCTTCCTGTGCTTTGGTCCTCCAAGTCCTGGGGCTCCAACATGCGGCTTACAAGACAGCGCGTGTTACTAACTGCCGAGGGACCGGGAGAGAAGAGATGAGGGTCCTGTCCTTGTACTGCCCACGGGGAGCGAGCAGGGCAAAGAACCTCCACAGAGGGTGGTAAATACCCCTGTACGGCTTCAACCACAGCAGTAGTAAGAACAAGGTGACACTGAACTTTCCAGGGGGCAGGAAGGACAGGTGTCCCCATCCTGAGTGTGGCAGAGCCAGGTTGTCCCTCTCGCGTACCCATTTTGGGCCTTTTTAGATTTCTTTTGGGGGACCTGCTATGCCAGGATCAGCTGGGGTGGGGGGGGGCAGGTAGCGGGAGGGCAGGAGGGGTGATCCCTGCCATCTCTTGTCTGGGACCCATGACCCCCAGCTTCCCTCAGCTCCCTGGGTCCCCCTGGGGACACTTTGATCCGAATGGTTGGAAAGGGTGGCCCCTCCGCAGGACCTGTACCCTTCAGCGGACCAGCTGGGGATCGTGGTTGCCTCCAGGGACACAGCCTGGATGCTCTAGGGGTAGCAGCAGCCTGCGGGAGACCAGGGGTGTAGTCCTCAGCTGTCCTTTGGGGTCCCCCTTCTTCCCAGGCCAGGGTCCTGTCCCTAAGGCATCCCCAGGAGTGTGTCCACAAGTAGGTTTCCTGGAGAACTTCCGAAAGATGTAAAGCGGGGCCCTGGTGGGATTCTGGCAGGGCCCTGGGGCACCGAGGACAAGCCGACAGGATCAGCAGCTCCGTGCTAGTGCTCTGGGCTGAATGAACAGAGCTGGTTACAGCTGAAGGCCCCCAGGAACAGGACGCAGCGTCTAGCCCTCACGGAAGCCTCAGTGAGAGTGGCCGAACTCAGCTCTCCGAGCCGAGAGGGGACCCATGCTCTCATTCATCAACCCAGTGTCTGCTGAGCATAGGGCCACCGCAGACCTGAGCGGCCGCCTAGCTGGCACTTTACAGGGCCCTACTCAGGTCCTCCTCCTGCCCACCTCCCCCCACAGGACCAGGGAGCTATGGAAACAAGGGACGAAGCCGACCCACTCCCACACACTCCTGCTTAGACCCGTATGCTGGGTGCCTGGCACTCAGATCCGGAGCCTGCACGGACTGCTTCCCCAGGCTCCCCTCCCAGGGTGGACGTTGGGCCTTCCTCGGGCTGTCGGCAGGGTACAGATGGGGCATGGATGTGTAGACTAGGAGGTCGACACACATGCACAAGGCCCACTCGCCAGGTGAGATGGGGCAGGGGCAGAGGGGGCCGTGGGTTCCATGCGTGCTCCTGTCCGGGCCTGCAGAAGTTAGGGCCGCCACACCGAGCACCCGCCACGTGCCGTGCTCTCCCAGACAGGTGGCGGCCGGGGACAGCTCCCCGCCCCTGACCCGCTGGTGGCCATGCTGAGGACCCGCCTGCTGGAGCCTCTCTCAGTGGCATTTGATCAGAGGCTGAGTGAGTGAGTGGGGGCAAGGCGACACGGGGAGAAGTGTGTTGGAGCCGGAGGAAGCGGGAGTGTGAGGCCCTGAGGGGGAGTGTGCTTGAGGGATGGCGGGGAGGCCTGCAGGCCTGGGCAGCATGAGCCAGTGGGGGGTGGTTAGATATCGGGGAGCTGGTCCATCATACGGTGGACCTTATTTGGGACTAGGGCTGTCGCCTGGGTCATCTGCTAAGGAGGTCACCCTGGAGGAGGGTGGGCCTTCCTCCCTTTGACCGGTGTCCTCAAACAGGGGGGAGTTTGGACACAGACATGCCCACGGGAATGCACCCCGGGAAGATGGAGGCAGAGACGGGGTGAAGCTTCTACAAGACAGGGAACTTGGAGACTGCCCACGACCCCCCAGAGCTGGGAGAGAGGCCTGGCCTAGGTTCTCCCCCAGCCGTCAGCAGGAAGCGGATCTCCCCACACCTTGGTCACGGACTTGTAGCTTCCAGAACCTCGACACAACCACTAGTGTTGGTGACGCCGTTTAGCATGCGGGGTCGCGGCTGCTGCCCTCGCGAAGCGGTGCAGGTCTACTGTGAGTGAGGCGGGCAGCCCTGACCCAACCAAGGGACGACGTGAAAATGACCCGCTCCAGCTGTGAGGCCGAAAAGAGACTTATGACCTTGTGCCGAGGTCGGGGCTGCGGGAAGGGCCTGAGAGAGCAGGAGAGCAAGAGAAAGAGGTTCTTCCTGTGTTCACAGGGGGCAAGGGCGGCAGGCCCCGGCCATCGCTCCATCCCTCCCAGCCCTCCGCCCCTCTGCAGGGAGGCCCTCTTCCTGCAGGCCTGTCAGCTGCGGAGCACAGGGCAGGCCTGCGGGGACCCTGCCTGCAGCACAGATGGAGAGCTGGAGCAGCTGCGGGACAGCGGCCTCATCAGCTCCATCCTGGGCTTGGGAGCAAGGCCGGCGCTTGATGAGGGGACACAGCGTCCCCAGGGCCAGAGTGATGGGGCCGTGCACGGTGGTTAGGATGGCAGGTTCTGGGCCCGTCTTGCCTGGGTCTGTCTGTATCCCAGCTGGGTGACTCCGGGCAGTGACCTCGCTTCTCTGTGCCGGTCTCCTCGGCTGCAAGAGGAGGCAGGGATGGCCTCTCTCTTCGGGTCGCAGTGAGGACCTGCAAATCTGCACTAGGAAAGCACGCAGGATGATCCTGGGCAGCAGCACAAGGGCCGGGGACTGTTACTTAGTATGACCTGTCACTGCTGCAGGGGTGCGCCTGAGAGAAGCTGGGCGGGCGGGTGCACAGTGGGAGGGGACAGCGGCAAGGCAGGTGGCTTCAAAGCCACAGGTGCTCGGCCAGGGCTCCGTCAAGCCCCCGAGCAGGAGGACAGTGGCGGTGGGGGGTGGGATCTGGCTGGTGGAGGCCCGAGCTCTTGGAGTTGGAGGCGGGTGTGCTGGGCAAGCCTGGGGCTCCGTGCCGACGCTGCGTGGCCTGGCAGGCACCCGCGTCCCATCCTGCCTTCAGGACCTGGACACCCTGGGCAGTGACTGCTCTTCCCATTCACAGCCAGAGGCCCGCAGCCGGGAGCACACACAGATTTTTGGGGCAGATGTTGGAGCAGAATCTTCCAGAGCCCAAACCAGCCGTTAATTTTTCATTACTGCTTCTTAAAACCGCTCCTATCAAGGTCACTCCTGGCTTTCTGTGCTCTACACGGTACCAAGGCAGGCCTGGGACATCACCCACGGGCCTGGGCTCCCAGCCCACAGGACCATCAGCCCCCACCCGCAGCTCGAGGCTGCCTCAGGCTCTGAGACACCCCCCCCCCCCACCCCCCGACTCCAGACTTTCTCTGGTGCAGACAAGTCACCGGGACAGACATGCCAAACGCACTGGCATTTCTCCGTTTGGAAGCTACCTTGCATTTTCCCACCTGGAAAATCGCTTCAGTAATTCTGAACCTTAACGTGGCTCATGCAGTAATAACAAGTGTTAACGAAGCAGTAAGACACTCCCCGCCTGAGAGCGAGCTGCGCGGTGAGGTGTTGGGCTGGGCAAGGGTTCTGCTCTCGCTCAGGGCAGATGGCTCCAGGCAGGGGCAGCTGACATCAACCACTCTGCCTATCTACCCATCCCCCTCTCTCTCCCTACCTATCTTCTTTCCTTCCTTCCTAGCTTCCATCTTTCCATCTCTCAGTCTCATCTATCTGTCCCTCCAACAGTCGCCTGCATCTCTATCTCCCTATGTATCTGTATTATTCTATCATCTATCTTTCTTTTTTTTTAAAGATTTTATTTATTTATTTGACAGAGAGAGAGACAGCCAGCGAGAGAGGGAACACAAGCAGGGGGAGTGGGAGAGGGAGAAGTAGGCTTCCCGCTGAGCAGGACCCTGGGATCATGACCTGAGCCGAAGGCAGACGCTTCACGATTAAGCCACCCAGGCACCCCATCTATCTATCTTTCTATCATCTGTCTATCTACCGTCTTGCCTATGTTTTATGTAAATCATGTTTTAATCCTCAGCCTTGCCTGGGGCACTTCCAGGAGGCAGGACTGTTCCTTGCTAACTCCCTTGGTGCTGAGCTGGCCGGTGGGACCGGCACACAGAGGCACTTACTGAAGACTTCTGGATGGTGAGGAGGCACCGAGGCCCAAAGCTGAAATCACTCACAGGCTGTGAAGGGCAAAGCCGAGCACCGATGTGCTGGCGGGAGCCAGGAGAGCACATGTGCCTCTCCTGCATCCGTCCACCTGGTATGTCCTCTGCGAGCCCTCGCTGTCACCTTTCCTAACCCAGCCGCCCTGGTGGGGCGGGTTCCGGAACCTCAGCCACCTGGTTGAACTTAACAAGGTGGGCATTAGTTTAAACGTGATTTTAGACTTTAAACTCATCCCACACATGGACCCACGCACCTCCTCCATGCCATCTGCTGGCACCCCTTCCCCCTTTTGTTATCCTCTGAAATGTCAGGTGTACGTGGGGGTGATGGGAACCAGAGAGAAGCAGGAATGGGGGAGCAGGAGGCCAGTCTGTGCACCCCGCAGATTCAGAGAGGGACGAGGACGCACACGTCAGCCTGGGTCAGCGGCTACCGCACCGCCAGCCACAGAAGGCCGTGATCCAATGGCCACTGAATGAGTGAGCGGTGGGACAGGAGGGAGTGGCCAGTGGACAGATGGACAGACAGACAGATGGCTGGCTAAGGTAACAGACAAGAGATGGATAAAAAATAAAACTTGAGTCTCACAGTTTTTCTGTGAGTAGAACGTACAGGAGTCAGTAAATTTGGGGCATCCTATGGCCCAATCCTCATTTTTTTTCTTTTTGCAAGAAGGAGCTCTTTCAGGTTAGAATGACGGCATCACCCGTGGCATCGGTCAATGGGACCAAAGGAGCCTCGGTCAGTAACTGTGAGGGCCCGTTGCACCCACCTGTCGTCTGTGTCCCTTCGCGGGGTGACCAGTGCTGGGTCCCCTCTTTTCTGGGCTGTTCTGTGCTGCTCTCCTGGCTCTCCCCGCCTGGAGCGTGGCTGCCGCCTGCAGATGGGGCAGGCCTCCCATCCATGTCGTCGATGTTGCCAGCAGCTCGCTGGCCAGAGTCACAGCCCTTCCGCACCCTGTGAGGGGAGAGGGACCTCAAGCGCTCTCAGCAGACATTTCTAGGCGCTCCCGTGCCCCACTGCACCCATGTCGAAGTCAGGCTGGAAGACCGCGTTCCGCAGGTGAGCAGCATGCCTGGGATGCAGGGGAGAGGGGGGCTTCTGCTCCCCAAATGCCAGGGTCTGGTGAGTGAAATCAACTGCCCCGGGGTGAATAAGCGAGAGCCCTGCCCTTCCGGGAGAACCCTGGGCTCTGAGGCCCGAGATAAGCAGCTCCGCAGGACTCCGGCCGACCCTCGAGGCCGTTGCAGCCAGAGCCAGTTTACAGGGGCGGAGGGCTTATGGGGAGAGTCGCGTGCGGGGGGGGGGGGGGGGGGGGCTTAGGCCTGGCCTCCCGGACAGACGTGCAGCAGTTACTCCTGCAGGACAGCGCTGCAGGAGGGCCGGCCCGACGTCAGCCTCAGCAAGCGCGAGGGACACAGTCTCGTGTGCGAGCCCCCCGCTCATCGTCTGAAACTGCTGTGGAAACAATGATGTGCTAGGCCGCTGGGAGCAGCGGGTTTAATCATGCGCGGACATGGTGGTCCACGGTGAAACTAACCAGAAATGGGGGCGCCCTCCACGTTCCATGCCCCCCCCCCCAGCATCTGGATGAAGGCCGTGGTGGGAAAGACCTACCTCAACCACTTGGTTCGGAACCACGTCCTCACGCCATCCAAAGTGACGGGGCTGCTCCAGACGCTCTGTAGCTGCTTGTGGGTCCCGAGATAGGACGTGGTTAGCGGAGAGACGTACATGGGGTACCCCAGAGGCTGGTCACAGGAGGAATTAATCAAGTTTCGGAGGACCTGCTTGTTGTTCTGGATGCTTCCACGCTCTGGGTTGCGGTTGCGAAGGAATATGAGCTCTTGCTGCTGCCCGGCCCAGAGGCCACGGACACATTCTTTGTTAACCTGCGGGCCGGGGAAGGAACGGGGAGGAGAGCAGATGACGGTGCGTGTTTCCAGTCTGCTGGTTCTAACCTATGGACCACGCACGAGCAGGGCTGCAGGGCTGAATTTCGGTGACCACACCACGCTGGCCTGACGCTGTTTTCATGCTCAGGCCGGAAGAGCGGCCCTAAAAGATGCGTATGATGCCACTTGCATGGCGAAACAGGGCAAAAAGAAAGTCGTTGTTTCGGTCCAGTGGTTTGAAGAGATATAAAGAGAAGAAATACTGGTAAGAAAGCCTTCGGGTCCAGAAATAGGTTCGTAAGGTTCTGGAACCTTGGAGAACTAGGAAGTGTCTACACGTAAGCCAGATCCTGACCCTCATCTACATGGGCGTCTACCAGGCCTTCTCGCCAAAGCCCCTGCCTGCACGGAGTTCTCAGGGGTGTGAACCACCCTGACCCCCAGCCCACCTCTGCTCCTCCGAGCCCGTGTCCCTGAAAGAGAGGCTGGCACAGGGGCGCGAGCGCTGGGGCCAGCCGGGAGGGAGAGCCACTGACCTTGATGACCTTGAAGCTCAGGAAGCTCCTGTGGAGCATGATGACCTTGTACTCATCCGTGCCCTCGTCCACCACGTGCCGCAGGGTGAGCAGCTCCTCCTTGTTGGACAGCACGGCGCCCCTCCAGGCCGGGTCACCCTCGTGGCAGATCACTACTTTCTTCTCGAAGGACTGGATGGCTTCATAGAGGACCCCTGGGTCTTCATACTCATCGGGGCAGGTGAACTGGTCCTGGGGGAAAGAAGTCCATCTGTGGGCTCGGGGAGGACCAGAGAGTTGACCCGGGGGGGAGTGTGCAGACGGTGACTTGGCAGATGACCCAAGAGCCAAGCCCGCGTCCACGTGGACTCTCTTCCCACTCTCCGAATCCCGAGCTGGGTAGGAGACACCGCCTCGTCCCACTGCCCTAACTGCTGGAACGTGCCCCGGGAAACAGCTCTGTGGCTAAGGTCGGGCACCCAAGATGTCATTTTCTCTGGCCAGTTCCCCTTTTCTGTCCTAGTGGAGCATCTCACCTCCTAGCCGCTCTTGAGGGCCAGTGACCGCTGGCTGATGTCAAGAATATCTGGGTGGCCTCAATGTTTAGTTACCCAAGTAATGCACCCACTCACAAATGTCATGCCAAGAAAAGGGACCTGAAAGGTCTTGTTTGCTCCCTAATGTTTCAGACTTA
Source organism: Ursus americanus (assembly GCF_024610735.1). Taxonomy (NCBI): domain Eukaryota; kingdom Metazoa; phylum Chordata; class Mammalia; order Carnivora; family Ursidae; genus Ursus; species Ursus americanus. Next base: position 69,209,039 of record NC_142132.1, read on the forward strand.
CCTTTAAAAAAAAAAATAGATTTTTTTACATTTTTAAATTTGTTCACCTGGTGAAGCTTCAGGGACATCCTGATGGCCGGAGCGACCACCTTATGCAGAAGGTCCATGTCGGCAAATACCCACTCGTCTCGGGCTGTGATTCTGAAGTCACCTTTGAAGAGGGCATGAAGGCCATACAGGAAAGAATCCAGGCTGTGAAGCAAAGTCTGAGTTACCGTTCGCTCACGCTGAACAGCGTTCAGAAACCTGCCACTCTGAGCAAGGTCTGAGGCTTCCATCTGTCATGTCGAGAATGACCTTCACGCCTTGAAAAGGCTGACCGAGGCAGAGCGCACCCAGGCTGGCCAGAGCCCATGCCTGGACCCTCCTGACTGCCACGTAATGACCAGCTTCAGAAACCGTGGGCCGCCCCCCACCCCGAGCCACTTGTGCTGATCTCCGAGAGTGACAGTGCAGTCCTGGTCCCCGGGACCCTCAGCGTGTGGGTGGTCTGTTCCGGGACTCCCAGCGGTGCCCTTCTCAGCGGGCGACTGACAGGCCACCTGGGGCACAGCCCAGGAGCTTGTGCTGTTCGCCTTTGGTTTCTCGATATCACTGGTAGGCTATGTTACTCGTAATATAAACTGGATTCCGCCACAGGATGAAGAAGAAGAACATGAAACCCAGTGAAATCTCACATGGGTCTTTTGGATTCTCCGAGCACATCTACTTCCCATCCCTACCCTTTGGTGAATGACTGTGGAAGACGCTTCATGGGGTGGTTAAAATCAAGGATCGAAGGGTTTCTCCGAATTACCTGGGTTTTCACGTTTCCAGGTTTTTCCTGCCCTGCGTCCGTTTCCTGCACATAACTGAGCATTGGCTGGATCAGGAACACCAGAGTCCACCCACGGGAGATCTCCCACGGTCTGGCTGCTTTACAGTCAGGATGAACGTCGGGAACCCAGGTTTGGGAGGGCAGTGGATCCTGTCTAATGGGAACAGGGAGAGGTGCTCTTCCTTCTTTATTTCCACTAATATATTCAATTGCAGCCGCTTCTAACAACCCTGGCCTCTCACGTCCCTGAGAGGCAGTCATGAGGTGAGTACAAGCAACAGCAGCCCTGAGAGGGCTGCACTGGGACAGAAGGAGCCGGAAAATGTGTGAGAGGAGAATCTCTGAGGACGGCTGCTCGGAAGGATTTAATGAGTTGGCTCACCGAGCAAGACTTTTGATTCAACACAGCACATAAGACCTGCACGTCAGGGAAATCGTTCCACTGATTGCTATTTTAGCATTTCGTGGCAAAACGTACCACTATCATTAATTTCCTTCTGGAACTCTCTTGAGAGGGATGCCGAGGTTTTGAGTCAGAGCAGACTGTGGGAAACGGAAGCAGCTGAGGTCTAGGCAGGTGGGGCTCAGGGTGCTGTGGTCTGGAGGAGCCCAGAACTTTCCAGAAAGAGTTCCAGGAGGCAGCCTTCCCGAAAGGCTCTCCCCTCATGGAACAAATACCTCCTGGGGCTGTGAGCTTTAGCCACCACCTGGGAGGCACTGAGGAGGGAGCATAAGACAGTGGGGCCGAGCTGCAGCAGGGCGAATGCCAAGAGCAAAAGCTTTACAATGAGTACTGCCTGCTGTGAGCTGGAAACATCCAAAAATGCCCCTGTCATCACATGGGAGCTAAGCACTGTGAAGGAACAGCCAAGGGGCAGGATGTGGGTGGGTCTTATTCTGGAAAGGATTAGTGCCATGTTGCTTGCACACACAGGGAGACAAAACACTCCTCCAGACCTAGGGATGGGGATGGTGGCGAAGGAAGATTAAGGGTCTCACCCAGATACCCAGAGCGTCCTCTGCAGACAGAGAGCAGAGCGAGGAGTTCAAGGCGCCAGGCTCTCGTTTGCTCAGCACAGGTGCAGGGTAACCACAGACTGCTTACTCATCAGGATGGAAAACGCCCCTTCTGCGGGAAGGCCCCCAGCAACAGATGTTTCACTTGTCATTTTGGGGGGAGAAAATAACGTTGTCGCACTTAATGCTGTTCTTTTAAAATGATTCTAAACGTAGAACACAAAGCCTGAATTAGAATTCCACTGGACTGGTGGTATTATCCCTAGCACCTTCAAGGTAAAGGCATCCTGGAAGAAAGGTGTTTCATTATCCTTAGGAGAATGAAGAGGAGGAAGGCAGAGGGATGTGATGAGCTGGGGAGGGCTCTGAGGGGCAGAGACAGCCAGGGCTCCGGGACACCTGCAGCACATTTCGGATTTGGAGTTTCATAAGCGCTCTGTCTTTTCAAGATTCCACTGAGCGATGATGAGCTCCCGCCCCCAGGCCCCCAGCTGGAGTGGGGACTAAACAGCCACCCCCGTCCCCCTGCAGCCCTCCCCCACCTGACCTGGGATATTAGTGAGACAGGTTGTCTCATCCCGTCCTGTCATAGAGTTTGTCGGCCAGGCAATCACCGGCGCAGGCACAACTCTGTCCAGATGTGTGGGATTACGTAGGGGACAGGGAGGAAGAAACCTGACACGTGTACAATCGCGTGTTAAAGAAGCATATCCACACATAGAGAACCAAAGATAAGCATGGGCTCCCATGGCGCTAAATGCGGGCTAAAATTTCAACGAAAAGAGCACTAGAAAAATATTACTCCTTAATATGATGGTGAGGAGCAAGGGCTTGAGTGCATTTTCTTTTTAATGGAAAAGACTGGTATGTATTGTTGAGGCTGTCACACCACGCCGCTCGACCCGAGAACAAATTTATCGTCCTGGCCCTCCAGCTGACTCTGTTAGAGGGATGGTGTCTGTGCTGCTTCCCGCTTGGCCCTGAGCCCCTCTCCTGCAGGGGTCGACCCACACTCCCCAGGCCCAGGACTGGAGTCATGCTCTTGCCTTTTTCACTGCGTGTGCGTTTGTGCACATGTGTGTGCACGTGTGTGCGTGTGCGGGGGTGCGTTAGAACAGACGTTCCAGCCTCTGCCTCGGCGTGACTCTGCAGCCCCAGCAGACACCGACAACCATAAAGCTGGGTCTCCAATGAGTCTCTGATTGCCCGAACTCCTGTTCTTGTCTTTCTGGTTCCTGACCCAGCTTCCTAAGAACGATGACGTAACTGCTGGTGACGCATACAGATGAGAGGCTGGGGTCATCAGTCCTTAAGCACCGTTGCTCCCAGCCCCTCTAGAAAGGCTGTTTCCTGGCTTGAGGCTCTGGCTATCGCTTGCAGAGCCGGCCACTGCCGGTATGCTAGCTTGCTCTTGGCCCAAGGCTTCTGCTTAAACTGGTCCCGCTCATTTCAGCACGCCCGCCCATTGCCTTTCACGACAAGGTAATATGAGGACGGCCAGTGAAAGCAAAGGCTGTTTGTTTTCACCGTCTTGTAACTCCGCTTTCATTATTCACGGAGTCCTCCTCCTGGCTCTGTTCTAGCCCCAGGCTGCTTATGCCCCTCTAAGCCCCACTGTGTTCTACATCACTGACGGGCTCAGCCTGCCTCTCAGCTGCACCTCTCTCACTGGTTTGCAACTGCTGGCAATTTGGGCCCCTCGGGGACATTCAGAGACCTTTTTGTATGTCACGCTGGGGCCGGGGGTGGGGGCCGGTGGTGTGCTCTGGCACCTAGCGGGGAGAAGTCGGGCAGGTTTGCTGCAACAAAGAACCACGCGGCCCAAAGGTTCATCGTGCCTCTGCTGAGAAGCCTGCTTTTTCTGAGAAAAAAGCACGGCGGGAGGTTACAGATTTCCAGTTTTGGACAATGGGGTCATTATTTTGGATCCAGGCTTAATGAATTTTAGGGTTCGGTGGGAAACAACTTTAATGCCGGGCTAGTTCCTGCAGGACTCACAGTGGGCTCTCCAGAACAATGACTGATTTGTTCATTTTCATTCCCTTTCAAACAGGCCCAGAGATTGTGTGTTTACAGCTCAGCAGCGCGAAGAGCCTTCTGCTGCCGCGCATCGCAGTAAACGGAGAGCTGGTAGACCATATGCGAACAATTAAGTGTGATTTGCAGGCTGGGTTTCCCTGCGCTTACTGATTCGTAACGGAGCTGCGTAGGGGGCTGTGCCTGTCCGCCGCAGCCGGTACTGCAGGCTCGGAGAGCACGTCCGCCTCGAGAGCCCAGCATGCCTTCGTGCGCTCTACTCCCTCCGTGCAATTCAGCAACCTGCCCTGGCTTCGCGGCTAATTCCATCACCCCGGCCACATCCTCCTGCTAACGATCCCCCCATACAATAACGAACAGCAATGGTCCAGGTGACCAGCACCACCTCTGAGCAACTAGAAGTGAGACAGAGGTTGAAAATTTCCATTTTTCTGGTGGTCTGTGGATTACGCAGCGCTTTCCATCCCATTAGCTCATCTCATTCTTAGGGTGCTTGCACAAGATATATTATTCTAGTCGTCTTCTTTAAGAGGAAACAGACCAGAAAGGGATAAGAAAGAGGGTAAGAAAGGGGGAAACAAATACTCTGTTTCTCATCCCACTGAAGACGTGTCGGAGCAAAGCCACGGCTGCCTTCTGGCTCCCCACCCGTCCAGGAAACCCAGATGTGCGTTGAGAGCGTGTGACTGCAGCCGTCTTCTTACAGACCAGCCCAGAGGCTGTTAGAATGAACTCGCTCTTGAACTCACCCCCACCTCACCCTCCTGAGTTCGGCCGCCAGTAATTTTCAAAAAGTTTAATTTGGTGTGCACACTCAGCACGCACCCTGAGTTGATAGTGTATTAAAAATTCTTTCATGCACTCTTCATCCAGGAAGCTAGTCCAGGAAGCTCTAAAATCAAACCAGCCCCTGGTCTGGATCCCAGCCACCCCCTACCCGGCGAAGAGTGCTCTGACAGAAAGTAATGGTGTCCCTCGGGTAGGACCAAGGTGCCTCACTTGGTTTTAGAGTTCAGGTACCACACAGAGAGGCAGCATATGGCCCAGAAGAGCTGGGGGGATGGGAGCCAGAAACCTAAACCCAAGCTTCAATTTTGGCTTTGATACTTGTTGATATTGGCAAGTCCCTTGTCCTCATTATCATCTCTTTCTTTCTGTGTTCACCCCTAAAATCAAGCTTGTCCAGAGAGATGTGGAGGCTGGGTGAGGGGCTGGCTAAAATCTCTTTACATCGGGGACTGGGTGCACAAGTGTGGTTTGAGGACAAGGGACACATGTCAGTGGGGGAGGGAACAAATCCACCCCAGTGTCCAGCATTCTTCTGTCCCCCAGGACCCATGCCTGAGTCCTGAAAGATGCAGAAGACAAGTTCAAGAGAGCAGGAGCACAGAGAGCGCAAGGCAGAAGCACCTTCCACCAGAGAGGGCCGGGGCCAGCGGGACAGGGCAAGGTGCAGAGGGTGGCGGATCCCCGAGCATGGGCCACCGTGAGCTTCGGGAGCAGTGAGGCCCATCAGCAGGCCCCTTCAGCAGCTCTCGGCAGTACCACCCCGCACAGGAGCCGTCCACAGAGGAAGCTGAGGGGTGTGAGGAGGGCGGGGATGCTCGCCCCAGGGATGGGGGTGACCTGAGGAATTCTGACGGAGCAGACCGGGTTAATGGTGGCACAGAGGGGTGGTCAGGAGCAGGACTCTGGAGGCTGGGCAGGACTCCGCCGTGGTGAAACACTGCGCCAGTCGCTCCTCTGTGCCCTGGTTTTTCCAGCTGTAACAGTACCCACCTCACCCTCTCTCAAGCCTCGACAGAGGACGAAATGTATAAACTTGTGTCAAGCACTGAGCACCGTCCCCCGTACGGACGTCGGGAGCACGTCCTTAAGTGTTCGCTGCTCCCTTTAGCCTCATTTTAGCATAAGCTTCAGATATAAACAAAAGGGTGTTTACGCTGCAGAACCTCACCTGATAACAGGAAAGCAAGGCTGTGGCCTTCAGCGATGTTTCAACTACATCCCAAACAAATGATGAAATGGTAATTCCCAAGCGAGAAATCATTAAAAGGCAAGGTTTGATGAAAAGCTTTTTAAAAATACATTTGACCTCATGATGTTTTAACACCTGACACTCTGTGCTCCTGGGCCTCCTTATCGACGGGTCAACTGCTGTTAGCCAGTGAAGTGCTTCCCGAGGCCGGCCTCAGGACCCCAGGGGTCAGGCACCCGGCAGCCGTTCACCATCGAAAGTAGATTTCCTGACCCAGGTCCTGGAGATCCTCAGTTGGTGGTTTGTGAGGGGGCCTGGGGTCTATGTTCTGATCAAGCTTCCCAGGTAATCCTGAGATCTGGGGCTCAGGCGATCAGAGAATCTGGGTGTCTCCTGAAGACATCCAGCCATGTCAGAGAAGCAAGGGAGTCGGGACAGCGGAGTGGAACCATACACCAGGCCAAGGTACGAGACCTTCCCATGCAGTATTACAACTCGAGGTCCCAGAAATGCTTGCTCCTTTTTCTAGGTTATAAATTCTTTCCTGTGCTTTAAACATCAGATTTTCTACACGCCCCAAGATTCTGATTTGAGCTGGATGACCCGATTTTAATCAGGATCTTGCATCATGTTTACTTTGTCTATTTCCCTCCTAGATTCTGGCTTCTGAGTTTCCAACCACCGTTGAGCAAGTGGACCTCGATCCTGTTCTGCAAGATGATTCTGTAGGACGTCTGGCCCTCGTTTGGGCATCATCTCCAGTGGAAGCTTGGGAGAAGAAACTGAGATTGTGTCCTGGATTTCTGAAGAGCACTGTTTTCCTCCAACCACCCTGTGTGAGAGGGGTGGGCAAATGGCAGATGTGACCTCAGACCACACAGTGACCCACCACAAGGTCACATGTCAGGGCTCTTGATCTCCTGCACGGAGCTTGGCACAGCATACGTATGGCTGGCTTGTTTGCCTACCGTTTTTCAAGACTGTGTTGATCTTGGGGCTCTCTATCCTCTTGGAAGCCTAGTCTACTCCAAGAGCCAGTAAAATTTCTTCTTCAAGCAAACATGTTGCTGCTAATAAAATGCTACCATCTTCTCACCTTTATCTCTATACATGGAGCATTGGCCAGGATTCGCTCACCACCTTCCATGTACTTGAAGACAGCAGTCAAGCTATCTTTTAGCTTGGGGTCAGTGAAACTACTTTGACTTCCTGCTAAAGCATCCCTTTATGGACACGTGCCTTTCTCCAATGGGAGACACAGTTCTCCAAAGAAGATGGGCCTCAAAGTCCAGATCTAAAAAAACTACCAGTATTTGCTTGGTACATCCGTATTAACCCAATCCATCTCCAAAACACATCGACATTTTCTTGTAAGGCACTGTATATGCGTGTGCTCTTGCCTCGCTGCACTCAGCGTTATCATTGAAGGTGACTCTCGATTTACTCATTTTCTCTAATTTTGCATGTACATATTTTTATTTCTTGAGGATTTCCATCAGTGCCGTGTCACTGTAGTAAGGTCAAAAATATTTCCCCAACAAATCCATCAAACAAAGCAGAGCTTGTGGCTCATGTTAGGCTGCGGTGTAAGACCCCTCTGGCGAGTCGGTGTTAGAAACTCCTCTGTTAACTCTTTAACATTAAATATGTGAGAATGACCTGTGAGGTCTCACAAAGTACACCTAAGGGCCTATTCCTGATTTTAAAATGATGTAAGGGTAGATTGCACACATGGACACACACAGAGGTCATGGGCCACACATACTTTGAACACAGATGTAATTACGCTAAATAAAATATTAGCAAGTTGTGGGGGACCTGGGTGGCTCAGTCGGTTAGCGTCAGACTTTTGATTTCAGCTCAGGTCATGATCTCGGGGTCGTGAGATCAAACCCCCAACGAACTCTGCACTGGCATTGGAGCCTGCTTAAGATTCTCTCCCTCTCCCTCTGCACCCCTCCCGTCTCCCCCCTCTCTAAAAAAATTAGCAAGTTGAATTCATCATTGTATAAAAAGAATAATATATCATGACCAAATAGAGATTATCTCAGAATTTTAAGGATATTTTAGCATGAAGAACTCTATTAATGTAACCCATTACATTAATAGATATAAGGAGAAGTGTGTCATCTGAATGTGTGCCCCAACATTTTAAAATAATTCAACACCCTTTCCTGATAAAAGTTTCATTACCAGGAAGAGGACGAAACTCCCCGACTTGATACAATGGTCTACTACAAACCTAAAACACCCCTTACTTTTTAATGCTGAAATATTACTCTTGTCCCCGTGACATGTGGATTAAGGCAAGGGTGCTGCACTAAGCAGAATAAGAGGCCCCCCATAGCCTAATCCCTGGAACCTGTGACTACATTACCTTAAACAGCAGAAGGAATTTTGCAGGTGTGATTAAGAATTTTGAAATGGGGAGATTATCCCGGACTATCTCGGTGGGCCCGATGTACTCCCAAGGACGCTTGTGAGGGAAAGAGGAAAGCAGGAGAAGTAGAGTTTGAGCCGGACAGAGATCAAAAGATGCTCCACTGAAGATACTGGCTCGAGAGACGGAGCAAGAGGCGGCCTCTAGAACGGGGCATGGACTCTCCCCTCAGAGCCTCCAGAAGGAACGCAGCCCAACAGACGGCTTGATTTTAGCCTCGCGAAGCCCATGTTGGACTTCTGACCTCCAAAACTCTAAGCTAACATATGTTGCTTTAACCCACCAAGTTTGCGGTAGTTAGTTCCAGCAGTAATAAGCAACTACCACGGATGCCCATTTCCAACGCTGCCCTGGAGGTCATAACCCACGTAATAAGAAAAAGAACTGAAGGGAAATGTTGGGGAGAAAAAAAAGCCGTAACTGTCATTATCTGCAGATATGTCTTCTCACCAGAAAAATCAAAGAGAATTAACTGGAATATTATGTTTGTAACAGAGTTCAGTAGGGGTGCCCCAAATGAGATCAAATAAAAAAGGAAATCACTTTCCCATACGCCAGCAGTAACCCGTTAAAAATGTGACAGGAAAGAAAGGTTCTAGTCCCAATCACAATAAACCTATAGAATATCTAGAAACAACCTATTAAGAGATTATAAATCTCAAAAATACGATAGAAGTTTACTGAAAGACATTTAAAAAAATGGAATGATCGCAGAGATGCACGATGTTACTGAACGATGTTCGTTATTTTTCTCAATCTGCAAATTCAATACATCCTCAATCAAAACACCAGCAGAACTTTTTATAAAATGTGATTCTAAATTTCCCCCGAGGAGAGCAATGAGCAAGAAAAGTACCACCACAAAATGATATGAAAAAAGCAAAAACAGAGGGACTAGACTCATCAGATATCCAAACACTGTTATCGCTCTAGGAAACCAAACAGTATGGTTTTATTATGAGAATAGAGAGATTGATCACTTTAACGGATGTGTAATTCCAGAGGTGTACCACCTATGAATGGGAATGTAGCATGTGGCAAAAGTGGTATTTCAAGGTAGTGGTGTTTTTAACTGACTGACTGAATCACTAAGGAAGAGCTACTTAGCAAACGGTATTGGACTCTCAGCTATCCATTTGGGGAAAAAAATGGATCCCTATCTCCCATCATGTATGAAAATATATTCTACTGAATTCGTTGGGAGCCAGTAGTCTAGCGGGCTCATTCTCCGACATATCCTACTGCTTTGCCGAGAACGCAAGGCCTAGGCCATTCCCAGGGCCTCGTTTGCAGTAAGCATCCTTGAGGGATGAAATGGCATCTCTCTCTGCTACAAAATGGCTGGTTCCTTGAGCTAAGTGCTCTTCTCCTGTCATGGAAAATGGTGCTCTGTGTCACCCCTGTGGGTTTTGGGGGCATGGGGAACAGAAACAAACACCTGAATCTCATGCTGCCCCTGTGCTATGAGAAATAAAGTCCTTTGTTTCTGACCCAGGAGTCTCGTGTCCTCTGCTAGAATCCATGAACATGTAACAAGGTAGGTAATTACCTAATAAGTAGAGTAAAATCAAATCCCAAGACCCGATAGGATTCAAAAACTAAATGGCAAGAAGTGAAACTATAGAAGTATCAGAGGAAAACAGGGGGTATTATTTTTATATCCTGGAGCTGAATGAAAAACGCTTTTAAGAAAGACACAAACAGACACATAGACCAATGGAACAGAATAGAGAACCCAGAAATGGACCCTTGGCTCTTTGGGCAACTAATCTTTGACAAAGCAGGAAAAAACATCCAGTGGAAAAAAAGACAAGTCTCTTCAATAAATGGTGCTGGGAAAATTGGACAGCTACATGCAAAAGAATGAAACTTGACCACTATCTCACATCATACACAAAGATAAACTCCAAATGGATGAAAGACCTCGATGTGAGACAGGAATCCATCAAAATCCCAGAGGAGAACATAGGCTGTAACCTCTACGACATTGGCCACAGCAACTTTTTTCACGACACATCTCCAAAGGCAAGAGAAACAAAAGAAAAAATGAACTTGTGGGACTTCATCAAGATAAAAAGCTTCTGCACAGCCAAGGAAAGAGTCAAAAAAATTAAGAGGCAGCCCACGGAATGGGAGAAGATATTTGCAAATGACACTACAGATAAAAGACTAGTATCCAAGATCTACAAAGAACTTCTCAAACTCAATACACGAGAAACAAATAATCAAATAAAAAAATGGGCAGAAGATATGAACAGACACTTTTTCAACGATGACATACAAATGGCTAACAGACACATGAAAAAATGTTCAATATCATTAGCCATCAGGGAAATTCAAATCAAAACCACATTGAGATACCACCTTATACAAGTTAGAACGGTAAAAATCGACAAGGCAGGAAACAAATGTTGGAGAGGATGTGGAGAAAGGGGATCCCTCTTACACTGTTGGTGGGAATGCAAGTTGGTACAGCCACTCTGGAAAACAGTGTGGAGGTCCCTTAAAAAGTTAAAAATTGAGCTACCCTATGATCCAACCATTGCACTACTGGGTATTTATTCCAAAGATACAGACATAGTGAAGAGAAGGGCCATATGCACCCCAATGTTCATAGCAGCATTGTCCACAATAGCTAAATCGTGGAAGGAGCCGAGATGCCCTTCAACAGATGACTGGATTAAGAAATTGTGGTCCATATATACGATGGAATATTACTCAGCCATCAGAAAGAACGATTTCTCAACACTTGCAGCAACATGGACGGGACTGGAGGAGATTATGCTAAGTGAAATAAGTCAAGCAGAGAAAGACAATTATCATATGGTTTCACTCATTTATGGAACATAAGAAATAGCAGGGAGATCGGTAGGAGAAGGAAGGGAAGAATGAAGGGGGAGTAAACAGAAGGGGGAATGAACCATGAGAGACTATTGACTCTGGGAAACAAACTGAGGGCTTCAGAGGGGAGGGTGGTAGGGGATTGGGCTAAGCCGGTGATGGGTATTAAGGAGGGCACATATTGCATGGTGCACTGGGTGTTATATGCAAACAATGAATCATGGAACACTACATCAAAAACTAAGGATGTACTGTATGGTGACTAACAGAACATAATAAAAAATTATTTTAAAAAAATGATAAAGTAAATATTAAAAAAATAATAAAAAAGAAAGACATAAAATCCAGAAATTATAATTTTTTAAAAGGTGTTTAATAGATAAAAGTAAAAAGCAAGTACACCTTGATAGAAAATATTTTTAACACATATTAAGATCATAATATGAGAGTACCTCCCAAAAATCAGTAAGAGCCTAATAAAAATGGGTAAAGCACATAAATAGGCAGTCAAGTCACAGAAAAAAATATGTGGTCAATAAATATGTAAAATGATCCTTACCCTCACTATTAATAATAGAAATGCAAATGAGAATGAGATAATTTTTCACCCATGAGACCAGAAAAATTAAAGACCGACTCTCCAGCATTAGTGAGGATATGGCAAAACATATTCTCTTGTAGTCTTGGTTAGACTACAAATTGGGGCAGCTTTTTTGGAGAGCCATTTGACAATATCTATAAAAATTACATTTAAACATTTTTTGGGCTATGGAATCATTTTTTTTTTTTGCAAGCAAAACCATTTATTGAATTCTAGCATATAAAATGTAGAGCACAGCTGTTTGGCTGAAGTAGAAGTGGGGGTCCTGTCATGACCCGTCCCACCTGCCCTCATACTGCATCCTTCCCCGTGTCTCACGAGACAATCAACTCAGTCAGAACTGCACGGACATCAGGGCCCGGAACTACTGGACCAGGGCGGTGTGTGAGATCAGTTACCTTTATTAGTCAAAGACTGAAATGAAGGCACGCTGGAGGGTTTTGCTGTGGTGTGGGAACCTTTACCTCTCAGTAAAGGGAACCAGTCCCGCATAATCAAATCTTTCCCTCGAGTACCGAGAATATTATTCCCAGATTTATCTCATCACTATGTTTGGAACGAGCAGAGCTGACATTGAGTATAAGAAAGTGTTTGAAACAAAGAAAATCCCATCAATACAAAGTTTAAAAAAGCAGCTGGTGAGCCTGGTGCTTAATCAAGAAAAAAAATAAATAAAGCAGACCAGGCAAGAAACGCCTGGATCAGGAATAATTGAGCAAGTTCCGCGGAGAGCAAGATTGCAGAAGTCTTTGCAAATAGCTTCGGTGGGAACTGAGAGAATAAATCCTTGAAGCATTTTATCTGCAATCTGTACAGAAAACTCAGAATTTATTTTTTAAAAAAACGAGTTCAAATGGATCAAACAAAAGAGCACCTGCCTGGATGCTATGACCACCTGAAGACTCGTGATTCCAGAATCCTCCGAAGGCCTTCCCCGACTGCATCCCCTCCTTACAGTTCATGAGGGAACTTCCCCTTCCCTGCCTCCACCACCTCATCCTGTTGGTACAAAGCCTTCCCTCGAGCCTCCTGCTAGGCTCTCCGTCAACAGGTTAGGCCCCAGACGACCCGCCCCAGAGGGAACTGCCCAGGTCCGGAGCAGGAGGCTGAGCCAGGCAGGAGAAGCCAGTCAGCTCCTCCCCGGGGCTGTTCCTCGAACAGCTTTTAACTCAGCACCAACAGGGCAAGTCACTTAGCATTCCTCACCTGTGAAGAAAATCGGAATTTGGAGATACGGAGTTGAAAGAGTAGTTGTCACATGTTCTGATGACCTCGGTGCTGACCTTTTCCTCTGAGTGACACAAGGCTACGGCCTCCAGAGAGAAATGAAGAGACGCGCCAACCGCACCACTTCACCCCTTACGGACGCACAACCCATGGTGGCCGATGCCCGACCACAGTGTGCCAGCCCGGCTCCCAGCTGTCCCCTGCAGGGGGGCACTGGGCAACAGTCAGCAAGCCTCCCTGGACGCCCAGGGCTTGTGACGGTTGTTAAACCAATACTCGAGTGGGTTTTGCTCTTCAGAAGCTTATAATCCGGCCTAATAGCACTCACTCCAGTTGAGAATCAAAGAACCTGGTGTCAAGGATACGACACAGGAATCCGGAAGAAAGTGCAAGCAGAGGAGAAACCAGTGAGGGGGACCTACATGGAAGTGCTTTTCGAGCTCTCCAGTTCTCTATGATGCTCAGCCTTGGCCGCACACTGAAATCACCGGGCCGGGGGGGGGCGGTACGTGAGTAATCCTCCTGCTTGCCACCCCCCCAACAGGGTTTCCGATGTCACTGGTCTGGACTAGGGCAGGGCCTGGGCATCCAGATATTTAAAAGCCCCTCAGGAGACTTTAATGTGCACCCATCGAGGTGATCTGGACAGACAAGCAGAATCTAGAACACCTGGCCCCTGGTGCTAAGTAGCAAAGGAGAAGTCTGAAATGGTCAGCGATCCTGGTGATGAGAACATCATCTCATGACAGCAGCTTCAGGGGCGCAGCAGGAGCAGAAGGCAAACTGGCAGTGGGGTGGTGGGGGCTGCTGCACTCAGTGTCATTGGTGACGGAAAGTTCCAGACCTTGTTTGTGAATGCAAGAGAAGACCGCGTGACAGAGGGTGGAGGGTGAAAAGGCCAGGAGAGAATTTAACTTCGTTTTTGTTCTTTAAGAAGAGAAACTTGGCAATATTATTCATCCGTAAGAAGAAGGAAATCCTACCACTTGTGACAACATGGATGGACCTCAAGGGCATTATGCTAAGTGAAGTCCGTCAGAGAGAGGAAGGCAAATACCATATGATCTCACATACAGAGACTCTAAAAAACAAAGCAACAAGGAGAAAACCAAGCTCATAGATACACAAAACAGACTGGTGGGTGCTGGGGTTGGGGGTATGGGGGCAAAAGGCACCAACTTCCAGTCATAGACAAATAAGTTACGGGATGTGATGTTTGGCATCGTGACTCTAGTTAATGATACTGTATCGATTCTTGAATGTTGCTAAGAGAGTAAATCTTAAAAGTTCCCATCACAAGATATAAGGTTTGTAACATAATAAAAATACATATGGTGATTCACATTAACTAGACTTATAGCGGTGATCATTTTGCAATTATACAAATATTGAATCATTATGAAACTAATATAAAGTTATATGTCAATTATAGCTCCACTGTTTAAAAAACGAGAGAAACTTGAGCTATTTACATACAGGGCAGGAAGATCTGGTAGAAAGAGAGCTTGAAAAAACAGCCGAAGGGACAGCCAATTAATCAAAGCCCCACAGAGACAGGGCAGGGTAGTCTAGACTAGAGCACAGATGGGATGCTTTTCTTTCGTGTGGAAAAACAGGGAAAGAGAATGAACCTTTATTTTTTTAAAGATTTATTTATTTGAGAGAGAGAAAGAGAGTGCGAGTACAAGCATGTGGGGGGAGGCAGAGGGAGAGGGAGAGAGAATCTCCAGCAGACTCCACATTGAGCGTGGAGCCCGATGCGGGGCTCGATCCCATGTCCCTGAGATCATGACCTGAGCCAAAAGCAAGAGTTGGACGCTCAACCAACTGAGCCAGTCAGGAGTCCTGGGAACCGACCTTTATTAAGCGTGAATTTTGCTAGAAACCAGGCTAGGTCGTTCCTATAAATGATTTCATTTCATCTTTCCAGCAAATCCACCAGGACCCCTGTAACACAGAAGGCCCTGTACCCAGAATTCTGGGGTTTTCGCTCTTCTGTATTAGTGCCATTTCCAAATGTAGAACTCCCAAAGGTCACAGTGATCCAAAAGCCTCCTTACGGGCCCAACATAATTTATTATGGCAAGAACTACCTACATAAGCAGTCCAACGCTAAAATAAAGAAAATGACTGACAGAAATAGAAAATCTCAGTGTCTGTACCAACTGTTTCTTCACGTACCTGAGAGCCATGTTGTGGGCTGCCGTTCCCAGAGCTCTCCTCCCCAGGATGCACAGGGCAAAGGACAGGGTCACTAAAGGAGAGTCCTCATCGCTGTCCAGGTTCTTGGAGGGCTGAAAGAGCAAGGATGTTCATTCAACTTTCTTAAGGGTTCCATCATGTACCAGCACAGAATCACATCCCAGGGGGCTTTGCAAGTCAGCCATTGTGGTCACTTAGTCCACTAGCATGCCCCAGGGATGGAGAAACTCTCTGATTTCTGAAACACTTTCTCTTGTGGTTGGACATGGGGAAAAAATTGAAACGAGGAAGCTACTTTAGGGGAGAAAAGAGGTGAACATGTGCCTTGCTGACCTAATTCTCTGGAATTTTGAATATGGCGCTTCACAGCTGAAGATGGGCAGAGCATAGATCAAATGAATGCCCACCTTACCACTGTCCAATGCAGGGCAAGGTGTGACCAGCAGGAAGGGAAGGAGTACAGGAATCATGGGCAGGTGAGGGTTTTCTGTTGTCCCTAGAATGAGGAGCCCACTGAATGACCATAAGTCCGCAATCAACAGCTAAATTAAAGAGGTGATCGAAAGTCAGCTTAAAAAGAGGGGTCGGGCGATGCAGAAGAAAGAGTCAAAATATCTTTTGCAAGAAAAATGAAATGATTTCATGGACGAAATGAGGAAAGAAGAGCGCCATCACGGGGATAGCTAGGGAGATCAACAGATTCTTTGAATACCTCAACCACCCCAAGAGGCCAAGCATGGGTTAGGAAATCAGCACAGTCTCCTTGCTGCATCTGGAGAAAGCAGGTTCTGCCACCTGCTCCTCTACAACCCGTTTTCAATCACTCCCGAAAAGGTCGAGGACTTGGGTTAGGGTCATAACTTGGTTTGTCCCCACAAGTCGCAGGATGACATACTTCACTACTGTGGAGTTTGTCTTCAACTTGGATCTACCGTCTCCATCAACGGCATCCTGATCCAGCTTTTCCAACCCCACGGAGAAAAGTCAACCAACTCCCTCCATTTGCTTCCCTCCCCTTTCTCCTCCTCTTGCTCCTCCTCCTTGCCAGCCCTCCTCCTCTTCTTTTGAGAAGCTGTCACTGTCCTTGCTTTCATTTCTAAGAGGCTGCGTTCATCTCCAGAAGTGTCCTCAGCATATGAGCAATGAGGCACAATAGACACAACTTCGGGAGTGGGTCGCGCCATCTTGATTGCTAAACAGATCGGTTCCCTGTCCACGATTCAATACGTCCAGTAACTCCTCCGCATCCCGGCACAGTTACCCTTTGTACAAAAATCTCAAAAAGCAGCTCTACACAAAGAAGTTTCCAGAATTTTAAAGCCATGCCAGAGGCGTAAACTGCACTAACCCTGAGCACAGTATAGAGGGAAATATACCTTCAGGGCTCCTTCACTACCTTCACCAGGGTATGTGAATTCTTTCTTATAATTTCGCTTGTGTTAAATAAACATTTATCCAAATACTAATCTTCTCTCTCCTCTATTTTATTATCATCGACCATACAGTATAAGCAAGAGATGGACTTTATAAAATGCTCCTTGTGTTTTAAATTTAATCCAATGCCTCCAGCCCCCAGCTCCCTGACCTACCTCTTGTCTCTTCCGTGCACAGTACTGAATCCATTCTAGATAAACGTTACAGTAGCTGGCCCGCGTTATCCCCTGGAGACATGGGACGTAGTCATCATCAACGTTAATGTTGAACATGGCAAGGTCACGCTCAATGTAATGCCACTTGGCAAAAGGCTGCAGGGACTTCAGAAGGGATTCGTTTTTGATCCAGGAGAGAAGTTTGGGGGATGTTACCATATAGTATATTATACTCTGCAGAGAGAAAGCAAGATTTGAGCCCTTACAGCCATTCTAAAGACAGAACGACTTTTTATTTATTTTATCTCATAAAATAAATCAATGTTAGGGAAGTATGAGACATGAACTCCCTACACATGGTGTCATTGTATTTCCTGCTAGACTTTTTAAAAGATTTTTTATTCATTTATTTGAGAGAAAGAGAGAGAGAGCGTGCGAGCAAGCATGAGTGTGGGGAGGGGCAGAGGGAGAGGGAGAAGCAGACTCCCTGCTGAGCAGGGAACCAGACTTGAGGGCTCGATCCCAGGACCCCGGGATCATGACCTGAACCAGAGGCAGACGCTTCACTGACTGAGTCGCCCAGGCGACCCTTTCCTGCTAGATTAAATGCATAGAACTCACCTGGGACATTCTAAAATGCCCTCTCTTACGGGTCACCACAGGGATGAGGTAAGAGAGAAGAACAGAATGCTAACAGAATGTACCAGAACAGAAGTTCCGTGGTGAGGAAGGAGAGCCAGCCCGATCCTTTCTGAGAGACACACAAAAGCACCTTGGGTTACTGCAGGTTTCCGTGGCTGATCCAGCCAAAGGAGACTGGGCCAGACCCTCTTCCGGGACCCCAGCCCGGGGGTGTTCAATGAACGAAAACACCAAAGTTCTTACAGAAAGTACTTGTGATGTAGAATTGTGGAAACACACGTGCATGCGTAATCCCGGGTGCCCAGAACAACCCGTGTTTTCCCCTCCATCAGACGCACCACTTAGGGATTCCAGCTGGTGAAAGTGCCACCCTCGGGCCTTCTCAGGCTGAGTCACAGCTTTATTGAAAGCCATCTTGTAGATCGCAAATGAATCCATCCTTCGGAAAGGCTAGCTCCCGGCCCCGAGAAGTCGAAATACAGCGGAGAACGTGAAAATCCAGCTCCAATACGGCCACATCAGCAGCAGATGGGACTACAGTCTTCACTGCACTTTATTACCACGGGCAAATGGACATGGTGCTCAGAACCACTGAGGCTGACAGCTCCCCCCCCCCCCCCCCGCCGCCGGGGGGGCCTGGCTCGCATCTCACCTGAGAATCCCGAGCAACAGGGAGGGGTGGCATTTGGTGCGAGGAGGCAGGGAAGCACACTCTCGTGGCCCCAAACCCTTCATCAGTGGCCTTCTCTGATCGTAGACACACATTCCTCCCAAGGGAGGAGACAGACAGGATCGCGCGCGGCCTGGGCCTGGCCTGGGATCAGGGGGCTGGCACCCGTGACTTGAGGGGGCAAAGACGCTTTTTCAGGCAGCCACCTGCCTGCCTCCTGCTCTTCCCTCCCTTTCGCTGGGACATGAAATCTGGAACACCAAGGTCGGAGGTTGCTGAGGAGTGTCTGGTTTCAGGGTATCTGAGCAGTTTGAGCAGGTGAGTGGAAGGGAACACGTGCTCCCCAGACTGTGGCCAAACAAGGGTAAACGCGTGACTCAGCCGTTCTCCACTGTTCGGCCGGCCGGCAGCCTGGACTTTGGGAAGGCCTATCTTCAGCTCCCCGCAGGTGGCCTGCCTTCTTTGGGGCATCTTCCTTATTGGGCTCCTTAGCCCACCTGCCCCCGAGGTGGGGGAACAGGGGACCCCAAATGACGTCTATGTTTCACACACTCTCCCACTTCTGCACCACTGCACCCAGGACAACCTTGCTGGCCTCGAGAAGTCGCTTCAGGGTAAGGAGGGAGGGGACAGAGAGGCAGGGAAGGAGGACGAGGCCATAGGACGCTGAGTGGGAGGTGGGAAGGACAGAGCGCTAGCACAGCCCACTTCTGTTCATTATTTTGAGGCTTAGAAAGAGCGAGTGAGCATGAAGAACTCACGAGGCCTGGTGTCTCTGCCTCACCTACCCAGGGGCTTGAGGCTCAGGGAGGCCGCAGCAGCAGCTCAGGTGAGGTCTGGAGCAGGGATGAGGCCACAGATGACATTAGGGGCAGGAGAGACAGCTGAGTCTAATGTTCAGAAAGGTCAATTGTGACTCTGGAGGGTTTTCTATTGTCTACCTGCTGGCAGGATAATTTCAAGCTTCTAGGAGGCAGTGTAAGCAGTTGACCCAGAGTTACAAGCAGAAGGGGATCCGTGGCCGTGGCCAAAGGCACAGCGTCTCTTCTGACAACTACAAAGGCCACAAAGAAACTGGGTCTGCGTGAACATCTGGTTTTAGCAAACATCTGGTCTGGTTCCCCCCAGTACGTCCTAATCCCACGCACCAGCTAGGAACAACAAACAACGCTTGAAGGACGAAGGACGTTTACCTTTCCACTCACTTCTAGGGGGGAATGAAAATAACCCCCTTAACTGATGAAGTCAGAATAGTTAACGAGCACTTCGAATCCCAGAGGCTAAAACTTCCTCCCCTAGGTCTGGCAAAATCTTGCAGTGTCGACTTCTGAGCGCACCCCCAGCTCGGCTCCCCCCAACCCCCCACCCCCCACCCCCAGTGAGTGAGGAGAATCCGTTCCTCTCGCCCAGAGAACACAGAACAGGCCCAATCCCTGCAAGCCATGCCCCGTTTCCACTTGATTTAGGCAGAAATTCTGTCAGGGAGACAGAGTCAATGAACAATGCGAAATCCTTCAGAGTCTGTCAGGATGAAATGGGTACAACACTAAGTACAACTGGTGAGGGAGGACGGGGAAAAGGAATTGATGGCATAGAACCTGACCCATGTTGAACGCAAGACCTCTCCCGAATTAATTCGCCGTATCTGGCTCCTCCAGCAGGGATTCTCCCGGTTTCTCGTCAGTGTACTCTATCAGCGCGTTCTAGGAGAGGGGCCCTGGCGGGCAGCCCCGCGTGTCGGGTTTCGCGCTCCCCTTTCTGCAAGGCAAGCGATAAGCCCCTCTCCTTTCTGAAAGGCTTGGACAGGAACAATGGCAGCGGAAAACCCAGCCCTCGCCGAAAGCTGATTTCTTGACGGCTAAGAGGGTTTTGAGCACTAATAAATGGAGGGGAAGGGGGGGACGCACCAGGGAAAACCTCCAGTCATCAGGAAGGAAACGATTTCAAATATATTCATAGAGGGTGGCGGAACTGACCCAGTTTATTAGGAGATTAAAAAAAAAAATCCTTTTGTGTAATGGAATTATTCCAAGCTTTTCTTCCTTTTTGATTTGCCTGCCCAATAAAAATAATAATAGCAATGATACAAAGAATGAAACCGAGCTCTTGAAACTTGAAGCCATCCAGGACCACGAAGGGGATTTCGTTCACCACGTCACCAAGGCCAAAGAAGAAAACACTCGTTAGTTTTTACCCTAAAACGCTGCCTCTCCTGTTCTAATAGCCGCTCGGCACTCCTGACATTTTCTTTTACTCCATGGGGGAGTAAGCGCAAGTTCTGAGTACCCGTCACCAAAGGGCGGGCAAGCACTGAGTGCTGTACTGAGAGAAAGCCTCGCGTGAACAGTCCCATCGGTGTTGATGTGAATTAAGGAGGCGCCGTGAGGCCCCATCTGCCCCCACATCTCAGCCCCTCCTGAGCACTGATTTGGAATTTAAGAGAATTCTGTTTCTATTGAGCACAAGTTTGTCTGTAGTCGTTCCCAAGACTCATTGTGTATTAAATCACTTAGGAAACTAATTTAAAAACACAGGTCCTAGGGCCCCTCCCCAGGCCCTCAGAATCAGGATTTCTGGGTAGGACATGCACATCCATAATTAGCTGGCTTATTCAGGGAGTGTGATGTCACGGGGCTGCCCCCAGCTCGTGAGAAGCCCCCACCAGGTAACAAACCATTGTACTGTGGGCCTCTCTCACCCCACCAGAAACTCTCATGTTGGCATCGCCCCCCTTTCTTGGAAAGCAGAGTTAAGGGCATTGTTCTCCCACAAACTACATATTAGCTGGCAGGTCCCAGGGCGGGGGCTCTGCCATTTGCACCTTATCCTGGACTTGTTTATCAGATTGCGAATTGCCATTTTAGAAAACATACAGGGAATTGGGAAGCATGTTTTTTGGAGTTAGGAGAGGAGGAAAGTGAATATCGATTCACTTACTAGTTCAAGGGAGGGAAGCATCAAAAAGCAGGAGTGGTGCCCCAAGGCCTCAGGAAAAGCTGAGAGAGTGAACACGGAAAAGGTATCCCATCCCTCCCCCCCCCCCCCCCCCCCCCGCTCATGGTAACTTGCTGTGGCTTCATCCCATGAACCGGGTCTGCCCATGAGCCTGGCTCATGGAAAGGCTGTTGATGGGGAGCTCCCGATTCACAGAGATGTAGCTCAGTATTGATCCCCATTCTCAACACGAATGCCCACAGCAGGTGGCTCAGACTCTCGCTGACATCTGAATCTCCTCTGCCCAGACCCAGGATCCACATTACTTTTGTTTGTTCAGTCCAAAAAATGCACTGGACACTGCCCTATGCAAGTCCTCACACTGAATTCTGGGGATCCAAAGAGGAGTCAGATGTGTGCAGCTAACGTGCTTAGGGAGTTGCTGGAAGGTGAAGTAGAAAAGATTTCAGAGCAAGGTGAGGTCGGTGTCGGCAGGGGCCCCAGGCTAGCTTGTGCACATGCGGAGTGAGGAGAGAGGAGCAGGAGGAGGATGCTTGGCCGGGGTGGGGGTGGGGAGCACAGGGAATGTGTGTGCAAAGAGGGGGGCCTGGGGGCAGGGTGGAAACTCCACCGGAAACAACAGTGAGGGCTCTAGACAGTTTCTATCTGGGTTCCAGGCTGCCAGAACGCATGTTCCCCACTCCCTCACAGCTGGCATGGACAGGACAAGCTTCTGGCCACAGGGATACAACAGGAACATACTATGGAAGCTTCTAGGAGCCTTTCTCGGGGACCATGGGTGCATGCCCTTGTTCTGCATTTCCTCTGTCCTCTCCTCCATCCATTCAAGCTTCCATCTTGGAACAGGAAGGTGGGGGAGCCACTAAAAATGGTGGAGCGGGCGGCTGGAAGGGACCTGGGTGCCTAGGACTTCCTGCGACGGAGCTATCAGCCCATTCTTCATTTATGTGTGAGAGAAACACACTTCTCACATGAGCATACCACAGTTCTTTCACGACCCACTGCCAGATTGATTGCCAGTTGATACACTGAGTTTCCTAGGATTGACTCTGCAGGAAAAACTTCTTGCGGCCTAGTTTACAAGGCCAAGGGAGCGAACTGTGCAGTTAGGAGGCAGGAGCTCACCACTCCCTGATTTGCTTTCCAAATCTTCCCCAGTGTATGGAAGGCTGGGCCAAACACCGACAGTTTTGTGTGAGGTATGGATGGAAACTTCTGCGCCCCTTCAGTACGCGTGAAGGTGGCGAGGACGACCCACTAAATCTGTTTTAAATAGTCTGCCCAGAAAAGCGTATCATGAACATTCCTCGTAAAAACTGCCCTGGGATGTGATAATTAAGGGTTATTTAACCTTCTGACTTTCCGCAGTCTGTCTTCTATTTCCTGTCAACTTTAGCAGTATTGGGGCACACGTGGGGCTCTCCTAAGTAGCTATTCCAAATTTCTAAACATCTTCCTTCTCAGTTGGTGGAAACCTCTGAAATTTCAGGCACCCGTGTTATCCTTCTGTTTTGTATTTCCTCATTTCTGCTGGACCCCCTCTCTCAGCCTCAGCTGGCATGGAGCCTGGGGTCTCAGACGGATGAGCGTCCTCATTGTAAGTGGCATTAAAATGGGGGCCCCTCTGAGGGCCAGGCTCCAGGGCTCCCCCATGCAAAGTGCCAGCAAAAGACGTCCTCAGCCACGACTGCTCCCACTTGTCCCTCTTCCTTTAGAAAACTCCGTCACCCCACTGGCCCTCTGCACCCTCGCTCTACGCTCACATTAGTTCTCTGGGAGACTTAACTCCAAACAGGGACATTTTCTGAGGTTGAATAGGTTGGACAGACATGGATACTGAGCAACGGGAAAAATATCTTCTTAGTTCCCACACGAGTGAGGAGGAAAGGCTGTGTCATAACGAATCCTAATTGGACCATTTCGCTCTATTTTTGAGTTTTCATTTTAAGCTTAAAAAATAATTCTGGTTCTAAAGCGCAAACAGCAGAGCATCTAAATTGATACTTATAACGCGTCGACACGGAGGCTTGGGGAGGTTTTCAGGACGTTGCCATGTATCATCACCATGCTCACTATAGCTCGGCTGGGGTAGAAGTGAAGAAACAGATCTGGGTAAGAAAAGGAATTGCTTATTGGTGCCCAGGCTTAGACTGTGACTCAGGCCAGGAACTCCTGCGGAAACCAAAGCCCTTGAGGATTTTTCGCAAAACCAGTGGTTCCCAAACCTAGTGGGGACTCAGATTCAGAAGATGAGGAGAAGCTTCAGAATCTAGCTTTTTGCAAAGCTCTGCAGGAGCCCCTCGAGCCAGGCCAGAACTACGACTCAGACACGTGTCTGGGGCCCCGGGGCAGCGATACCTTGACATAGTAGCGGATGAGGACCCTTCGGAGGTCAAACACCTGGAGCATGGTGGCCGCGTTGTTGTCGATAATGCTGTAGCCCTCCAGGATGTACTGAGTCCGCGTGATCTCCCAGGTGAGCCAGCGCAGGTGAAATGCGGCGTTGCAGGACAGCAGGTGTGGCAGGTGGCCCGGTTTGCAGCAGCAACAGCCTCTGTCCTCCTCATCGCCTTCCATGATGGCCTCGACCTCCCTCTGCTGGCAGTAGGTTCCTGGCAGAGTACAAACACGACGGAAGTTACACAAGGAGTCACTGGGTCACCTCTGGTCAGAATGGACTTTTCCCTTTGCCTCCATTAGAGGGGAAGATGCTGGAGAAAGTCTGGGAATCAGGAGTAGTGTTGGATTCTTTAATTCCCACATGAGTCACAGTGTTCATCATCACCAATTCTTTTCTTCATGCGTATTCATTCTGACTGTCGCCTCCTCCCCATTTTTTGTGTGTGTGTTAGAGCAGACAGACTTTCCTGGTGCTCATGGACACCAATGGTGGAAATGCGGGATGGTTATACCCTTGAGTTCCTTTTTCCAGAAACCTGCAGGTCGCAACTGAGCACACAGGAGGCTAAGGTGGCAGGGGGAGATGTCTGAGAGTATGTAGGTGCATGCTGAAGTGTTTTCAGGAAGGAACGCTCCCTGCTTCTTTCCCTGGAAGAGCTGCCTTGCCAAACAATCAGGGCATACCATGCATGCTACCTTGCCTCGCATGCCACCTCACTTCGCGTGGCTGAGAGCAGGATGCGGGGGGGCCCTGAGTACATTTGCAAAGGAGTTCAGTCCAAAAGCAGGAGATTATGGGTGTCAACCATAAATGAGTTGACAGCCTATCTTCCTCAACATCTTTGTCAATGATTTGAAGGAAAGCGTTTACAGTATGCCAATGACATGTGTTACTGGTACCGCCCGCAATGCAGAGCTGTGACCTAAAATTATCTCCACAGACGGCATGGTGGACTGAAAGTGATATCCTGGAAGTTAATAGGAATAAATGGAATAGCCTGCATCTAGTTTCAAAAAACCAGCCACACGATTTGTGAGTGTCTAGTAGCATATTTAGCAAATACTTCAGTAGTTTCACTGATCATATGTATGAACCAGAAGTAGGAAAAGGGAAAGATGCTACTCGGAATGGGTTGAGGAGCCCTTGGATGTTTTTAGCCGAGTAGAAATGTGGTCTGATTTATGTTGTAGGAGATTGTGCTGGCTGCTATTCAGAGAATGGACAGTAGAGGAAGCAGGGGTGGGAGCCAAGGCATCGGTTACGAGGCTGTTAGTTAACACAGATGAGACAGCGGTGATTGGGACAAAGGCCATTGGGGAGGTATGGAGAAGTGATTAGATTCTGGATCTCTCTGAAGGCAGTCTGATAGGATTTGTGAACCAATTTGGATATGAGACATTGAAAAGATGTATGAAGAATGGTGTGAAGTGTTCTGACCTGAGCAAGGTGAAAAGTGAACTTATCATTCACAGAGGAGGGAAAGATTGCAGGGGGAACAGCCTCTGGTTGGGCAGATGGAACGATCAGGAATTTTCTTTTGCCTATGTGAAGTTTTAGCTGTTCGCTATTAATCAAAATGGAGATGTCAAGCTGACAGTCGGATGAAGAAATCCAGAGTTCAGGAGAAAGGTTTGGGCAGAGATTCATGACATCTGAGAGAATTATCAGGATAGAGGGGCTATTCAAAATCATCTGCGGAGAGACGACAGGTCTGAGAGCTGAGCTCTGAGCATTCCACTCAGAGGCTGGGGACGTGAGGTGCTACCAACAAAAGGACTGAAGAGAAGTGGCCTGTGGGGTCAGAAGAAAACCAGAAAATAGCAAAAGCAAGTTAAAAAGGAAAATAAAGAGTTTCAAGGAAGAGGGAATATCAGCTATGTTAAAAGAAGCTTATAGGTCAAATTACATGAGGAATTAACTGTTAGATTTGACAATACAGATAATCTTTGTTTCCGTGTCATGATGGGTGGGGGAGGGGTTGCCCACTTGGAGCGAATTCACCCAGTGGGAGAGCAAAAAGCAAGGACAGTTAGTGTAGGCAACAATTCTGAGGAGTTTACAAATCCTTAGGACTTATTATATTTTTTACACTTAGGTTAGAATGCTTGATGTTGTCCCACAGATCACTGGGTTTCTGTGTATTTTCTTTAAACTTTTTATTATTTGCATCAGTTTGAATAGTTTCTATTGCCTTGTCTTCAAATCCACTGATCTTTTCTTCTATCCTCTAATGTATGCTCTAAATGTTTCATTCATTTTTAGAGTTTCTTTTTCCTACTGATAGTCTCCATCAGATCGTTCATTATGATAATTTTTCCTCTGACTTCCTAAACATATTAATAACTGTCTGAAACTTCTTTTCTGTTACCTCCAACATCTTTGGGTGCGTTTCTCTTTATTGTTTTCTTTTCTTGGTTATGGGATCACTTTTTTCAGCTTCTTTTCATATCTAGAAACTTTGATCGTATACTGAATATTGCTGATGTTACAGTGTTGACAGTCTGGACTTTTTGTTGGTCTTCTTTGAGAGAGAGTTATGTTCTGTGAAGTAGTTAATTTGCATATCAGCTTATCAGCTTGATCCTTTGAAACTTGTTTTTAATCTTTGAGAGTGTCTAGAGTAGACCTCTAGGGTGATGGTATCTCTAGTCCTAAAGCTTGGGCTTTCTGGGGTCTTGGCTGAATTCCTGGGAGGTTCAACAAGGTGTCTCCACTGGATCACTGGAATTTCTACATCTTGGGACTGTTCAGCCTCCATATTCTCCAGTTAGCTCACATCTCCCCAGTTACTTTTCTCTGCCAGGATTCGCCTCTAACATTCAGCAGGTTAACAGTCAATCAATCACTGAAGAGGATCCCTGTACACATTTCTGCAGGACCTTCTCTGTGAAATTCACTCCTATCTGCTATTCCGACCCACAGACTCAGCTATATTAGCGGTCCAGAACTCTGATTTTGCCTCCGTAGCTCAGTGAGGCAACTATATTCTGTTTGGATGCCACCTCCCCCTACTACATATAGGAAAGGGCCTCCAGGAAGAGAGCAAAGGTAATTATTATGGAGCTTGCTTTGTGTGTCTCCTTTCTCTCAATGGACACAGCCTCACACTGTCTGTTCAATATCTGAAAGCAGTTGATGAATATATTTTTCCCAGTTTTAGAATTGCTTATGGCAGGAAGGATAGTCCAGTACCGGTTACTCAATCATGGCCAAAAGGGTAACTCTCTGAATCCTTCGACATGTCTTTTGAGACTTAATTCAAACACAAAAACTGTCCCTACATCCATTTCCATACCATTCACTTTTTCCAAGATCCCACATCATTATTCCCAGTGCCTGGTACTTAGTGGATGCTAACAAAGTGGTTGGTGGGATGCCTGAATGAATGACTGAATGAAAAAATGAAAGAAAGATGTTAATCCAGGTAACTGCATGCATGGCAACGGATGCCCTATTGAGAAAACGCACAGCGGATTACATTATGCATGTGGCAGATAAAATCACTGTTGGTACTAAGCTTCTCTAAGAGTACAAATGAGATGGTCATAATGGGTCAGAGATGGAAAACTACAACCTTCAATAATAATGTACACACAGAACTGTTAGGATAACAGGCAATGAAATAGGAGTTGACCAGGAAGGGGGAACACAAGCAGGTTGTGTAACATCAAGTGTAACAGATCTTGTCTTTCCTGAAAACTTCACTGCTTTGGGTCTTAGCTGAAAGCACTCTTTTTTGAGGCATTTCAAGGGTCTCTTAGCTCATTCTGCAAGATAAAACTGGTAGAGATGTACAGAAAGACATACATGAACGATAAGCAGTGAGTAATTCAGACTGCACACTCTGGGGCTTCCAGAGTGAGCAATGACCATGATGTCCTAACCGATCCTCCCACTGAGACCCTAGGACTGCAGGCACTAGACTCTGGGGGTGGGAGTGTCTCATCCCACCAAATGGCACACTAGCTACACTGGTGTTCTGCCAGTAAGGAATAGAATTCAGCAAGAAACTCTCTTTCAATGAAGAAGTGAGGCAATTCTTAGACTAGACAAGGAAGAAGCAGAGAGGAGGACTTTCACCTCAAATAGCTTAGCAAAACTGGTTGAATGACATGTCTCAAAAATCTGCATTTCTTTACAATTTCTCTCTCCATATTTCTCCAAGCAGGCCTGGCATTTATCATGTGGGGCTGAATGTCAGGGTTGGTTGGTTTCCCTCTTACATCAAACAAACTGGAAGGTGTGTGTGTGTGTGTGTGTGTATGTGTGTGTGTGTGCGTGCACACACAATCCAATGCAGAGTTTAGATTCCCACCACGTGAATGAGACAAGTAAAACCGCACACCATGAAGAATGACATGGACGAAAGGACAGGTGAGGACACAGTGCCCCGTGAAGGACCGCCATTCGACAGAGACATCATAACTGCTGTGGGCTTTTAATAAACACTCAGTGAAGGTAGGTCTCAGCACCTTCACTTAGGAGCAAAAGATGCAGAGTCAGGATCACAGGGTAAAAGAAGATGAAAATAACGCAGTCACTGCTGTTCAGGCACTAATTTGTTGCTCATGTGCAAGTCAAGACCATAGTCTTCTCGGAGAGGTTCACGGGGTTTCGAGCATTCCCTCCAAAGGGAACACCGGAGGCCCGCTGTCCCCACACCGTGACCTCTCACACCGTCGGTGTCAATGGATGACGAGCTGGCTGGCTGTTTCTGTCTGGTGTTTCCACTGAAACTGACTCTTGGCACCTTTTGTGTCGCCGTGTTCTCATGGTCTAAGTCAGCGGGCCCTACGAAGGCATTCGGGAAATAATTTTTGAATTATTTTGAGAGTCTCTTAGGGTCTTAGTTCTGACAGATGAGAATGCCTAATTAAAGCAGTAGGAATTAATGTTTTGAACCGAAGATGTATCTAGTAGATCCCAGATGTGTGCCACACAGGATGCGTATCCATTTCCTGAGTGTGGCTACCATGAGGGGCGGCCATTCCTGGCGTACCTGGCAGCTCTCCTGACCACCGACCCTTTCTTCCTCTCATCACCGGTTCCCCAAACAGCGAGCACTGCTCCGCTTCAAGTGCTGCTTGCTGTATCTACCAGCGACAGGCCAGGCCTGGCTTATTTATTCACACTTATTTCCCAAGAGGAATGAAGTCAACTTAAAAAGGCATGCACAGTACAATGGCAAATGATAAAATTTAAGTAAAAATGGGGATAAGAAAAAATATGATGAAGCCAGAATAATGTCAAGAGACCCTCACTGCCTTCTGGGATGCCCTATCTAGTTACTAAAGGTGGGTCACAGATTGCGTGGGGGCTTTCTAGAAGCCAACGTGCAAAAAGAACTTGTGTCCTTAAGACAACAACAAAATAATTCCTTGCAAGGGTCATAGCTATTTCTAGCAAAGACGCCAGAAAGATAATATTCCCAGGACCCTAATAAAAGGAATATTGTGCAATACGGTGAACACCATCCTTAACAGCATTGCCCAGAGAGTACAGACAGAAGCTTCCACGAGCTGGTCTAATATGAACAAAGTGCAATAAAGAACAAGGCTCTCTGTAGGTGGCCAAGACGATTCAGTTTTAAGGATGTGGTTATCGCGCGTCTGCCAAGGGCCGGTTGTAGAAACCGTTGAGGACAGGAGAACTTCAGCCCTTGGAGGAAATCCTTGCTACAGATTGTTCTGTGCCCCCCCCGTTCTGCGAATTACGGTGTACTGAGCAGCAGTGAATTTTAACGTGCTCGTCCCTGACAAGCCCAGGAACGTAGATCCTCTGTGTGGCTGTTAGCGCAGGCATCCTGCTTTCATGGTCAGCCAGGCCGGAGGCAGAGCTGACACTCTCTTGGGGAAGCCGGGAAGCCAAAGAGAGCGGTTGCCTGAACAGAAGGTCCGGTAACCGAAACTCAACCCAAGGTGTCCCCCGTTCCATTCCAAACAGCCCCGTGGGGGAGGAGGCATCCAGGCTGGGAAGCCTGGGCCCGAGGAGACAGGACTCAGGGGGTGACTGGAGTGGACACTTGACTCCCACGGAGGCACTTGAACTTGATTTTGTAGGTAACAGACAGGGAGTCAGGATGTTTGAGTCTTAAGGAAACACGAGGGTTGCAGTTAAGAATTAGTCCCCTGCAGCTTTGGGGCGCAAAGAAGAGGCCAGTGAGGGGAAGTCAGCCACCCACGGTCCCACGGCAGGTGAAAAGTGGTGGGGACGGGAACTAGGGCTGTTTACCAAGAGATCGGAAGACATGGAGGAGACGCCGGGCCATTATGTGATGGGGACTTCAAAGGGACACATTAAAAATGGTCCCCTGCAGCAGGAAGGCTTCGCTGAAGGACAATGTCAGCTCGCTTTACAACCTTCCAGCGAGAACACACACGATAAAGCCGAATTGCATGACATATTGTAAAGATCGGGCCTCTCGACCCTCCAATTTTCCTCCTTTTCTGACATGTGTATTTTGAGAAACACTGCTCAGGTGCCCCAAAGAATCTAACTGGATTCCAAGGAAAACCCCACATATCATCATTACTACGTGTAGAGTTCTCCAGGAACAACGTTTTCAAATGACTTCACTGGACATTTATCTGAGCTGAGTTTCCATATGGTCATGCCTTCCTGGGCCCAGCGGGCCAGACACTGGGCTGGAGTTTCTCAGGTGCTAAGCAACAAGGTCACCAGGAGGGGACGGATAGGAGAGAATCAGTCCCTGGCCATGGAGTGGATTGTAATTAGGCAAAGATCTGATCTGGCCAGTGCTTTCCAAGCTCAGGTGGGACTTAGAGACACACACTTCAGGCTATGTGTGGATTTTATAAATCGTATTCCCTTTTGAGGTCACAGTTAAGGTCGTTCCTGAATTGCCTAGGGCCACAAAAGGAGGAGGCCACCAGATATGGCCAAAGCTAAGCTCAGAGCAGTTCACGTTCACGAACGTTTGAACCTCACATACGCGTGTTACGTGTTGGAGACACGGCAGAGGTGTGAGATAGAGCCTGGCCCCAGCCAGCTCTCGTTGGAGAAGTGTCCCCCCAGTGAGCTTCTCGAATGGTGCCGGACAGAGAATGATAGACATGCTAACGGGAGGAATGAAACTAGCATTGCCTCTTGCCAGCTGGTTCCATCAAGGGCCGTTCTTGGCCAGATGAAATAATAGCAGAGAAGACTTCTTAAGGTTTCTGAATCATGCTCATTTTCAGGAAAGTCACAGTGTGATTCGCTCCCTACCCCGCAAACCTCTTCTATAGTTTTAAAGTCACCGAGATGCCTTTCTCCGCCCCTCCTCACCCTGCACTACTCTCTGGGACAGAATCCTGGAACAGGAGCTGAAAGGTCGAGGCTGGTCATCTATCCCCAGCTACTCGC
Organism: Ursus americanus; assembly: GCF_024610735.1. Taxonomy (NCBI): domain Eukaryota; kingdom Metazoa; phylum Chordata; class Mammalia; order Carnivora; family Ursidae; genus Ursus; species Ursus americanus. Next base: position 69,239,821 of record NC_142132.1, read on the forward strand.
CCCGGGAGAAGGCTTCTTTATCTGCTAGACCTCACCAGATTTAATTTCTGGGAAGAAAAAATTATTCTAACAAGAATATGTTTATATGTAAAGCTGTCCTATTACACATCCCATTTCCTGCTGGCTAAACATCCATTTGACCATCACCCCCTTGAAATTAATCCGAACTTAAAGATGGAGAAAAAGATTGCAAAGAATATGTGACACGACCGAGGTCACGGAGCAGAAGGAAGTCAAGGAGTAGGATTGGTCTATTGAGACACTGAATGAGTTTAGTTCTTTATTATTTTACTGGATAATTTCTCCCTCAGTCCCAAGTTCCAGGCCTTCGGCAGCATTGGACTCATGCACCTTTCAAGTATCACGGGGAGAATCTAGGAGAAGTGCATTGGCCCAGTGCGCAGGAGGGGGAAAAATATGTTAGAATAATTTATACACGTGTGATTTTGTGGGCACAGCAGAAGTTTTTACTGTAACCTTTTCTATTCTGAGGAGACTCAATTTGTTTTAAGACATATCCCTATGAATAAAAATCCTCTAATGTCCTGTTTGGCAGGCTGGATTTTAAATGTGGCAAAATACCTTTCTGTGAAACAGCGTTGTTTTTTCTCGGAGGATTTTTATTTCAAAACCTCATGTATTTATGTCATATCAATCAACTTGAAAAACGGTATCTCAGATAGCATCTCATTTCTCCCACACATTAACCTGCTGATGCAGGTGTCATTTCTCCTATTATAAATGAGGACACTGAGTCTCAAGCAACTTCTCTGGTAGAGGGGTCTGGTCTTTTGAATTTAAAATCAGTATTTTCCCCTTATCATACACTGTCTAGTAAGACTTCACAAATTATAAGCAAAAGTTCTCTGAATTTACTTTTCTCCACCAGCCCCTAGGAGAATATCAAAAGAACCAAGTCACTTCGTGTACACGGCAACTTATATTGGGCAGGTTTGAAGCTTAGGTGTAAGAAACACTGAATATATAGCAATTATCTCTGCGAATGCTATGGTTTTCTCCCCCTCCTGCCCCACTCACAGATGAGAAAAACCAACACACTCAACTTTACCCAGAAGACTCAAATACTTTCTCACTCATATTTAACTCGAAGTTGTCTTATTTTACTTTTCTCCAACAGACTTATTTTTGAATGTTGTTAAAATATGCAGACTCTGTGAACGTTCAATAGGAAAGCCCCTCTCCTTCCCAGACTGGCTATCTAGACAAGTGTGGCTTTGTCTCTCTCACGAACGTGTCACAGAGTTTGAAACGAAGAAGAATATGTGTTTAGGAATTCTGAATGGAGAACCTATAATTTTATGGGTAAAGTTTGGACCCGAGGGATTTAACCGATTACTCGAGCCAGGTAGACGTAGGAACTCAGGACTCGCTAATGACTTGAATGTTGCCATAAAGAAGAAAGAATTCTAGATAGTTTCAAGATTAGTGGGACAGCTATGGCTCTCCGTGGATTTGCCAGTTAGGAGAAAGGTTTGGGTTGGATTCACTTTAGATAAGATTAGTGACACAGATATTTTAAAAATGTCCCCACAGGCGGGTGATTATGGGGTGTTAGCCAAACTATGAGACAGCTGAGAACATTTCACACAAACAGGCATATCAATCCCATTTTTGATGTTTTCCAGATCCGCTGGTAATGTGTGGCTACGTCCTGATAACGTGCCTTAGCTTCCCACGTTCATTCTGCAAGAGCCTTCCAGGTTTCACAGTTGCTAAGGCAGTTGGTCATTCAAGCAACTGAGTGGTGATGCCATCTTAATATTTAAGAGCACTTTCAGGTAAAGCTTTTAAGTTTCAACAACCAGAGAGACTTTTAAAAAATGGTTGCTTATTCTTTTCTTTCCCCTTCCTCCCTCTGTTCCTCCCTCTGTTCCTCCCTTCCTTCCTTCCTTCCTTCCTTCCTTCCTTCCTTCCTTCCTTCCTTCCTTCCCCCCTCCCTACCTCCCTCCCTCCTCTCCCACTCCCTTCAGTCCCTCCAAGGCAGTGTGGCATACTGCAAAGGTCATGGACTTCGGGGACATCCACATCCATGTGTTTACCCCTCCTCCACCACTGGGGACTATGAAGCCTGGAGCAACTTACTGAACCTCATTCCCCCAATATTTTTATGTCTCCAATAGGGATAATAACACTCGCTCACTTTATAGAGTTATTATGAGGAATATTCTAGAATATTATGAAGACTATAATTAAACTGCTTAGTATGGTACTTGGCAAAGAATTGATGCTCAGGAAACCTTAGACGGCTTCTACTTTCTCCCTCAACCGGTATGTACTGGTCATCCTGCGTGAGCCAGTCAACACCCTTGGGGGAGGGACATGAATGAAGCAAGGAGTATCAGCCTTTGAGAGCCTCACAGTCCAACAGCACTGGGTTGAATCAATATTTCACAGCCTGCATGAGTAAAGAACTGCATCTATAAACTTCGCAAGAATACTGAAAATAGGCTTTGGTTTTTAAATTGTGACCTATGTTTTTATTATCAAGAAACATTTATTGACCACCCACCACATGTGGCCACGTGGCCAACAGCATGGTCACATCCTGATCCCCAAGATTCATGATCTAGATATACGAGGTCCTTAAAAAACCCCATAATTTTCATCACGACTTTGTTCTAAATAGGAGGACAAAGTAATCTATATTGGTTTGGATTTCTTGTTTGAGCTACTGTATAAGCAAACAGTGGAAGTATTTGACCCCATGGGAATGCATATACAAAAGAAAACATATATAAATGCAGTACCATTCACTGTAAAGAAATATTGAGAAAAGAATAAATTGTCAGAAAACTGTAGTTAGATAGCTAATAGAAAAGGTTAATGTCCACATAACATCATTCATTTCTGATAGGGGTTTCCCAAAACCCCACTTTATCAAATGACACTAATATTTCCTAAGACCTCCCATAAGAAGATTTCTGGAAAACTGATCTTGCTGTGATAAAAATGTAGTGGTCCTGTATTAATGAGGCTAATGAAAGCTGCATGCATAACTAACTTCCATCTCAGTAGTCCCCAAACTTCCCATGCATGTGACCCAGCCTTAGAGGATAGGATCTGCTTCATCACCCTTGAGAGCACGTTGCTTTACAGCCATTCATGTCATGGGCCACAGGGAGCCTAGTTTCCATAGCGCTGTATAAATCACGTTTTCTGACCTGGTCCTAACTTCCACCTGACCTCCAGCCAGGCCACAAACTTTTGAGATCCTTTTGCTGTGTCCTCGGGAACTCATGATCTGATAGTCCTCAACTTCTCTGCATGTTCTCCTCTTCTCCTTGGCGCCCTATTGGAAAGCTGGCTCTCCCTGTCCCTTCTGTCTCTGGAGTGGGGCTCATCATTTTCCTGCACCCCTCTCACCCCTGGGTCTGAGGGGCATGGAAGATGCCCTCTTGCTTCTCAGGGATGCTGTCAGGGCATTCTGTCTACCCTGCACCATTCTCCCTCATTGCCTCTTTCCAGGGCCCTCTAGGTCACTCCAAGTCCATGGAGATTCTGGCTTGCGGTCACTGTCACTCCCAAGCATACCCCTGGCCATTCCTCTGGAGATTTCAGGATCCACAGAGGTGCTCCTTCCGGCATCCTGGCCCCCGACCCACTCCTCTAATGATTCCATCTTTCACTCAACCTTAGCCACTCATTTCCATAGCCATGACCCTAGCTTGTAATTACCAAAGCCTGTCTCCCCTGTGAGTGTTACTTTCAAACCTCCAGCAACCACCTCCTGTCTGTCCAGCTCATTTTTGCTAACATTGCAACTTCAACAACCCTGACACCTTTCCTGGATCCAGAAAGCCCTTCCCCGGGTCCTGTTTCCCACCTCTCTCATACCCTCACTCCCCCTCTCTCTCAGCTGGCATTCCGCGGCCGGCCATTGCTGTCATCATCACACCCCTGTACATGCTGTCAGTTCCCTTGTCCTTGGTTTACGTTATGGCACTCAGTCGACTCAGTCTCAATCCCGATTAGGGCCAGCTCTGCTGTTCTCTACCTGCACCCATGAAGCTGCGTGTGGCTTAGGGAAAAACATGAGCAACCTTAACACATCTTCCTTTAAAATCATGATCCTTAACCTCGCGTGGGCTCTTCATACTGGCCAACTGTACTCCCCCCACCCCATCCATTCTTCCATCCTTACACCCATCTGTCCACTGCATCTGGGCCATATATGTTCCCCTCTTCTCCTGTTATTTTCAATGAGCTACCACGGATTCCATTCTCCCAGCCCTTGGAATTCTATCACTTGCCATCATAGCAAGCCCTCCTCTTCCCTTTGCCTAAAATCCCTCCACTCTGCTTCACTGCCCAATCCTATCACCAGCGGTGCACTAATGCTCAGGGGAGCTGACCTTCCCTGTGTGGCTCTGTATTCGCAGGAAGTCCACAGCCATGGTCTCAAGACTGGGATCTCCTCCAACAGCTCTGACCTCCTGGGAGAGAATTCTACTTGGACTCCAGCAGAGAAGAAAGGTTCAACTTTCCCCCAAGTGCATCATACGGTGGTGTATCTGATGGACCGTCAGAGCTGGAAAGACAGTAGGAACTCAGAAATCACACTAAGGTTCCAATGATGGAGTCCAGAGTCTGAGAGGCCAAGTCACCTGTGATGCTCGTGTTAAGTATCTTGATATATTAAATAGCTTTTGGTTGCTTTTCTTTCTTCTTCCTTCCTTTCTTTCTCTCTCTCTCTTTCTTTCTTTCTTTCTTTCTTTCTTTCTTTCTTTCTTTCTTTCTTTCTTTCTTTCTTTCTTTCTTTTGGCAGGGAGGGGGAACTAGAAAAATAATGTGGAACTTTTGAAAAGATGTGCCAGTGACCGAAGGCATTCTACCCAGTTACTTGGTGTTTTGTAAACTAAATAAGCATTACAGTACAAATCCAAACAAATATCCAAAAGGAGAAAGGAAAGAAGAAGGTAACATGGTCGGGTAGAAAGAGACATTCTGGTTAAGAGCTAGAGAGTCACATACATTTGCCTACTTCCATTACTAACTAGCTGTGAGCCTGCAGAATGTATTTGCCTCCTGGCCCCTTGCTTTCCCATATGCTAAGTGGGAGGAAGCAATGGGATTGTGGCTGTTCTGAGGGTAGGTGTCATCTTCACAGGCCAGTGCTCTCTCCTTTGCTCGGAGTTCACATTCATGTCGTAAGAGACTCCCTCCAGTTCCTCTTACTTTTGACCCCTACTCTTGCTTCTTCCCCTCTTCAGACAGTATTTTCAAGTAGCCTGGCTTCTCTTGTTTACAGCACTGTGACTCCTCATCCATTTGTTTCCCCTTCTAACAGAAATGGACAAACCCATCAGCCTGGGTCACCTGGATGACTAAAGGAAAACAGAAATGGATTGAACAGATAATCAACTCCCGCTTTTCCATTTTTCTGTATCCACCTACTTGAATGATGGTTAATTGGGACTTCAAATCCAATAGATTCCATTTCTTTTGAAAAACCTTGAGCTTGGTGCTCTTCGCACTGTTGGCCTTCTCAAGTGCATTATCTGTTACCCTGACTTAGATTTAAAGCCAATGATTAATCTGTCAAGTCTTGAATGGTTTCCTGAAAGGCTCCTTGGTTAGGTAGATGCAAGTAATACTCACAAACCCAAGGGCAGCAAGGGCACCACAATCCCGTTCCTTTACATTAACAAGTAAAGAATTTATTTCTATTCTAGGATACATGAGCCAAAAGGAGTAGGACAGAAAAAAGTGGCTTCCTTATTTGTATTCTTGGTTTGAATTGGTTTCAATCGTTTCCTACAGTACCAGCCCACAGAAAAAGGATGGGCCATGGACCTTAATTATTTTGGGGGGCTACCCAGGATCTAAACCTCCATTGTATGTTTGGAAAATTACCCAGTATGCCAGACTGGCTAACTGTTCACCAAGTTTTTACTTTTGCTTTTACTTTTTCTCCTGGGTACTCAGCTAGACAACCTCTCCTGGCTTCTCTTACAGCTATGTCACTTCTAAACAGGAGAATATAAGAGCAGATGATATATTCCTGGTTTAGGCCTGTCCCGAAACAGTCTTTCCAGCAATCCTCCACTCTCTGCCAGCCTGATGTTGAAGCTCAGAGTGACCTCAAAAGCAATGTGCTAGGGACTAGGCAGAGCTTCTATTAGCCAGGACCCTTGATGGTGTGGAAGGGAACCATCCCGTACCCCCCCCCCACCTCCTCTCACTGACCAGATTCTATGTGAGTGCAAAAATAAGCCTCAGTTGTGTCAGCCATGGAGATCTGGGACTTGACTATGAGAGCAGCTAGCATGACTTCAACCAACGTACTCACATGATGAGTGTTGGCAAGAGGCAGTGGTCATCTCCCGCTCTGGCAACTGAGAACTTAGACACCCTCTTTCCCAGCCTCCCTTGCGTCTAGAACATATGCATGTGGTCTCCACTTCATCCGTGAGCTGCACCCCAGACTTGGTCTAATCGCTGGTGACACAAAGACGCAGGCACAGGGGGCTCTCCATCCAGATTCGGGGGGTAGCAGTGGCAGCAGCATCCACGATCCAGGATCATGGTGTCAATAAAGTAAAGGCAGTGCCCAGGTCCCCCCATCCCCCACCAAGACGTGACCGCTTCGTGGGATCAGGGCTATGGTGTGATTTTAGACATGGCTCTTGATTTACAGCCACCAAGCCCGCTTTTCCAGCCTTCTCAGAAAGTCTGTGCCCCGTGCGATATCTTCCAATAAACCCTTCTCCTGGTTAAGTTCCCTAGAGTTGATTTCTGTTGCTTGCAGTTAAAACCTATTGATACAGCTGCCTCCCTTGCAGTGAGAAAGGGACAGGTGGACTTCCCGCTCCCTGGTCACGGGAGGTTGTCTTCCTCTTCCTCCGGGGTGTTATGCATTTCCTAGACTCAGTCAGTGCCATGAGCAGCTCACATTTCCACTGACAGCTCAGTGTGCTTAAGAGGGGAGCACTGGATTTTGACTGCCCCAGGTCATATTGAAGGAGGTCAAATTTGACTGAAATAAAGCCGGCTATTTGGGAAAATAGGGAATTGGAGAAAAAAGTGAAACACTGAAGGGATATCTTAGAAAAATACTCAAGGAGGAGGAAGAAAACAAGATCTTCCCTGGGAATACTGTAATAGATGTTGAAAAAAGATATAAAAAGGAAGAGTCATTTCAGGTCAACTGGATCCCTTCTGCAACTACAGCATAACGTAGATTTTTGTCCTGCTCTCTTAACAGCACCGTGTTCCCGTCTACAGCAGAACTAGGTCAAAGAAAATGTATTGTACAGGAGTGAGCGCTACCGGGGCAGGTTAACTGGCGTTTTGTTCCCCAGACATCATTAGTAGGCTTAGGCCATTTTATAGGCAGGTTACAGTCCTCCTGTGCTTGGCAGGAGGAAGAAAAACCACCCAGGGAGGCCCTCCTGGGCCGTCTCACTGAACACAACTGCCTCTGTCTTGTGCCCAAGCACGCGCGCATGGCGGTTCTGAGCCTCCTTCCAATCTCTCCTGAGGCGGCTTCGGGAGTGCAGTGTGTTGTTCTAAGACTGGCCCCCAGTGACTTGTGCTGTGTGACAGGGCCACTTACTACCGCATGAATTGGAGCTGTCCTTTGGCCAATAGGAGATGGTGGGAGTGACAGGGTGCCTGTCCCAGAGCCTGGGCCGCAGGGGGCCTTGCAGTGGCCATGTTCCCCTCTTTGGAACACGAAGACCACCCAGACCGCACCTAGTCCAGCCCCCTGGACACTGAGCAGCACCAGGAGGACAGCCAAGGGACCAGAGTTGGTAGCTAGCTCTGGCTGTGGCACCTCGGACCTTCCAGCCTGGTTCGTCTTCCAGCTGAACGCAGCCGCCTGAGAAACCCAGGGTGAGGGCCACAGACAAACCACCCACCACCCACGAATCCGTGAAAAAGAATACATCCTTGTTGTCTTGAACCATTACGTTTTGTGACGGTTGCTTATGGCCCCCAAAATGGTATGAGGCGAAGCCTGAACACTCAGGGTGGTGGATAAGGAGAAGGCCCGTGTGTGGTATGCGGGGCGCGCAGGCATAGTACCACACACGTCTACTCTCCAGGCCACTTGGAAGCCTTGAACTCGAGTATCATTTTGCCAAAGAAGCTATAAGCCGCGTGGCACTTGTGATAGAAGTTCTAACTCAGAGGGCGCCTGGGTGGCGCGGTGGTTAAGCATCTGCCTTTGGCTCAGGGCGTGATCCCGGCGTTATGGGATCGAGCCCCACATCGGGCTCCTCCACTGTGAGCCTGCTTCTTCCTCTCCCACTCCCCCTGCTTGTGTTCCCTCTCTCGCTGGCTGTCTCTCTCTGTCAAATAAATAAATAAAATCTTTAAAAAAAAAAAAAAAAAAGAAGTTCTAACTCAGGTTCGACCGGACTCACTTTAAAAGTTCTTCCTTTGAATTCCAGGAAAACCTGAAAGCTCTCCAAAGGGACAAGTCTGTTGCATTATTGCACCACCTCCTGCAGCATTTTCTGGCATTGGCACAAAATTTCAGGGAAACGTGGCTTCTCTGTTTATTCTGCAGAACTGGATCGCTACTCCCTTGACCCAATAACTTTTTCCAAAATAAGTTCCCTGAATTAGATTCCTGGAATTTGTAAGGCCGCACAGAGTACATGCTTAAACCACAGAACCTACCATTCTAAAAAAAAGATATTAGAACCAAAAGGCTGGGTTAAAGAGTTAGGTGATTGTGTTAAAGATAGAAAGTAATGGCAATTTGTTCTTGGCTAAACGGTGTGTTTTTGTCACTGTGAGGCTCGGATGGCGATGACCTGGCTCCTACTCATCTCTCCAGCACTCCCTGGGACCCCTTTCTCCCAAAACACCTGGAAACCCCATCTGGCTACTTTGTGCCTCTTTATCATCATGTGCCCCCCGCTCCTCCCCCCCCCCCCCCCCCCCGCCTCCAACTGCAGCCTTTCCTCTGCCGAGCTGACCCACAGCCCAGTCTGATCGCAGTGCCTCTTCTCTGGTCCCCAGGGCACCCCATGCATGGCACTGCTGTGATGCTCATTGCTCAGTATGTCTCTTGTCAGCCAGGCTCCAAGCTCCTTAAGGTGGGCCCTGCACTTCTGTATTCACAGCACCCAGCCCAGTGCTCGATAAATGTCGTCGGAATGAGTATAAGGCTCTTATGTCCAATTAGCTACTAGACAGATCCACTTAGATGAATCAAGGGCGTTTAAAAAGTAAATATCCAACATGGAGTCCTTGATTCCCCTCCCAAACCCAAAACTGCTGTTCTTCATCCAGGCTTCCCAGTCTCAGTAAAGGCACCTCTGTCCACCCAGGTGCTCAACCTGGAAAATGGGGAGCAAGCCGAGCCTCCTCTCTCCCGCACCTCCCAACACTGAGCCCAGCCCTTTCCACCTCCAAATCTCCCTGCACGTCTCTGTCTCCCCCTCCTCTCCTGTTTGGGTGACACTTCTAAAGGGCTCCCCATTATGCACAGAATAAATGCAGCCCCTCACCCTGGCTGGGAGGCCCCACGTGCCCGGACTCCCACCCCCTCCTGTGCCACGCTGCTCGTGAGCTCTGGTCACGTCAGGGCTCCCCGCTCATCCGCGTACTGTGCAGAAGCTCCTAGCCGCAACATCCTCCTTCCTGTCGCCTTCCCTGGGCGCCCCGTCTAACGTAGCAGCGCCTCAGCCCCGCCCCCTGCGGTGACGTCAGACTCCTGATTGCCCTCCTTCAGGGCGCTTTCCACCATTGTGATTAGTTTGCTCGTTTGTTTACTTGTTCCTTTTCCACATCCCCCACTGAAGGCCAACACCACGAAGGTAAGAGTCTTTGAGGTCACGTGCCCGCGGCACCTCCAGCATTAGAACTCGGCCGGACACAGAGGAGGGGTTAGAAAAACACGTACTGAATGAGGGAATGACCAAAGAACACAGGAGAAGGCCCCGAGAGCACGTATACTGTGCTACTCCCTGCGCGCTCCACCACTCGGATGAATGGGAAAACCGGGGTCACGCCATCAAGATTCAGGTCAACTCAGCAACCGTAAAGCAATAAGCACCTGCATCGTGCACACATCACACGATCTTGGTTCAGTCACACAACTTTATGAGGCCGCCATTCTTCTTCCTCTTCTCATCGCACAGTTGAAGAAAAAGCTCAGACGCGGAATGATGGCCTACTGTAGACCACGGCACCTGAAACCCCGGGAGCAGGTTCTGCCTCAGGGCTGGCTGACCCCCACATGGAGCCCACGCATGTGACACAACCTCCTGTCACTTCTGAGATTTTCCCAGAAGGATTGAAACCAAAGTTCTGATTTGCCCCGCCAAAGGTTTACACCCATACGTTTCACCTTGCTACTCCTTCAGATGACTGGGGTGTGTCTCTGTCGGAATACACAAATAAAACCCTCATCCCGCATCTATCTATAGGACAGGCATGAAATTCTTCCTCTTTTATGGCAACTTCTTATGAAAGCTTTGCAAGATAGTTAATTGAGGCAACCAGCTTCCAACAACTTCCACAATGAAGAGATTCTTACCTCGAAATTCCAGTCCTCGAAGCTGAAAGGTGACCAGACCATTTCCAATTTCAATCAGGTGAACAAAAGCATTGAGGTAGTCAGAGGCCAAAATAAAGCAATCCCCGGAGCTGTAGTTACCCCACCGACCAAGAATTAAGTCTCCACACAGGGACTCCTGCAGCGCCCTTGTCAGGTGCTCATAGAAGATGGAATTAAGATTGTTGTCATCATTCCCTAAAGGCAGAACAAGAAATATGATCAGTGGGTACTTACTCCTATACACGCAGACCTAAGAAACAGTGACTTGTCATTTGATCAAGGATAAATCAGGTTTTTTAGATACTTTGCCCATTTTTGTTGACTTTGTGAGACCCTCCTATTTTTTCCCCTTTATTTTCCTTCTGGGCAGTCTCATCTATACAAATGGATTAAATTATTGTCTTAATGCAGATGACTTACAGATTCATACCACCAGCTGAGGTCTCTTGTCTAAGCTCTAGACCTGTGCACCTCCTTGTGTACTTAACATCTGCTCTTGTGTGTCTCAAATGCTCCTCACCTCCAACATGCCCAGGTTGGGCCCGCATTCTGTTGCCCGTCTCAGCAAATGGTACTACCACCCAAACAGCCATCACCCAGGGATCTCTGTTCCCACTCCTTCACAAGCCAGCTTCTCAGTTTTACTTTCTTCAGTATTTTTTGCATCTTTCTATCCTCCCCCTTTTGCATTACCCCTACCTTTTTCCAAGCTGCATGATTTCTCAGGTGGCCAGCCACACTAGTCCTATGACTCCCCGGTGTCGCTTCAGTGGGAACTGCTGCCCCATCTAGTCTCTGCAGCACAGCCAGAATGAGCTCTTTGACTTGCGACGTTGAATGCGCTACCTAGGACCCCTCAACCCCATTACTTCTAGCCCTTAGTGGGTTTTCCATGCTCTTAAAGATAGAAACAAGGCTTCTTCGCATCACCCATAATCGGATCCCATATAACTTAGCATTCCCAGGGAAAATCTGGGACAGTCACAGGTATAAGCTAAGAGCAAACCTATGATATATGGACACACAAGAGGCACGTGGGATCTGCTCCCTATTTCAATCTCCGTCCTCACTTCACACAAACATCCTCCTCCCTCCTCCCTTCTGCTCAGCACAGAACTTCTTCCAGAGGGACTCACGTGCCCTTCCCACCCCGGGCCTTTGTAGACACCAGTCTTTCTGCCTGGGTTGCTCTGCCATTCCTCTCTGGCTTTTGAACACTTACTATTCTTCAGGGCTGCTTCAGGGAAGCCCACGGCCCACTTCGAGGGGCCGAATCCCTGTTACAGCCTCCCAGCACCAGATCCTCGGCTCTGAAGCACCCGTCACAGTTGGAATCTGACTTTTGGGTTTTGTGTATATATGGTTATTTGACACATGTTTGATTTCTTCAGTGCAGTGGAGAAAGAAAAGTGAAGAAGACATGACATGAAGGAAGACGGATCTGTGTCTGAATTTGCTTATTTCTGTGTCCCAACACTGGCAGAAGTCCTAACATGCAAAAGGGACGAAATATCTGTTGAATCATAGATAACACCATAGATCCTACAGCTTCTTTAAGAAAACTTTGTTTTTAAGAACACACCTGTCAAGTAACTTCTGGGGCTTTTTGAAATCAAAGTTATTGAGGAATAGAGACAATAAACAACATCAACTCATGTATATATATATATATATATATATATATATATATATATATGCTACAATATAAATGATTACTGCTAGTATTATATATTATATACATGTTCTTGCATATTACATATATATATGCTACAATATAAATGATTACTGCTACTATTATATATTATATACATGTTCTTGCATATTACATACAAATAGATACATCATATAGATATCATTTACTATTTTTAAATTACATATATAATCAGATTTATGGAGGGATGATTTATGTAGAGTAAAATTTATCTTTTTTAGTGTGTAATCCTATGAGCCTTAATAAATGCATAGTCACGTAACTGCCAATTAGAAAGATGCATTTGAGATTCAGCCATATCGCTGTACCCAGCAGTCTTCGGTTTCAGCATTGAGTCGTATTCTGTGGTGTGCGTGCACTATTCATTCATCCGTTGGAGGACATTTGGGTTGTTTCCAGTTTTAGTGATTAAGAGGAAATCCACCAAAAATATTCATGAGCAGAAGTTTATGTGAATGTAAGTTTTGGTTTGTCCTGAGTGAACACCTAGGAGTGGGGCTGCCGTTCTCCGAAGTGGCTGAACCATGTTTGCATCCCCTCTAGCCACAGTGATTGAGAGTTCCAGCTGCTCTTCCTCTTTGCCAAGACTCGGCTTTGTCAGCAGTTACGTGTTTGCTTGTTTAATTGTAGCCATTCAAATTGGGTGGATAAGACACCAAGAGAGGAGTGAGGGAAGGGTACGGGAGAGGAGATGGAACGTTGGGGGGGGGCGTGGAATGGGGGGTTCGTGGTGTATTTCCTTTAATCTCCCTTCCACTCCCTCTATCAGATCTCTCATGATGAAGGAAAGAAACATTTTAAAGAGAAGACTGGATAAACTTGGACGTCCTCCTGCTCTGTGGTCTTGTGGGCGGAGGAAGTACCAAGAGGGCCCGCGAGAAAAGTTTGCATTCAGTACTCCTATTTTAGGAGCCTCTTTTGTTGGGGAGTAAACTTCTGGCCCTGGAAAGTCAGAGAAGCAGAGTCGCCCCACAGAGGAAACGCCTAAAGCTAAACTTAAGGTTCCCTTCTAGATTGTCTGTTGGGGTGCAAGCAGCATCAGGGAAGGTCCAGATAAGGCCTGCAGATCTGAACAGATCTCCTTCTGCTCCGGACCCTGGGGAAAGGGAGCATGAATGGGGGTGCAGGAAAGTGAAGACTGGCCCCTTGCTACATAAGGAAGAGCACTGATCCACCTGTAAGAAATCTATAAGATAACACATCAAATTATAAATATCCTTGCTGGGCATTCATGACTGTTGAAGGCCGAATTGAAATGAGTGCACTTCCAACCTAATTATGATTAATGGAGAGAAATAAACTGTTCTGGGGGCTGAGTCATGTCATGTAGTCTAATGAAGTATCAGTGTGCTGAATTTTCGTGTGGATGAGTCCTGCCTGACCTACCATTCAATTCATTTTCACTGATGAATCAGCATGCGTCCCGAGACCCTAATTAGAGATCACTTTGAGCCCCCGCCCCTTTTAAAGGGAAGGCCTGAATGTGTGTGATATTTAAATAAAACAAAAACAGATTCAACCACCGAAGTGGAGTCTTTGTAGAAAGAACACCTTGCCCACAGATCCACGTAATTGGGTTAAAATGAGACAACGATTATGAGTCACTGGAAGGAAGATGCACTTGTGAAACTGTCCATAAGCCTGATGTCAATGGCCATGCAATGTCACAGAGTCCCACGGCTGTGCATCAGAGACACCCGTAGCCCGCCCACCCCTGCCATGTTGTACTGACGAACTGAACTTTAGGTCAACAAAAAATAAACCTGTCTCTCCAGGTTTCAAATTAATCATGTATATGCAATTCAAGTATAGATAATGACACGATACAATTCTTCCTAGACAAAACTTTTGGCACAGGGGAGAGAGTGAGGTGGATAAAAATAGAGAAGAGATAAATTTGCATTCTGTTATCGGGAAAAAAGAGGTAGAATGGTTAAAAAATGAAACAGATTACAGAAAGCAAAAAGTAAAATAATTTCCTAGCAGGTAAATTCTTCCATAGCTTGATGTTGAAGGAAGTTTCTGAAGACTTTCGGACCCTAGATCCTGGAATGGTTTGCCTTTGAGGACATCATAACGCTGACAGTTTTCCAAAGAGTATTTTTGCTACAAGACCAACAGCAAGCTTTAGAGTCTGTACTTGCCTTTCGTCACACAGAAACTAAAATGTCATCACTGACAGCGTCATTCTATACTGAACAGCTACCTCGTCCACTGTAAGTACTAGAGAGAGGCATTTCCAAACCGCATCAGGGTGCTTGGCCAGCCTGCTCGTATAGGTTTAACTGTCTAGTCAGCACATGGCTTACCGAGATATACATCACCTCCACAGCGACTAAAAAGAGTGAGCACTCATTTCCCTTGTTTGGATTGAAGGAATCCATCTATCTAAGGAAATAAATAAAGAGTTTAAAAAGAGAGGAGGAAGGTGTCTTCTTACCTGGATCCTTTTCAATTTGGACCACCAGTCTCGTGTTGGAATTATCCACGCGCCGTGTGCTAGAAGGGACCATAAAAGGGTAAATAAACGGTCATGACTAGATCATCACAAACGAGAGAGAGTTGGTTTCCAGAATCGGCTGTGGGGTAGGGAATGCAGGGGACATGGAGCTCACCAATCAGGGTGATTGCTCCAATGTGACAATGGTGCAGGAAGAGAGAGGGGTCTCATGATAAGGCAGAGAGGGAAAAGTACAAGAAACACGTGGACGGGAGAGATGAAGACATCTCAGGATTGGGAGACCGGGCTTGTGCCTTATCACATTTGAGTACCAGGTCCATAAAATAAAAGCAAGGGCTTGAACTGCCAATGGAAAGTAACTCACTTTCCGATTTTGAAAGCGGTGCACACACAGGCATCTTTCTTTTCCAACTGACCCCAGAAAACTGGGGTGAGCAGTCAGTGTCTCCACCACTCGCTTTCAAATGCTGGGCACTTTCTTACGGGCCTCTCTCTTCCGTTGAAGCACAAGGATGAAATTGGCTCTTACAAACTTAGAAGACGACAGATTGTCTGTAGTCATGGCAACAAATGGCCATCAGGACCAGTTTTTAATCTCTCTAGTTACGACAGCTCACCTCCGTTCGGAGCCTCAGAGCCGACCCATGGGGCCCCTTGCTTCCGAAAGCCAGCCAGTGAGGGTCGGACTTACTCCAGACTTCCGAGGGGCGACCGATCACCAGTGTGTCCCCAAGTAACTGCCTGTGCCGATGGTATCAACCCACTCTGCTTCTAATACCTCAGCTGTCCTTGAACTTCACATGTCCCAGAAACCCTTTATAAGCGCAACAGTCAGCTCTGCTCAGAGAAACTGGACCTGACCCGCTTTGTCTTTTTAGTTCAGATCTTCGGTGGTGGTCTCATCATCCTTCAAAGGATGAAATATGAGATTGACTTCAACCACATGGCCTTGGATATTTAACTGTTCATGACGTACAAAGATGGTGATTTCATATAGTTAAACCGAAGCCATTAAGAAAGGGCTTTCACTAGAAATAAATCATTGAATATAGGTTTACATACAAGTTTGACCAATAATGAGGGTCCTACTCACATTTGTGAAAAAAAACTGATCTTTAGCATGCCTGGCCCCTGCCTTTGCTTTCTCTCCTCCAACCATGCTAGCCTTTGTCCATGTCTTCAGCATGCCCCGACTTCCTATTCCTGTCACCCTGCCTTCTTCGGCATCCTCTGCAACTCTTGCGTCCTCTACTTGGAGTCCTTACCACCCCACCTGCCTTCCTGACAGATCCTCTGGTCTTCAAGTCTGGCCCCAGCATCGCTCTCAGGGAAGCCTTCCTGACACCTGCTGTAGGTGAGACTCATGTCATATGCTCCTTCACACATCGTACCTCTCCTGTGGGGAACCTGTCATGTTAATATTACTACCAATGATGACAGCTAATATTTCTGCAACACTTCTCTGCATAAGTACTTCACGTGAGTTAATTCATTATACAAGAACCTTCGTAGGTAGGTATTATTATTATTATACCCATTTCCTCCAAAGAGGAACTTGAGACACAGTGAAATTAAGGCCACACATAAGTGTGGGATTTGAACCCGGTTGGCTGACTCTACCATGTCATATATTTCTTCGTGTGATTATTTGATTATATCCGCCCTTGTACACCAGACCCTAAGGAGCATGAAGACACCTTTGCTCACAACTGGCACGAATAAATGAAGAGTCCAAAATAATGCTGTTTCTAACGTTATTTTTTCTCTCATGACATCTGCTAAGAAGGGAGACTAGCCGCCACTAACTTATACTTAAACATGATCGTTGATATCCTGAGTGTGATTTGATAAATGACAGGCACTTGTTAGTAGTAATGGTGCTTAGGAAGACACCTCAGAATGCAGACTTCTGTTGTGAACTTGTCTCTTGGGAATCAGAAGAGATTTTTTTAAAAATGCTTAGCTGGAACTAAGAAAAAAAGTATTCGCTTTTCCTCATCTGTCTCAGATATTCGGGAACCATCTAGGCGAGATCCTGTTGGATCTTTGTGGGACAGATTCTGCAGATGTGATGGAGAGAAGAAATATTCAGTTGCATCTCAAACAGGCTGTTAAACCCTACCACTCTTCTATTACTGCGTCAGTTTTCCTTTCAAATACCCTCAGATCAGCTGTGAAAGTAAAAGAGCTCAGGGTGGTGAAAAATGCAGCAAACAACAAAATTCTTTCTAATGAAGGCAAAATCCCATGTCGGCATAATAAGTCCCTAAACGGAATTTTAATTTCACCTGAAGACCTACGACAAATGGAATTTTCAGCAGCAGAATAAACAATTTTTAAAGTGGGGCTGAGCCAAAAGAAAGTCATTTATCAAACTCCTTGGGGAATTAAAACACCTTCTAAAACTATGTTAACTGGAAAGCTATCTTTTCAAAAGGCTGTAGGACGCAGAGGGCTAAATTTGATCAGCAATAACTAAGCTAAGCTGCCTGTGTACCCCAGGGCCTCTGGCTCTCCACCAGACTCTCTAAGAAGGTGAACTGTCAGCCATACTGGGTAATTTGAGCTTTTCTCCAGTGCTTTCCTCCTGTACATTTGGTGCTTACCACTCAAAGGTGCTAATTAGCTCAGTAATTGGATTTCTGCCTTAACTGTCCAATTGCATAAACATCAATTCTGTTTGCTCAAAGAGAAGATGGGGGCTTGTATCTCACGCCTCAGTCTCAAGGGGGGTACAGAATGCTGGTACATGTTAGGTGTGCATCTCTGTGCACGTACTCTTCCTAGCACCTGCCTGGCAAGTCCCTGTTCATTGCTAGGCAACATCGTCCGGAGGGCCACAGGCCAACAGTCTAGTCATAGGCTTTTCCAGATAGCCTGACTTGCTCCGAAGCATCTTCCCTTATGTTAACACGGAATGCAGATAACTCAGCTAGTTTCTTCCCTCAGATTGTGCTTTCTCACCTCCTGTCTCCCTAAGTCAAGCACCTTCTCTCTTATATGGTTTTACTGGAGGCACTTAAATCATTTAAGAGTAACTTAATTATACTGCTTCAAATTCCCATTTGTCAGCACACACAGACTATTTATGGGAGAATTATTCCTGTTTTTTCAATGGGGAAGTGCGACTGGCTAGAATAAAAAGTTTGATGGGTGTCTGTTCATATAACAAAGCCAGAATGGAGTTATAGATGGACTGTAGTTCTTTTCATGGGACAGGATGGCCTTCAAAAATCTAGACAAAAGAAGATAGTCAGAGCTTAAATAGGACACTGTCACCTTTTAAATTGGATATATACACAAGGTTCATTCGGGTTTGTTTTGCATCTTTACTTTTTTGCTGCCACTAACAATCATACTAGTTCTCTCAAAGCCAGTGCTGCTCTTCTGGCTGCTGGGTCACCATGTGCTTCAGAATGACTTGGCATGAGAGTCATTTCCTGAAGGCACAGGGTTATATAGTTGGCATAGTGGGCTCTGCCTGAGGACAGACATTCAAGTAACCACCAACCTTGCTACCATCTGGGAGGACTGGTCTAGTTCTGGCTCCCAGAACCTTCGGGAGTAGCTGTTTGGAATCCCAAAGCAAAGGTGAGGGGGTCTTTGGCACAGTCAGTTAAGTATCCAACTCATGGTTTTGGCGCAGGTCATGATCTCAGGGTCGTGAGATGGAGCCCTGTGGGGCTGCTTGGGGTACTCTCTTCCCTTGCCCCTCTCACTTGTTTGCACTATCTCTCTCTCTCTCTCAAATAAATAAATACATCTTAAAAAAAAAAGGTGGTGGGGGGGGTCTTTGTGAATGCAGCCACCTTTGATGGGCCTGGGCTTTGACTTCTAACTCCGCCCAGAAGTAACAAAGCAGTGCTCCCTTTCTCCTGCCGGAGTGGTGTCAGAGAAAGCGACTGAGACAGAAGGGTTAAATAACATCCAGAGTCTCATAACATTGTACCCAGAACATCCAGATTTCAATAGAAAATTACTTGTCATAACGAGAAACAGGAAGATCTCAGAGTGAAAAAAGACAATTAATAGATGCCAACACTGAGATAACAGAAATGAGAGAATTATCTGACAAAGATTTAGAACTAGTGTTCATAAAATTCTTCAATAAGCAATTAAGAATACTTTTGAAACAAAAGAAAAAATAGAGGGGCGCCTGGGTGGCACAGTGGTTGGGCGTCTGCCTTCAGCTCAGGGCGTGATCCCGGCGTTACGGGATCGAGCCCCACATCAGGCTCCTCCGCTATGAGCCTGCTTCTTCCTCTCCCGTTCCTCCTGCTTGTGTTCCCTCTCTCGCTGGCTGTCTCTCTCTCTGTCAAATAAATAAATAAAATCTTAAAAAAAAAAAGAAAAGAAAAAATAGAATCTCAACCAAAAAAATAGAAAGTCAGCAAGGAAATAGAAGACACAAGAAGAACCAAATAGAAATTTTCTAAGCAAAAATATACAATAGAAGTAAATACAAAATAATACAAAATATGTGTGCAAAATAAAAAACTCAGTGGAAGGACTCAGTTGCAAAACGACAGAGACAGAGAAAACAATCAACGAACTGGAAGATAGAACAATAGATATATAATCTGAACAACCGAGAGAAAAGACTAAAAAAGCATGAACAGTCTCAGAGACCTGTGGGAGTATGACAAAAAATGTAACGTTCTAGTCATCAGAGTCCCATGAGAAGAGGAGAAACTGGAGATAAACTCAAGGAAGTTCACACCACGACGCCTCACAGTCAAGCATGTACCGAGTTGGAACATAACCTGGAACATAAAATTATGTCAACAAGCTTTTAAAAACTGAAATAATACCAAGTGTATTTTCCAACCACAATGGACTCAAACTAGAAATCAGTAGCTGAAAGATAACAAGAAAATATTCAAGCAGTTGCAAACTAAACAACACATTTTTTTTTAAGATTGATTTGTTTATTTTAGAGAGAGAGCATGCGCTCTCTGGGTGGGGTGGAGGGACAGAGGGAGAGGGAAGGAGAATCCAAGCGGACTCCGTGCTCAGCACGGAGCCTGATGTGAGGCTCAATCCCACACCCCAGAGATCATGATCTGAGCTGAAACCAAGGGTCGGATGCTCAACTGGCTGTGGCACCCAGGTTCCCCAAACAACACAATTCTAAATAACCCATGTGACAATGACAAAGTTTCAGTGGAAATGAAAATGAAGTAAACTGAAAGAAAATGAAAACAGAACATATCAAAATTGGTGGGACACAGCTAAAACAGTAGTGAAAACTCACTAAGTACAGAAGGGCAGAAAAATAATATTAGCTAAAACAATTTAAAAAAAAAGAAGAAAGTGGGAGTCTACTCAATTTCAAGGCTTATTATGTGACTTCGGTGATGAAGACTGTATAGGATTGGTGGAGGGAATTACACAGAGATCAATGAAACAGAACGAAGAACCCAGAAATAGACCCACACAAATGTGTCCCACTTACTTTAAAAAAAAAAAATATTGAGGTAAAATTTGCTTAACATAAAATTCATAATTTGACATTTCAAAGCAACAATGGATTGGCTTTTAATCCATTCACAATGTTGTGTGACTGTCGCCACTACCCAATTCTGGACTATTCTTATCACCCCCAAAAGAAACCTTATACCCATTAAGCAGTCACTCCCTGTTCATCCCTTTCCCAGCCCCTGACAACCACCACTGTGTCTTTTGTTTCTATGGATTTGACTATTCCAAGCATTCCATATAAATGGAATCACACTATATGCACCATTTTGTGTCTGGTTTCTTTAGTTTTGTATAATGTTTTCAAAGTTCATCTATGTTGTAGCATGTATCAGTATTCCATTCTTTTTATGGCTGAATAATACTCCATTGTATGATGTATGACATTTTGTTTGCCCATTCATCAAATAATGACATCTGCATTGTGTTCGATTTTGGCTAGTAGGAACAATGATTCTAGGAACATGAACTCTGTGCACAAGTTTTTGTTTGAAAACTTTCTTTGAAATTTTCTTGGGCATATACCTCAGAGTGGAACTGTCTTTCCTTGATGGTGTGCTTCGATGTAAAAAGCTTTTAATTTCAATAATCCAATTTTTCTTTTGTTACTTGTGACTTTGGTGTTTAAGAATTCGTTGCAAATCGAAGAGTTTTACAGTTTTAGCTTTTTACACTCAACTCTGAGTCATTTTGATTTGATTTTTGTATATAGTGTGATGTAAGGGTTCAACAGCATTCTTCTGTAAGAGGATATCCAGTTGTCCCAGCATCATTTGTTGAAAAGACTGGCCTTTCCGCCACTGAAAGGTCTTGGCACTCTTGTGGAAGTCAATTGACCACAGATGTATAAATTTATTCTTGGACTCTCAATTCTACTCTATTAAGCTATATGTCCACTCTTGTACCTGTAACACATTGTTTTGCGGTAACACTGTAACTTTACAGTGAGTTTTGAAATTGCGAAGTGTGAGTCCTCCAACTTTTGCTTCTAAAAATTGTTCTGGCTATTCAGGGTCCCTTGAAATTTCAGAATTAATTGAATCTGTAGACCAATTTTAGGAATACCACTTTCTTAAGTCTTTAAACTGATGAACATAGGATGTCTTTCCATTTATTTGTCTTCTTTAATATCTTTCAGTGATGTTTCTAGTTTTTGGTGTTCATGTTTTCCACTTCCAGTTCATCTAGGCTAATCTGTTAGTATATGACAGTTTATAGATCGCTTTTATAATCCTTTTATTTGTGTAAGGTTGGTAGTAATGTCCTCACTTTTATTTGTTATTATAGTAATTTGCCTTCTCTCATTTTTTTTTGGTCATTCTAGATAAAGATTTGTCAGTGTTGTTGATATTTTCCAAGAACCATTTTTTGTGTCATCTGTTCTCTCTATTGTTTTTCTATTCTCCATTTCATTTGTTCCCAGTCTAATTTTTATAATTTCCTGCTGCCTGCTTGCTTTGGGTTTACTTTGCTTTTCTTTTTCTGGTCACTTAAGGTGGAAGAATAGGTGACTGATTTGGGATTTTTCTTATTTTTTAATGTAAGTATTTACAGGTATGAATTTTCCTCTGAATACCGCTTTTGCTACATTCCATAAATTTTGATATATTATGTTTCCATTTTCCTCCAGCACAAAGTTTGTGTTTTGTTTTTTTTTTTTTTTTAATTTCCTCTTGTCATTTCCTCTTTGACCCACTGGTTGTTTGAGACAGTTTTATTTGACACACATTTGGGGATTTTCCAGATTTCCTCTTGCTGTTGATTTATAATTTCATTCCATTGTGGTTGGAGAACATACATTGTACAATTTCAATCCTTTTACATTTACTGAGGTTTGTTTTACGGTCTAGCATATGGTCGACCCTGGAGAAGAGTCCATGTGCACTTGACAAGAATGTCTTTCTAAAAACTTCTCCCTGCAAAATACTCTGTTAAGAGGATAAAAACCCATGGTACAGGGAGAAAATATTTTCAAGCCACATATCCCACAAAGTACCAGTATCTAAAATATACAAAGAACTCTCAAAACTCAACAGTAAAAAAAGAAAAAATCCTATTAGAAAACAAGCACAAGACTTGAACAAACAGCTCCCTGAAGAGATTATACCAATGGCAAATAAGCTCAGTAGAAGACGTTCAACACCGTAAGTCATTAAGGAAATATAAATTAAAACCACTATGAGAGATCACCATACACCTATCAGAATGCCTAAAAGAAAAAATAGTAAAAACACCTGCCAAAGATCTGGAGAAACTGGACCTTTCATACATTGCTGGAGGGGATGTAAAATGGTATACGGCACCTCTGAAAAAAGTTTGGCAGTTTCTTAAAACACTACCATATGACAATTGCATTCCTAGGCAATTATCCCAGAGAAGTCAAGACTAATGTTCACTCGAAATGTCATAGCAGCTATATTCATAATAGCTCCAAACTGAAAACACCACAGATGCCCTTCAGTGTGTGAGTTGTTAGAGACTGTGGTATATCCATGCACTCAGCTTTAAAAGGGGCAAACTACTGACACACGCAATGACCTGAACGAATGTCCACTTGATTATGGTGAGTGAAAACAGCTAATCTGGGGCACCTGGGTGGCTCAGTCAGTTAAGCGGCAGCTCTTGATTTTGGCTCAGGTCATGATCCTAGGGTCTTGAGATCCAGCCCCACGTGGGGATCCAAGCTCAGAGGGGAGTCTGCTTGAGATTCTTTCTTCCTCTCCCTCTGCCCCTCCCCACTCTCTCTCTCTCTCCTATGTCTCCCTCTCTTTCTCTCACATTTCTCTTTCATCTTATTTTTTTATTTATAGTAATATTTTTTTATTATATTATGTTAGTCACCATACAGTACATCCCTGGTTTTCGATGTAAAGTTCCATGATTCATTAGTTGCGTATAACACCCAGTGCACCATGCAATACGTGCCCTCCTTACTACCCATCACCAGCCTATCCCATTCCCCCACCCCCCTCCCCTCTGAAGCCCTCAGTTTGTTTCTCATAGTCCATAGTCTCTCATGCTTCATTTCCCCTTCTGATTACCCCCTTTCTTTATCCCTTCTACCGATCTTCCTAGTTCCACACTTCTCTTTCAAATACATAAATAAATTAAAAAAAAAAAAGAAAATAGCTAATCCCACAAGGTTAAATACTGTCTGATTCCAGCCATATAGCATTTTTGAAATGACAAAATTACAGAGTTGGAGAATGGATTAGTAGTTGTCAGGAATTAAGTAGGGGGTAGCAATAAGAAAGATGGGCGTGAGCTTATGGGAGGGACAACAGGAGAGAACTTTGTGGTGGTAGAAAAGCTCTGTATCTTGACTGTACCAGCATCAGTATCCTGATTGTGATAGTTTTGCAAGATGTTAACATCTGTAAACTGGGTAAAGAATATATGAGAGCTCCCTCTGTATTATTTCTCTCAACTGTCACTGAATCTATAAAGAGCTAAAAAAAAAAAGTTTAAATAAAAAAATTTCCATAGCTAACAGCAAGCTGAATTGAGTTACTATAATAATAATGCATTCACGTGCAATTTTCATTTCTGATCTGAACTCGCTTACATTTCCAATTAAGATTGCTTCTCCCATTTCAGCCAGAAGAATCCAAGATTATCCAACATTTCAAATACAGGATATGAAGTCCAACTATTCATTCACTGGAAGGTCATAAATATTTAAGGGCTGAGAAGTGTTTCTTCTCTTTCTGCAAATGCAACTAATATAAATAGTAATAAAAACATTCGAGTTGCATGCGGTTGGGTAAAGAGTCAGCCAAAGGGGGACTTGAATAAATAGAGATGCAGAGGATTATAACAGATTCATAAAGATTAAATTATCAAGAAGGTGCTGGTTTTTTCCCAAGTTTAACATGCTTGATTTAAGGTTTTGACTTCTGGGTGCTATATCCTTCCAGTAGCAAGAGGCCTAATGTCATTTAGAGTTGTGGGTGAAATTTCTCCTGCGAATGAAGACACATGTAGTTTTTTTTTTTTTTTCTTTTTTTCTCATTAGTGACCAGGGGAATGCACAGAATTTGGATTAAGATAAGCTTGGTCATCCTTGGCAATGAGTGAACCCCATTTGTGTACTGGTGCATGCAGCCTGGATGAACTCAGGTCCTCCCGTTTGCATGGCTGCTTGTCTCAGGAGAGGCAGCAACTTGAGAAGACACAGTCTCTGAACATGAAGCCATTAACACACGGTATTGTTTTGTCACCGAGGGATGTGGCACTTAATAAAAGCTCGCCAGCACGTTTCCCGCTGAGCTGGGCTTCACTTTTCCTTTGCTGTTTTCTTCGCTTCCAGAGCATGACACTGCACTCTGCTCATTCCGTCCTAAAACCCCAACACTAAAGCTGCAATGTTAGGTCAATAAAACCTGATTTCTGTTTCTAACGTGGTTAATGACTTATTAAACTGTGTGAGGGGTGTAAAGGAGAGAGTCGCTTAATTCTTCTGATCCTGTTGTCTCGGTGCATAAAATGGCAACTAAACATTGCACAGGACTTTGGGTAGGAAATTAAAATGCAGAGCTGCATCGATGACCGCCAACTTATGCAAAACTAAACAAAGAATGCTTTAACCTTACAACGGGCCAGTCACCCCAGAGAACAATGAGAGACAATGGGTAAATAGAAAATGCTTTTGCTATCCCTGCATCAGTACATCTGGGCATAGATTTTTCTGCAATGGGGAAAAAAGCATAGTAAAGTTTATCCTGAAAATGTTTTTCAAATTGATTTTTCAAATACTAAAATAGTTTGTGTCAAATCTTGGCTCCAGGAGCTCAAGGATAATAGGCAACGGATAATCAGTTCATTCATCTCTCCCAGTTGTCCTGCATTTGCCCCAGCCTTTCCCTAAATGAATTATTTTTTAAATTTATTACTGAAGTACAGTTGACATACAATGTTATATTGGTTTCAGGTGGACGACATGGTGATTCAACAATGCTATACGTTACATCATGCTCACCACTATTAAGGGGAGTCGCTACACAGCATTATTACAGTATTATTGAATTATTGACTGTATTCCCTATGCTATACTTTACATCCCTGCAACTTATTCATCACTGGACGTTCGTACCTCTTAATTCCCTTCACCTATTTCACTCATTCCCCCCATCCACCTCTTCTCTGGAAACCACCAGTTTGTTTTCTGTATTTATGAGATTGTTTTCTTATTTGTTCATGTGTTTTGTTTTTTAGAGTCCGCATATAAGTGAAATCATATGATATTTCTCTTTCTCTTACTGACTTATTTCACTTAGCATAATACCCTCTAGGTCCATCTGTGTTGCTGCAAATGGCAAAATCTCATTCTTTTTTATGGCTGAGTAATATTTCATTATATATATATATAAATATTCCATTATATATAGAGAGAATTTACATATATCTATACATAGATATATATAGATATAGATAAACATATATCTTCTTTATGCATTCATTTATCAAAGCACACTTGGGTTGCTTCCCTATCTTGGCTATTGTAAATAACACCGTAAACAGAGGGGTGCACAAATATTTTCAAAATAGTGCCAAGAACAGCTGCTTTGACAAAGCTAAGAAACCCTCCTCCCCGGTGGCTTTTCTTTATTCATGATAACTTTACATAGAAAGCTAGTGTTCTATCCCCCTGGACTGCTCTTAAAAACTGCTTCTTAAAAACTTCATTTCCTACCCAATTTTCTTTAAAGCCCACTAAGAACTTTCTCTCCTCCCTCTTCCCCAAACTTCAAAGTATACCTCTCTCCAAAGCCTTCCCTGACACTAGGAAAATAAGCTCCAACTCTATAACCCCTAGAACAAATACTTTCTTTACTGTAACATAGGAAGGCATCACAAATGGAAAAGGAATGCAATCCATTAAATTACCCTTGTTTTTATGAGATAATAGATTTTTTTTCTAATTCCCATGTATGTGATTATTTTCCCATCATTGGTCATTTTTCATCTAAAAAATCTTGAAGGGGAGCGTCAGTCTAGGTAACTGTTTACAGAGAGAAGCAAACACAGCAATCCGGACACGAGAAAGTATTATAAACCCTATGACTGGTGATGCTGGCAGAATGTTTCCAAAGGGACAAGAAAAAAACAGTATGGCTTCCATGCCCACATTACGTACTACTTCCATTAATCAGTTGGTATCACTTGGTACCACCGTGTACAAGAAGCGGCAACCATATGCAAAGCCTGGGCCAGGTCTCTTGGCTCTCATTAAAGTGGGATTAAAGTCAGTCATGGACATATGCTCAGGTAACAAGATTAAAGGAGCCCCATCTGATCACTAGAATGCTAAGGAAGGAGATTTCACCTAGAGCCTCAAATGCACCCATTCCCCAGGACCCAAAGTAGCCTGCCCACAGCCAACTCCATCAGTCACGGGGAGAATGAAAACACAGTGACCATGGCCACCACCATCCATTCTGAGCATTGGCCGATCACAGGAAAGACCTTCTAAAGTGCTCAGGGTTCTTGGGTTTTGGGGAGTGAACCGGCATTATACAGAGGCCTTGAATTTACACAATAAATTTCCTGCACTATTGCATATGTGATCCAAGGCAGAAAAAGAGTTTGCAGATTTAACGTGATTTTAAGAGCTATTTCCTGCTTTCCGTCGTTTGGAAGAAACCAGCCCGATCTCCAACACTTCCCTAAAAGCTGGGGAAGGACCCCCACTGCCCTCACTTGCTGCAGTGAAAAGGGTTCTGCCCTCATGCTGTTATTGACGTACACCCCCTGAAACCATCCATCAACCTGACTCGGTCACAAGGCCTCGCTCCTGCGTGACCTGAAGTGTGGAGTCAGCAGCCTCAGACAGCCGGGAAGCAGGTGGGCACGCTGGACTCCTTCCTGCAGGCACATGGTCAACTTCACTACTCTGCACTTTTCAAATTCTTTAACTGCTCAGCAAAATGTTAACAGGACCCTGAGTACAATTAGGCACACAGCATCATGAATAACAAGCTCGAGCCAGTGCTATTTGAGAAATTCGCCGCATTGGAGTTCCTCAAAAGCGTCATCCTTCTGGAATATATTTGCATAACAGCTCATCGCCACACCTGAAGTGTCAAACCTTACCCCTGGGTATGTGTGTGAGAGCTTTCTCATCCGTCAGCAAAACAGCAGGATGGGGCCAAGTTCATCATTAAGTTTCTCAGACGTAACAGCATTCAGACACAGACCAGAAATTCCAGTTGAGACAAATCTGAGGCAGAGAAGGGACGTGGAAGAACCGGCCTCAGACAACGGGGCTATGTCAGCCATAGAACCAGAAAGGCTCAAAACTCCTGATCCACCACTCCGCCCTGGGGGTACCCCAGGGGACGCCTGGCTCCTGCTCTGGCTTCCAGCCGAGTTAGAACCACAGCGTTATGGTGATAAAGGTCTGACCTTCATGCTGTCACTCCCCCAAGATAAAAGGTAGAGAGAGAGGATCCCTTTGATAGAAGGCATCACTTGCTTTTATTAGGAACCTTTTGATTTCAAGTGACAGAAAAACCCGACTGGGAATGGCTTAAGCAAAGCATGGAATTCACCGGCTCGCACAGCCCGAAGCCCCATGGGCCCAGCGGGACCCAGGGCGAGGGTATGCCCTCAGGAATCACCCTCCGGGTCCCGTGGCCCTGCATTCCTCTGTTTGCTGTATTCTCAGACTGGTCTGACTTTGTGGGGACAAGAAGGCTGCCCGGGGCAGTAGGCCTGCGTCCCACACCACCCCCAGGCCAGGGGGACAGAGTGGATCAGCCTGCCCGGCTCGGCTCCCTGCCCCGAGGCCCCAGTGCTCACTCGGGCCAGGCAGAAACAACAGATCTCTGGGACTCCGTGTGAACTCTCGTCTTTCTTTCGCCTTGGCCCTTTGGCCACAGTATCACTCATTTGTCTGTTGCTTACCTGAGGCCTAAAGTCCAGAGAAACATTGTATGCAGAGCGAAGTTTCAACAGAGGGAAACGAGAGCCAGGCCGGCGGGACTGTAGGCTCTCGGTCAGGCGCTTCGCTGAGCTGCACGGACACGGAACTCTCGAGCTCCTTTGGCTTCTCATTCTGCCTTGACACTTTCGTTTATCATCCGTGACTAAGAATGTTCCCTGCTGCTATCTCCTTACTTCTGTTCCTTTTGGGAAGGAACATATTCCCACCCTGGCTGCACCATGAGTCCCAGCGTGGCCCTGCGGTGGCTGAGCTGCGGTAACCCCGAAACACGTCTCTTCTATCAGTCTCAAAGTGATTCCAAAGCATTTTAAGTCACTTAAAATTCTCTAATTTTTATGTGCACCCAGACAGCCCTGTGTCATCCCTTCTGTGGAGGGAGACTCCCAAAGACCTACTGTTAGCTCCTAGGAAAAGTGTGGGCCTTTTTTCATTCCTGTCACAGATGTCTGGAGTTACTGAACACCCTGGAAAATCAAGGGCAAGTGATGGCCTCCAAGAGAACTTTTCAGATCAGCCATTTTAAAAGAAAATTGCATCTTGAGTTAGTTCGACCCCCTTTCTGGGCCTGAGATTTTATTCACGACTGCAGGTGGTTACTCAGTACCCATGAAGGTCATGGAAGCCTCATTTCTTCTCTAATCTCCTGGCTCTAGACCTGGAAAGGTCTGGAACCAATACACACCCCATTTACATTGTCAGTGATCACAGATTTCCTAGTGTGAGAGGTCCCACCCTCAGGGCTCTGGCAGGGCTGGGGGAGCCAGGCCACACTCGGAGGGTACCCCTCACACCTCCCGCCTCGGGCACTGGAGCTGCTGAGAGCCAGCTGGGCGACCACACGTAACCAGGGCCCGTGAAGGAGGCAGCCCTGCTGAGAACTGCCATGCCATGGCCCCCGGACCCAAAGAAGCCACTTCTGGAGTCAGGTGCACTCCAGGAAGGGACCTCGGGGCCTGGGCTGCACTGCCTGTCCCTCCAGTCCGGCTCCTCCACTGACCAGCGTCCTCGTGATGGCGCCTCTTTCCAGCCCCAAGCAAACCCTTTAACTGGCATTCACAGAATCATTTTAATGTGGGAGGCATTTGAGAGGCTTCGGGTCGTAATGGAAAGTGCTCAAGGCTTGGAATAAGACCAGACCTGGTTTAAAGTCTTGGCTCGGCCACCGACGTATTCTGTGACCTTGGGCAAATTATTTAACTTACCGAGCTTCCTTTTTTTCTGATCTGTGAAATGAGACAAAATGAAAATCTACTTCGAGAATGGGTATACATATGGGCAAGAATGAATATATTTGGGAAGGGGAGCAGGTGTTCAGTAAATATACAAATGAGACCAGTACTGCGCTACCTACTACCTTTATTACTCCCGTCGATAATACGTGGGAGCCCGCCACACGCCTAGACATGCATCTGAGAGCTCCAACAGCCGTAAGACATCTGAAAAAGGAGCGTCAAGACTTTTATCTCAATATGTCCAGGCACTTTGTAAACACATCCAAGCAAATGTGAAGTAGCTGAATTGCAAGTGGAGATATGTAAATCCCACCTCTGCATAATTGCAAATTTTAATTATAGTGCTCCATTTTACTATTAACCCAAAAGCCAAATAAGCTTGCTGCTTTACATTTGAGAAAAAAAAATTGCCTTTTGAGAAACTCCATGCTTTGCACAAAGAACTTACAAACCATGCTTAAAATAGCTCAATGGGTAGAGAATATCCAGAAAAATCTTCCCCATTGTGAAAAGGTAAAAAATAAAATGTGACATTGAGAACTTCTTTCTTTGACTGCCTTGCCCAAGTCAGGCATGCATGGCCTTGTCCCACACATCCTCGTTAACAAACCATGCATGAAGACAGAGATGGTGGCGGGTCTGCAGAGAGCAAAGTGAGGGGTAGGAGAGGTGAAGAACGGTATCATTGAAATGGACCTCTGTGTATTGGAATACTAAAGCCGATGGGTCAAGAGTTGGTAAAGGAAATGTGAAGTTCTTTTCTTTTCTTTTTTTTAAAGATTTCATTTAATTATTTGAAAGAGGGAGCGAGCAAGCACAAGCAAGCAGAGGGGCAGAGGAGGAGGGAGAAACAGACTCACCGCTGAGCAGGGAGCCCGATGCCACCCCAGAATGATGACCCTAGCCAAAGGCAGGTGCTTAACTGACTGAGCCACCCAGACACCCTGGAAGTGTAAATTTCTGATTTTCATTAAGCCACACACATAAGATTGGGATGCTGAAGGCCTGGCTTGGCGACACTTTAGTAAAATAATTGAGAGATTTTAGATTTTAGAAGGCATAATTGAGAGCAGAACATCTGGGTCACGGGAAAGTCACATCTACCGTGAGCCGAGCAGACGACATCTGGAACAAGCTAGAGGGGAGAGTTAGAAACAGCCCAGTAAACATCTGGATGAGGGCAGCGAGGATGCCCAACGTCTGGACCATTTCAAAACGTAGTTAGTGCTGTTTAGCCTGGAAAGAGGGCAGTGAAGGGAGAGAGCTGTCTTCAAAGCAGTGAAGGGTGGGCTACGTAGGAGGCACGAGGATGCGGGGTGTGCTGGCAGCAGAAGGTGTATCCAGGTAGTTGTGGCATCCGGTGACAACACAAGGAACAGACGCAGCCCAGTGAAGAGCCCACGGCCATGGCTCCCGGCATCCAGGGCTGCCTAAGAAGGCCAAAGGCTGTTCCACCCAGAGTAAAAGAGGCTGGAGGACTCCCTTCCGCGAGCAGCACACGGGGATTCTGTAATTCCAAAGGTCCATGCTAGCCTCGCTTCTGAATGCCAAACCCACGAAGGTGCTGGGAAATAACACAGTGAGATTCACGGGAGCCCCCGGAGACTAGTTGAAATATTTTGATCATATGGTCTGTCGTTTGATAAACCACAAAAGAGTGAAGCTTCAGAGCTGTTTTTCAACTCAGGCCGTCCTGTCGCTCAAGGAACAGGACGAGGCTCTGCGGCGGGCAAGGCATCAACATAAACGCAGCGCGTAAAGGCGAAGACTAATATTTCAGGGACGTGGGGCAGCGCGCTGTCTGTGGATTTGGTGTTCCGTGGTCTATACTTGTGTCCTTTCACCGGTTGGTATGAGTGTGCTCTGCCATTTCAGAAAGGATTTCTGAGAGGTTGTAGGGACGTATGAAATATGTCTAAACGTATGAATGAAAAGTCGAATGAAAGAAGATAGAAATATAGGGAAGAAGAACAAAACGGGGACAGGATTAAGGATAAAAGTGCTGTACACAGAAATGACCTGCACATTTACCACAGTGAACCAGGTCTCAGTCAGTATTTACGACTTCTGGGAGGCACAGAGCGCCAGTCAACCCATTTTACAGATGAGTTAACTGAGGCTCACAGACTGAATAATTTCCCAAACACCTAACCAAGCATATGGGCGGGAACTTTAATAGAGATTTACAAAGCTCACACTTTGGGATGTACTACCGATGCCTCAGTGAGAGCTGAGGATTAAGTAATGCTGATTATCTTCTTGCTAACTAGGGTGGGACCAAGGACACAGAATACAGAGTTGGATGTTTTTGCAGATCGATCACATAAAGTGACTCCTATTAGTTAAAGCCTAGCATGGTGCCCTCACATAGATGCTTAATGCTCATTTGTGGAGAAGGATAATGCCCAGAATGATTTAATGTTTTATTTTATTTTTAAAGATGTTATTTCTTTGAGAGAGAGAGACAGAGCATGAGCTGGGGTGGGGGTGGGGGGCAGCAGAAGGAGAAGGAGAGGGAGAAGCAGATTCCCCGCTGAGCTCGGAGCCGGATGTGGGGCTCCATCCCAGGACCCTGGGATCATGACCCGAGCCACCCAGGCTCCCCTGATTTAACATTTACAACCAATCTGGAGAATCTGATAGAAATGTAACCACCATGAAAGCTATACTTGTCTTTCAAGTAGCTGTTCAATGTTCTCCTCGTAGCGATGGTATTTTATGTCTTATAGAAGACTTCTGATCTATCCAAACAAACTCATTATTAATGGAACTTTTCATTCATTAGGGCTGAAGACAGTCAACTACTTTAGGACCAAGATATTTGCCGAGATAACCAAAAACACAAGTCAATACTTTCTAGCCTAAACATTTGTTTCACGTTAATGACGAAGTTTGGTTATTTAGTGATTGTTTATATATAAAGATCAGGGTGATATATCATAATATCAGAATGTGTTTCTAAAGCTTTTAAAATACCCTGACATAAGTGGATTTATACACACAAAGCACTATTATAACAGTACATTTGTTGTCCTTGCCTGTGATTTAAGTGGAGACCCCGGGCAGAGCTCATCAAGACAGATTTTTAAGCCGCTATTAGCCAAGAGAACATTAGTTTAACAGTGAACTTTCTAACACCGGCAAATAAGACCCAGATGCGGATTTCCTTTCCGTTTTACACAATATTGTGGGACTCGATCCATTTAAGAAATAGAGAACACCTACTATGTGCACAGACCCTTGGGGACACAAGATGAAAAAGAAAGAGGTCCAGACTTGGAGGTAAGTACAGTCTATGCCAATCCTGGGTAGAATTTGCTGATGGCCACAAGGCAAATTTATCTTCCAAAGGCAGCTGCTAGACTACCTCTCATCCCAAAGGCCTTCCTCAACCTTACCACTCCTACATCAAGAGGTGGAATCTGGGTGGGTGTGGATGGATGGGAAATGGGGAGGTCGCAGGAAGGGAGGACACTTAGGTGAAGGGCACAGCCCAAGGCAAGTTTTGGGATGAAAAATCCACAGTCTGTGAGGTACGCAGAACATCTTGGGAAATAAGCTGGAAATTGAGATTAAGACTGAGGAGGGTCTATCTCTGTGTTGTCCAGTGAGGTAGCCTCTAGACACATGTGGCTATTGAAATTTAAATTCATTACAATTAAATAGAAGAAGAAAGTGAGCAGTCATTAGCATTTGAAATAAAAACCAACAGTTTAAGATACAATGAGCTTTCCAGAACTTTCGCAGGGATCCAGATGAGATTTCCTGCCATTTCCTTACCCACCTCTTACTGTCCTGAATTGCATCACTGATCTTTCAAGCAGCCAGGCACAGGGCTCCATATTCTGATGCTTAACACAGGTGACAAGCCTGGGTTTTGCATCAGGCACTTTTTCCCCCAACAGGACTGAACATTTTCTCCAACTTGGCTCCTTCGAGAGACCTCATAAAGGCTGGACAGCCTTATACGTGCCTGCAGACCCCTCCCCACCCACAGCCAGGCGAGAGAAGGTAGACCCCTCCCATACCTAACAGCGCTAAATTGGGGACATGATGGCTCACAACAGAGTCAATGATTTGTGATACTGAGTAAGGAAATGGGAACCCCGCTCCAGAGGCCCACACTTGTAAGTAACCCACAAAAGCCGACAGTTCAAGCACCACACTGAATCCTGCAAGTGAAGGAACTCAGCAAACACAGAACCGCAGAAGCACCTTGCTCCGTGCAGGTGTTAGGATGCGGCCCTGCAATGAGCTCCCCACAGAGCTTGTCCTTTCCCCCTTCCGGTCAGGAAGCTGAAAATGGGGATGCATCTTGCTTATGTCAGATTCCAGGCCAGAAAGACTGGCTCCTAACTTATCTGAGACTAAGAGACAAAAAGGAATCTTTTGTACTAACAATAGAGTTGAAACTATCTCGCACTTTCCTGTAAAGAGCAAAGGCATTGCAGGTCCTCTTATTTACAAATGTAAATATGGTTTCAGAGCTCCAAAAAGATACCTCAAATTGTCTTCCCCTAAAGAAACTTAAAGTAACAAGCCAGTGCCTGTCATTTTCTTTTACTCTCTGGCTCTGTAAATACGCACGCTATCTCTTTAAACAAACACAAAAGAGGACTCCCGCTTCTGTGCAAAATTTCACACAGGTACATGTTACACTGCAAAAAACCTACCTCTCTTGAACATGAGGAACCTGCCAGGAACCCAGAGGGGCTCACCACTGCTTCCCGGCCTCGAGCACTGGCCCCACAGGGAGGGTCAGGTTCGATTAGTTCTCACCCAGGGCACCCCTAAATGTGAGCTTGCTGGATGCGCTGGACATAGTCACAGTAAACACCTGTCAGCGTGGGGCAAGGGGGACGGGGACTTCTATGCAGGGCAGTCAGAGACGGATCACAGCAGCGTGGGATCACACGGACTTTCTGTGTATTAACCCATTTTCTCCTCACGGCACATCTGTGAAGCAGGTCCCCTCATTTTGCCCCCATTTTACAGAAGAGGAGGGGAGGACTGAGGTCACCAGCGTTAAGTGGTAGAAGTGAGATGTGAGCCCAGGTAGGCAGGCACCCCAGGCTGAGTTTTAATCACTACCCCCCTACTGCCTGTCCCACAAGGGTGTGCATTTTAGGGTCGCAGGAACCATCTAAGGGGAGACACAGAAACCACAGACCTCCTAGTGATTGGTGTCCTGTACAAGACATAAAGGGCCAGAGTCGTGCAAAATGCAGACGCATTGTTGAGGGTGGACGGGGGTTTATGGGGCTCGGCACAGGTATGGCTGAAAGGTAGGGGAGGAGTTCTGGAGTAGAAGCCCGCCTCCTCTGCCCCTGCTGAAGATGGGCCAGCTCACCAGCATTCTCCTCCAGCACCTGTTCACAGCTCCTTCCCCTCAATCCCCCCCCTCCCCAGCCATGAGGAGTTCTGGAAAATTACCTAGTGGACGATGACTCCACCTTCACGCCTTCCCTTAAGAAGTAACCTCCCCCACTCCATCCCTGTTTGCTGCAGGAAATTTACGACCGGCCCGTCCACACAGTCAAGAAAATACATAAATCATCTTCCACAAGTTTAACGGCGCTGCAGAAACCCTGGTGTTCTCCTTTATGCTGGGCTGTGAAGCGTGCACACTCGCACGCGACACGTGTATTCCGCAGACTCACAGAAGGTACTCCGGAGAGGGGACACACGCCATCGAGCGGCAAAGTCAGCCAAGCAAATGGGCCATGTGGGCTCCCTCAACAACCTTTCCGAGGGCACCTGCGAGGACTGGGCAGTGTGAGTAAACCTATTTTTCCTGCACGACCAGTGAAACCCGGACTAGTACCCAGAGCAAATCTGCAATCAGGCCTGTGCAGTCTGGAGCCTGGCAGCCCCCACCCCATGCTGAGCGAGGAATGGAGGGAGCCAAAGGCTGGGGGTGGGGGGGGCATGCTCAGCCCCCAGCCCTGGGGGCAGGAACTTGAGCCTTGCCAGGGAAGGTCAAGGAGCAACCGGAAGCAGGAATTTTAACAAAGCACCTTAGCACCAACTTGAGGATCTTACTTGTAGTTTTTCTCCCAGAATTTCACCGGCCTAACATAGGAGGTGATGAAAATGACACTGCCGAGGAACGGGCTCAGTGGAGTAGAAAAGATGGAGGTGACAATCGTCTGAAAGAAAAGCATGGCGGAATCTGAGAATTTTGAGTTAAGGCGGAAAAACCATTTTTCAGTGTTATTCTATATCGAAATATTATTTCCGATTTTGACTCGATGTGAAAGCTGTTTTCTCGCGAGCGAAAGAAAGGAGGGCGTGTACTTGACGTCTCTGCAGACCTAGTCAGGAACATAAAACTTTCAGTAGGGTCCTGCTAGGTCTCATTTCCCCAGCGTGAAAACCAAATGATTCTCTTAAAAATCCCAGCGGTCTCAGGATGATTTATGGCAAAGATTTAATATCTAAGGTTTGAAAAGAACAGTCTCTTTTTATTACTGGGGTGATCATTAGCAGAACAAAACTGCACTGTGCTACATTTACTGAAGTATTAAGCAGCTTTATAAATAATTAAAATTAAATTACACTTTTTAGAAGAAATAAATAGCATTGTGGGAGAAGGTAGCATCTCCGTTTCTCAAGGAATCTTTTCCCACTATTCAAAAAAATATATTCTTTATGATATATCGAACACTGAGGGCTCAAGTCATGTCTGCTTTAAAAGCTAAAACTGTATACACAGGAAGTCACAGCCATGTTGCACTCTGTATGGGTTTCTGACTTCCTGGTGGGACTCAGTTTACACACCCTGGTTGAGCAGAAACAATTTTCCAATATTAAAATTAGTACTGCTGCCATATTTGGATGCAGACCAATGAATTGATCTCTAGATATCTGAGGAAAGTGTCACGAGGGCTGGTACCTCCCCAGTCTCTCTCCACCTCCCCAGTCTCTCTCCATCTCCATCGTTGGAGGACTGCTCCTAGCTGCCAGTCTCACAGGTCCCCGTGGTGCAGGGGTGACGGTGGGACCCGTGGTTGAGGTGGCCGAGGCCAGTGTGGTGCCAGACTGTCCAGGGCTTACAAAGGCACATTGTTCCTTGTCCCATGTCCCTGTATGCGGCGGGGGGGGGGGGGGGGCTCAGAGCGTCCCACTACAGGTCTGATCTGATCTCCTACAGGGCTGATCTTCCCACTTCCTGGAAGGGGGCTTTCTCACCGCTGCACAAATAGAGGTCTTATTTCTTTAGCCTGTGTTCCAAAAATTTCGGCACAAAGTAAAAAAGGAATGCCTGCCACAGACAGGAAGACTCTATGTGTCATTGCCAATCAGGACATAGAAGTGACCCAAGCGTCCAAATGCTTTCATACACTCTCAGCCATGTGCTGGGGGAGGGGTGGCCGTGGGGACCTCACCGCCCGCTTACACACAAATCCAGAAAAGGAGAACCTTGTACTGTCGCAGGCACATCCCCAAGTATTTTCACAGACTTAAGCTCAGAGTTTTGCTCAGGAATAACTGTGTCTTTTTTTTTTTTTCCCAACTTGCTATTTACTTCCAAGCAACTTCAGGAGTGAAATGACATATCCTCCATTAATAATCCATTCCGGCGTTGAACTGTTTGGGTAGCAAAAACATCTCTATGGTCCTACAATTTAAATCCAATTCCTTTTATTGTGACCTCGGCTCCCAGAGAGAGCTACAGAACAATGAGCTGCTGGGAGATCTATTATCACCCATCTGTTTTCTCTTCATTGGAGAGCTGAAAATATCTAAATACCTGGGTCACAAAACACGACAAATTAACCATGCCCCTTGTCTTGGGGAAGAAAAGGGAACTGCATGGGGGATGTCCTGGAGTACGGGTACTGAAAAATATGTGAGAATGCAGAGCCACAGGGGGATTTCTCCGATGGGAGGAGGGCCGGAAGGCTTTGGGGGGTTTGCAGAAAAACCAGGACAAAGTCACACGGAGCTGGGGCTGGGCAGGATGCTAGAGAGGCTGGCTCTGCTCTTCTTTTCGATTCTAAGTATTTCCCCCAAGATTATATCATCCATTTTTTAAATGCCAGAAACGGTTAGCCAGAGGTTAAGTCAGGAAAGCAGTGCAAGGCTGTAAATAAAGTTCGATGTGGTAGGAAAGGAAATAAAGTTTAACAGGTCCGAGGTAGAGCAGATGTGCATAGGTGCCTCAGAGGTTATTTTATTTAGGGGAAGATCAATAAAGAAATACAGCATGCTCAGGGCAAATAGGAAAGCCTGTGGGCATAACCGCTCAGGCAATAGCAAGAAACAAGGACTCCTATGAGAGCCCACGCATGAGCCCTCTTCGTTTCTTACCCACAGGGACAGGGTGACTCTGTCAAAAGCTTGCGTAGCGTACATTTAAAATGAAAACGTCTATGCAGTCCTTAAAGCTAAAAACAAATCATCTGCAGCTCAAAAGGACATTCCAAAGAGAGATTCTTCAGGCTTCCCAATATACACATTTAACAGAGAGAATCTGGCTGCATCTGCGTAATTACTAGAAGACAGTGGTCTTGCATGGTCTCTACACATAGTAAAAGGGTAAGCATTCCCATCCGTCCCTGGAGGTTACAAGCTCAGAAACTAGGAGAGGCTACCCAGGGAGAAAACATGCTAGTACAGGAAAAAGCAATTTACTAAAAAGTGCCCCGCTGGCCTGATCGCTAATTCAGTTCCAAAATGGAGCAAATTAGTCCCTTCCTGATGCCAGGATTGAACCCACAGCTTAATAGAGTGATAAAATAATTAACATTTTTTCAAAATTAGTCAAGATCCAGGCCTGGCGCTTAGGAACCTCACAGCTTTGTCTTGACGGCATAGATATCCGGTTTTCTATACTATTTATCTCATTAGATTGGGAAAGGTATAAACGTTAGCTTCCAGATAACACCTCTCTACCTTTACAACTAG
Organism: Ursus americanus; assembly: GCF_024610735.1. Classification (NCBI taxonomy): domain Eukaryota; kingdom Metazoa; phylum Chordata; class Mammalia; order Carnivora; family Ursidae; genus Ursus; species Ursus americanus. The sequence continues at coordinate 69,278,095 of NC_142132.1, forward strand.
TCAAGGATGGGAAGGTGTCCTGGGATAAGAGGGAGAGGGGCGACAGATCCTGTCTGCTGTCACACGACTGCAGTGGTCAGACTCCGCGGTCACTTTGAAGGCTCTGTATCTTAGGAGAAGGGAGGAAGTGGATGTCACTATCAGGGGCAGTTTAAGGAACAAAGCACGGGGATCGATTGAGTGTTCTAAAACACAGCACCAAATGCCCAGCAAAATTTCCATCTCGAATGTTCAATTTCTTGAGAATGAGTCCACCCACCAAGAAAGCTCTTTGATTTAATATGCACCGTGTGCAATCTGAGGTAGATACTAATGCCGTGCTTATTCTTGTAGGAGATATTGTCAGATATGAAGTGCTCGTGCGTGAACCCTCAGCACACAAGCAGGTCAGGTAATTGAAAGTTATGGCTCCCAGAAGGGGCTTAACTCAGCTGTGGAACCCCAAGGAGTAATTAGTATCGCTGAACTCACCTAACAAGGCATAAACAGGCATATGAAATGCGGCAGATCTGCATGGGACCAGAGTTAGGGTAAAACTGGGAATCACAGCTTCAAGTTTCACATTCTTTGTGCAACTCCTCAACCATAAATTTGCATTATCCAATAGTTTTCATTTAATAAATGGGCTTTAAACTCTAGATAGGATGCCTGAGACACACTTCAGAAATAAATAAAAATCACCGCTTGTTCAGCTCACTGTTTCTGTTTCTAAGGACTCTTTAGAAAAACCAAAATTACTGGTATAGCAAATGATTGCCGTTAAAGGGGAAAAAATGGTGTAAGAGCTCACACTCTTGGAAATTTTTTTTTCCTTAGCTTGTTCCGCCAAATAACCTTGAAACACTTCAGAAATATCAATGCAGTTTAAGAATAGGAGCACGGAACGACGTGCGTTGTAAGACCAGCAACTGGTATGCTTTAAAAAAAGGCTTTCAAACAAATGAGTCTGGAGAAGGGCATTTTTAAAAGCCTAGAATATATTATCATTTAACGATTATCCCATGTATGTTTCCATGTCTGTACACGAAGTTCGGGTCCCAGAGACTGTTCATGAATCGTCTTAACGGGCCTTGCGTGGACATCACACAGAAGGAAGTTCTAGAACTGGGGGTCACACACGCCAGTGGGGTAAGGATCCTGGGCAGGCTTTTGAAGATGAACATTCTAGGATCCACCCCCTGAAATGTGATTTTAAACGTATGTGCTGGGTTCGGGGATTTTATTATTTAACAAGCTACTCCACGGATTCCCTGACAAGTAGTTCCTGAAACATACTGTGGCAAGCACACGTTTAGGAAGTATGAATGAGGTGGGAACGAAAACCTTTGAGGACAAATTTTAGGTCTGAGTCAAGGATATTTCTGTCTAATCTCTCATTTCAAGAGTATTTTTTATTAATCTCTCTCTCTCTCTCCACTTATGCACAAACCCCACACACAATTAAGCTAGCTGTGTCAAAGTGATCTCTGCAAGAAACATCTCAAGTTTGTTTTGAGGTAAATTAAAACTAATTATCATTATGGAAAAACACTTAAAACAGACAAAGAAACCAAAAGAACCTACGAAAAATAAAACTAGGCTTCTTGGCTAAGAGCAGCTAGAAAACAAACCCGTCTATTAGTTTTTCGTCTTCAGAAGAATTTGGGTAAATCTATGTGTATCTAATTCTGAGTTTTGAGTATTACTCAAGTGTGTGATTACCAAACTCTATCCTAATATAGTGTTAGATAATCTATAATAGTATATCAGAGCCATCAGCCCTATTCACCGTGTTTAATAATAGCAGATCGATTTACACTCTTTTGCACAAGTCAACTGAATTTAAGCAGTAACGTTCCATTTAAAAGACAGGATATCTTAATGCAGATCTGGGCGTGGAAAATAGAAGAAACAGAGGAAAATAAAGTAATCCTGGATATGCATTAGGAAGCAGGAAGAGCTCAAAATTAAGCAATATCTTTTAAGGCTAAGTGGCCTGAGGGGAATCCAAAGTGCCTCCCCACATCCCCATTAAAATGTAATCTTAAAGACTTTCAAATCTTTTCATTGCCAGGGTTCAATGAAAAGCTTGCATCCGTAAAAATGTGAGTCTCAGCTCGCGGGTGAAAATAGAAGCACAAAGGATACGAGGGACGGCAAAGAGCTGAGCAAACACGTGAAATGAAGAACCCCAAGCCATCTGCCAAGGAGCCACGTACGTCATGACGAACTGTAACTTCTGAAGCAGGTCCCCGAGCTGAAAGCAGAAGAAGGAAAAGATTCATCAGAGAGGACAACCGGGGTGGCAGCTGAGTCAAGGTCACTTACAGCGAGAAGGGGGCGGCTGAGCTAGTGTTCTCCCTCTTACTCTTACCTTCCTTTGTCCTACAGGCAAGGCAGCTGCTGAGGGAACCCCGTGTGGTTCACGTCCCCAGGTTAATACTGCAGCGAGTCTGTACGTCTCTGCCTTTCTCGGAGGAGCGCACACAGTTTGCTCTTCCAGCCTTCGTATTGGGTCTTTTAGGGGAGATTCATACAAAAACCTATCATCGTGGCCACTGCTCGGGTTTCTGTGTGGTAAGTTCAACTTCAAACCCTTCAACGGCTCTTGCTGGAGACAAGAGCTCCGTACCACTGAAGTGCCAGTTACAAAGCACTTCAGAAAGCCGAGACTGGGGCGCCTGGGTGGCACAGCGGTTAAGCGTCTGCCTTCTGCTCAGGGCGTGATCCTGGCATTATGGGATCGAGCCCCACATCAGGCTCCTCCTCTAGGAGCCTGCTTCTTCCTCTCCCACTCCCCCTGCTGTGTTCCCTCTCTTGCTGGCTGTCTCTATCTCTGTCGAATAAAATAAAAAATAAAATCTTTAAAAAAAAAAAGAAAAGAAAGAAAGCCGAGACTACTCTCGACCAGGCAGCACAGGAAAACACGGAGTTCTGGGGAGTTGCAGGGGGTGAAAAGGAGAGACCTTACGTGGATGAAGGATGCTCGAGATTCAGAACAGGAACGTACCGAGAAGGATGGACAAGAATGGGTGTGCCAGGCGGGGGCCCTCTGCTTTGTGGTAAGAAGCGACAGATGAACCCCCGATGTGGAATTCCACGGCTGTTGCGTCCACGCACACTAAGCATCCTACCAGCATCTTCCCCCAACTCCACAGACATACACTCTTCGTGCCTCATGGAAACTTCAGGCACGAGGTGTTTGTTCCTAGACTGGCTAGCATAGAAGATAATAAAATAGATTCCCCAAGGCCCGGATGTGAAAAGAGAAGAAAAAATGGAACTCTTAATTAGGCTCCACAGGTATTATGTAGGACAAGAGAAGAGCACCGTGAAAAGAAGGCAAAGGTTGGGAAGCAGGGCCATTAAGGAAAGGCTCGAAGCACCGAGATCACTTAGCTGGGCAGCAGAAGGCCAACCTTGTGATATGGGGACCGAAAGATGAGGTTGCTCTGAATTGTTCCATGAAAGTGGGGCGAGGCAGGTGAGGCTCATCAGAGACCTCTCCAGATCTTCCTCTCGCCTTTCTTGCTTCCCCTTTCTCTCACTGACATCCCAGTGCTAGAGAATAACTCCAGAGTGGAGTTAAACATCGTTCGACAGGCCACAGAAGAGGAACCAAGGGAAAAAGTCCTGTAATGGCACAGTAAACAGGGAGTTCGTAAGGAGCGAGAGGCAGTCAGTTAGGACCAGAACCCCAGGGGTCTCTCTGTGTCCACAAACCCAGTGATGAAGCAGTGGAGTAGAGAGAGAGAGAGCGGGGAAGGCCACTGAGGTGGGGGACAGGAACAAAATAGAGAAAGTGGGGAGGGCAAACAAGGAAAGGACAATGGGAGAGAAAGGTGACGTACTTGGACCTGAATAACTGTAAAGAGTATGAGTCTGGGAGAGAAACACAGACGTATGGTTTTTGCTGATAACTTTTCACATTCTTTACTCTTGTTCACATGCATGGACTGCAGAGGGCTGACTGCAATTGGCTTTCCAAGTTCTTTCAGAAAGGCCACTCTAGTTCTAATCCTGGGGTCGGTTTGAGCTTCCTGAATCCATTCTGGATGGGACTGCCAGTTCCCAGTGACTTAATATTCCAACAGTTGAGAAGATGGTAGTTTATTCTGTTATGTCTGTTCCAGGTCACATCTCTAAGGTTCACAGACAAGAATAGTCTTCTCCCTACCACTTGGTTTTTCACCAGTCACTAGATGACTTGTACAGACTGAGACAGACAGTTCTAACACAGACTCAAATGCTTGACTCCTCTTAAGACAGAGTATTTTCTTTAAAGGCCAATATCATTTCCTTTCAATCCCTGCCATGAACCCAACTAGAGGAGGGACACGTTGATCACCAAAGGGGAAACTCTCAGTGCATGACACTGGGTTATGTCAAAGCCAAAGTCCCGAGAAGTGGTGCCGGGCTCTGTCGCATTAACTTGCTCAGTCACACCTAACCAAATTCTAGCACACAAAATGCCTCTGGATCTGAAACCCTCTAGTCACTCCACTGTCAAGTCTAGTTACTCAGAATTAACTTTGCAACTGGTGCCTACGTGAAAACTACAAGTCTGAACGAGATTACCTTATGTGATGCATGACCCCCCAAATACCCGACCAGTGAATCAGCGGTTATGGAGAGTTACTCCTGGAGGATTTTCCATGTATGACTCTATTCTGGGAGGCTTTTCAGCCACCTTGTGAAAAGCTGATAAGTAGTTCAGGCACAGCAACTACAATCAGACAGGAGCCCTAGGGAAAGCCTCATCTGCAAGTTTAAAGCTCTAAGTGAAACTTGGCTGCATTATGATTCAACGAATCTATTACAATTATTTTTTGCTTAGCACAGCGACTTGTATTTACATATAAGCAAAACCAGTAATCAGGCACACGCACTCTCATGCTCTAATTGCAGCTGAGACCCCAGGTATCTTTGCTCTTCTCCTGTGTCGATGCCTCGGCTTTTTCATAAACCTTATGCAGAATAAAATACAAGTTTCGTGAAAGATTTTCAATATGAGGCTCATAAAATAGACTCTGCCGTTCTCAGTGAAGGAACCAGAATGCCTGAATGCCAGTTCTTTGCATGTCTAGGATTCCTCCAAACACAGGATTTAATCTCCTCCCCAAAGCCCCCCAGAAAAAGGACGCACTGTAGATGTCACAGATGTCAACACGGTGCAATGTTCAAGGGCTTGAGGACAGGCTGCCTGAGCCTGAATCCCAGCTGGCATCTGCCACGGGGATGATAACAGTACTTCCTTACAGTGTCGTCTGAGGATTGAGTGACTTCATCCTTGTTCAGGACTTAGACCAGTGCCTGACAATTGTAAGTGCAATATGAGAATCTGACAGATAGCTGCTGGGACAAGTAGAGGTCATATTCTGAGGATGTACTTGGCTCGCAATCAGGAAATTCTAGAGCCTCCCTTTAAAACAATGGAGACTTACCAAGTGTAGGTCCTCCTAGTTTCCAGAGGAGGGAACCAGAGTCAGGGGGCCACATGGGCTGCTTAGGTCAGAAGTGAATCACTGGCCCATGTGAAACCAGAGGTCAAAGTGCTGGCCTCGTTTTCTGCCTGGTGGTGGATATTTCTACCACCAAACCTCACCGTGTCTCGTCGAGGCCAGGAGCCCTTCTTAAAGACAGCGGCAGGAAAACCTGCCTGACACGCAGCAGCGGAGGACGGCAACTCCTCTACCAAGGCCTTCCTGCTGACAGGCAAGGGACAGGGTCCCAAACGTGGACATGGCAAACGTGGCCACGGCCACCATCAGGGACCTCTTCTCCATGTGCACAGTGACGAAGAGCTCTGATCCATCCTGGAACGTCCCTTTCAGTGTAAATGCCCAATTAATAAAATCCAACACCATCCCAACAAGCCTGGAAACATTCAAGTGGCTCTCAGAAAGGCACAGCTGCAAGAAGATGGCTATGGCTTCTGTATTGTATTCCTAGAAGTGTGGAGAGGTACGCTCCGGGTGAAAAAGACCCAACTTTGTATTTTCCCTTTACACTTCATCCTTCCCTTCAAGAGTGAAATCAAGGGAAAGAATGAAAAATCCGTGGGTATTCAAACGGTGATGCCTAAGCACAAAAGGAAGCCTAAATGTTGAATACTAATGAAGAGCGGATATGAAGAGGCACTTGACGTCCTATTAGACCATTGTGTATAGAATCATGAAGCATTTAAGATGAGATGGATTCAGTGGAAACAGCAACATTAACACCTTTCCAGTAAGTGCCGCCACATACAGTGTAACACTGCCCTGAAGCACTTTGAATAGAAATCCCACTTAGAGTAGCTATGAAATTACATCTCTGTAGACAGTTCAAGGCCTCTGCTTTTATGAAGCTTATCTCACTTCTAATGTTCTGCTTCCAAGATCCTAAATCTCAGCCCTATGAAAGCACTTCACAAGTTACCCGAGTATGACTACAAGAGAAAACAAAATCATTTGGGCCTTTTCCACTGAAAACACTAGGAAAACAGTAAATAAGGTCACAGTGGAATGATTCTGGCTATTTTCCAAAGAAAGGCACCATATATATTCTCACTTCCAATGACCCTTTCTGGGACTATCTTGTCCATCAGGTGTAGACAGTGCTGTTATACCTCTGCTATGGGCATATGTTATTATGCCATCTGCACACGTTCACTAACTATCTTGAGAAAAATGTCACTAAATAAGGACGATCCAATCCTTTTCCTTGCCTAATACATTTTGAAACAAGACGAATGCCACCTTTCCTCGGGGGACTCTCCCCCACCAGCAAAAAAACTCACAATTTTTTGGACATTTTTATATTGAACACTATCTTAGGGAGCTGCACATAAGCTATTCCATTCGATGAAAGTGGGATTTTTCTTCCCAATCCCAACCACCACCTTTCCTCCTATTGCTCTAACCCTAACCCTAGCCTTACTGTCTCCCAGAGTAGCTGTATCGCATAACTTCTCTCTTCTTCTTCTTCTTCTTCTTCTTCTTCTTCTTCTTCTTCTTCTTCTTCTTCTTCTTCTTCTTCTTCTCCTCCTTCTTTTTCATTCTGTGGTCAGATTCAGCTAGTTTCCTTCTCAGAAAGATATGCAGCTTGTGATTATGAACGTCTGAACGTGAGGAGGCACACAGGGCTGAAAGGAGTCCCAGGAACCAGCCGCTGAGTCAAAGCTGCACTGAGCTCAGGATGAGAGAACACGGAGGGAACAGAAGCTACTGAGTGCTTGGGAAGGAGGTGATATGAGGAGCAGAAAAATGTTCAAGAAGAAATGGAAAAAGCAGAGCTAGTAACACCTCAAATGTGGGACACCACTTTTGGGGGAAGGGGGAGCACCACTTTTACAGAACAACAGATTGATATCAGCAAACATGATAATTAAATATGGGGACATTAACTTTAAAACAGAAACATTCTCAAATAAAGCCTGGCAAGATGCATTAGAATTTTGTAAGTTAAGTAACCATATTCAGGTAGAGTTACAACGGTTTACAAGATTGAATTTCAGAAGATCAGAAACACATTCTATTTCTGTATACAATGTGTGTTGGGAGCTTATTAAATAGCACACAGTTTAGCTAAATATCGATGTGCTTCAAGGAGCATGGTAATGCACAAAGGTCACCATCCCACTGTAAAAATTATAGAAATAATCTAAAAGATTGTAAGGAAAGACGTAATTAATAGTTGAAGTCAAAAGAAGGGAAAACTTCCAATAGTAAGAACCAAAAAGGGAATTTAAGATGAGAAAAATAGGGGCACCTGGGTGGCTCAGTGGGTTGTGTCTGCCTTCAGCTCAGGTCATGATCTTGGGGTCCTGGGATTGAGCTCTGCAATGGGCTCCCTGCTCAGTGGGAAGGGAGCCTGCTTCTCCCTCTTCCTCTGCCCCTCCCCACCCTCATTCATGCTCTGTCTCAAATAAATAAAATATTAAAAAAATAAAATAAAATAAGATGAGAAAAATAAGTCTGAACTGACACTGGAATGACCCCAAGAGGATAAAACGTGGGTGTGGGCAGCTTAGGACTTGGATTTTAATCGACTTGAAGGGCTGGCTGCCATGCCCACAAAAAAAAAGTGAATTAGAAAAACCCCACCTACCAGTGCTGGGAAAAAGCAAAAACCTTTGCCTTCCTCCTAGTGTAGAGTAGAATCTGTCATCCATAATACACCAAAACGTTAGCCATCGTAATGTGTAAGAGGGGAGATTTTTAGGACATGCATTTCAGAAAATGATAGTTTAATTAGGCAATAAATAAATAAGCATAGAAAACATTTGGCCAATAGAATGCCTAAGCTTTGTCTGAGAGATAGACATATTTGAATCCTGCAGTCAACTGAAAGAGAAGAATAAAATGTTGAAGCATATATGCATTTTAAAAAATTGATGACTTACTGGAAAGAGGTCCTAACCAGTGCTGAGAATTAGTATCATGCAAACTTCTTTACAAATCACATATGAAGTCAATAATAAAATGATGGCAAAATAATACCAGCAACGATCACAAACTTTGCATTTAGGTGTGTCCTCAACAAGTAAGACACTGAATTATTTAAAAATGGTAACATGTAGAAAATGAATAACAATAAGGGGTGGCTGGGTGGTTGAACGTCGGACTCTTGGTTTCGGCTCAGGTCATGATCTAAGGGTCATGGGACTGAGCCCTGTGTTGGGCACCGTGCTCAGCATGGAGTCTACTCGAGATTCTCTCCTCCTCTCTCTGCCCCACCCTCTCTGTTTCTTTATAAAAAATTAATTAGTTAAATGTTTTTTAAAAATGAATGACAATAAAAAGCACTAGTACCAATCATAACTCATGACCCAACGAAAGCACTTTGTAGAGGGAAAAATACAGCCTTAAAAATGTACATCTTAGGGGCGCCTGGGTGGCTCAGTCGTTGAGTGTCTGCCTTCGGCTCAGGGTGTGATCCCGGTGTTCTGGGATCGAGCCCCACATCAGGCTTCTCTGCTAGGAGCCTGCTTCTTCCTCTCCCACTCCCCCTGCTTGTGTTCCCTCTCTCGCTGGCTGTCTCTCTCTCTGTCAAATAAATAAATAAAATCTTTAAAAAAAAATGTACATCTTGGAAAAACTTCACAGTTTATATTGTATTATATTATATATATACATATTACATATATATAATGTATATATATACATATATATGTAATGCATATATGTATGTATATATTATATATTATATATTATATATTTTTAATATAAAAAATGAACAAGAATATCATAATAAAGGATATTATAGATGTTCTTATCTATTAATATAATGCAGAACTCAATAAAATATTTACAAAATTAATCTATAAATGTATAAAAGTAATCATAATCAAATTGGGTTCATCTCATAATGGCTTTTTTTTAAAAGATTTTATTCATTTATTTGACAGAGAGAGAGAGCACAAGCAGGGGGAGCAGGAGAGGAAGAAGCAGACTCCCCACTGAGCAGAGAGCCAGACACAGGCTCAACCCCAGGACCCTGGGATCATGACCTGAGCTGAAGGCAGATGCTTAAATGACTGAGCCACTCAGGCACCCCTCATAATGGCTTAATACTAGAAGAATGTCAATATAATTCACAAAACGAAGAAAGTAAAAAAAGAAAAACTGTATGATGCAGGAAGGATATGGAAAAATAAACTTAACACTCACTGAAACATATCCCTTCCAATCTAGTAATAAAAGAGTTTCTCTTACACCTGATGAAGGATATCCATGCCATATTACATTCAACATGCTGTATTTAATAGTAGAATATAAAACATCAGAATTATTCAGGCCAGAGGTATCAAGCGAGATGAATCTGATTAACCTACACCGGAAAAGTGAAAGTAGAACCATTAAAGGAGACTAAAATCTAAATCTAAGAAAGGAATAAGGAACCCGGGGTAAAATTTATAGTTTATCACCTGTGAGGTGCAGTTTGGAAAATGAAGCTGAGGAGAGAAATAGGGATGATGGCGGATGAGAGTCCCCCGCAGGGGTGGGCTGTTTAGGCAAATGAATGTGCAGCTCATGAACGAAAATGCACCGAGCCCTGATGCTCTGATTAGCCGACCTGATGCAGCCAGATCAATTCAGACCCCTAGGAGAACATGACAGAAAACATTAGTTAGGTTCCCATTTCATAACTGCTCATTAGTGTATCCGTAGATGCAAATGAAGTCACCATTGCACCGTGAAGTTTTATAATCTACCAAGAGCTGTGAATGCACGAAACGAAAAGGTCTTCTCAAGACCCCTGAGAACTAGGAATTACACGGAACCCAGCATCCACGGGTGTGTTTCTGCTTCTGGTGGCCAGCGGGAGTGTGGGCTCAGGGGGTGGGGAGGTGAATCACTGAGGAAGGAGACAAGGAGGGACTCAACATAGAAGAAACAGGAGCGAGAGAGTTATCTTTGTTCTTTAAGCCGACTGTTCACATTGACCTTGGAGTGACGTAGGAGAAACCATGTAGTTTATGCGTACATCCTGCCTGCCTTTTCCATCCTCAATCCTTTCAATTCCTTACCTTAGCCTTCATTCAACTACTCTATGTAGGATAGAGTTTTCCTGCCTTTGTTATGGATTTGATTTAAGAAAAGACAGCTTTCTGGATGGTTTGGGGGGGCTTCTTCCCTCTCGAAGGTCCATTATCATCCCATGGGAGGCAAATCCTGCCTCTAGGAACTAGGTGCAAGGACCAAGTCCATAAGCCTCTATCAGGACACAGGGTGCTTAGCATTTTAATGAGCGAGGCCAATACTACTATTACATGCAGCTAAGAGGCAGCTTTTCCTCCATCAAGTCTGAATGCCCTCCTGCCCATGCCATCCACCACAGGCCTCCAGTACATCTCAATTATGTACTCTCCTGAGATCTGATACCTGTGCAAACATTTCCTCAATCTAGTTCACATAGAAATAAGGTGATTCATGCAGTGATGTTCCATATAATGGAAGCTTTCTGCTTTAAGCACCTGGACTTTGAAAATGTATGCTTTTTTAAATAAAAATATAATAATACAGTCTCACTGAAAAAATACCAAGTAGTTCAGAATTACATAAAGTGTAAGCAAAAAAGTTTCGTTATCCACCTCATTCTGACTTAATTTCCAGTACAAGCCACAGTTAGTGATGGCTGCGGAGTTATCCTTCTTGGCATTTTCTACCCATGCATATGTACAAATGTATATATATATATATATATATATATATATATATATATATATATATGTATGTATTTGTTTAATTTAAACTGGATTAACAGTAAATACTCTTCTGAAATTTCATGTTTTTTTTAAGACTCAATCCAAAATCAAGATTCGAGGCTCAACTGACTGAGCCACGCAGGCACCCCAGAAGCTTGATGTTTCCAACATTGGTACAAACTGCTCTGCCCAACACCTAATTAGCTGCCTAATACTCCATTGTTCGGCTAGACAACCTATTGAATCATTTTACTATTGATAGACATCTAGGTTGCAAAAATTAATTTAAAACCACAGCTGGAGAAAATTTCATACGCTTCTCTAAAACATCACACAGAGCCAGTGCAGTGGCTGTTAATCCAGTGCACTCACCAGACCTTGACCCCTGGGGTGGACACACGGTCTGCAGTGGGCCCCCTAGTGCTGTACAGAGCGGGATGTCAGACTACAACCCCCTCCCCCCACTCTGTACATGATAACTGAAGCCAGAGAAAGCAAGGTCTGAGATACAAACAGGTACCTGCACTAAAAACCTAGCGGAAGGGAAGGTGTGCTTAGTTCTAGGTATAAAAACCATTTATTTTATTTGCCGTGGTCCTCCACAAGATGTCTAGCTTTCAACAAAAAATTATAAGGTATACAAAAAGGCAAGAAAAAATATACTCCTAAAAGAAAAAGCAACAATCAGTGCAAGACTCAGATATGATACTCATGTTGGAACTTTCTGACAGGAAAGTTAATAGAACTATGATGATATGTTAAGGGCTCAAACAGAAAGAGGTGTATAATATGAAAGGGTAGATGGATAATTTTAGCACAGAGATGGAAACTATAAAAGGAAGACTCAAATAGAAATGATGGAAAGGGAAACACCATAACAGAGACATAGAATGCTTTCGGCAAGCTCATCACACTAACACAGTCAAGGGAATGATCGATGAACTTGATTATAGGTCAACAGAAATGACCTAAACCGAAACACAAAGATAAAACTGAGTGAATTCAAATTCAAATATTCTTACACCATACACAAAAATAAATTCAAAATGGATGAAAGACCTAAATGTGAGACTGGAAACTATGAAAATCCTAGGAGAGAACACAGACAGTAACTTTCTGACATCAGCTGTAGCAACTTTTTTCTAGATAGGTCTCTGATGCAAGGGAAACAAAAGCAAAAAATAAGCTATTGGGAATATATAAAAATAAAAGGAAGGAAACAATCAACAAAACTAAAAGGCAATCTATGGAATGGGAAAAGATATTTGCAAATGACATATCTGATAAAAGGTTAGTATCCAAAATATATAAAGAACTTATAAAACTCAACACCCCAAAAATAAATAATACGATTAAAAAATGGGCAGAAGACATGAAGACATTTTTCCACAGAAGACATCCATATGGCTACAGACACATGGAAAGCTGCTCAGCATCATTCCTCATCAGGGAAATGCAAATTGAAACCACAATGAGATATCACAGAAAGGCTAAACTCAACAACACAAGAAAGAACAGGTATTGTTGAGAATGTGGAGAAAAAGGAATCTTCGTGCACTGTTGGTGGGAATGCAAACTGGTGCAGCCACTGTGGAAAACAGTATGGAGTTTCCTCAAAAAGTTAAAAATAAAACTAGCCTATGACCCAGCAATCATACTACTGGGTATTTACCCAAAGAATACAACAACATTAATTCAAAGGGGGTACAGGCACCCCTATGTTTATAGCAGCAGTATTTACAATAGCCAAGATATGGAAGCAGCTTTTGTGTCCATTGATTGATGAATGGGTAAAGAAGATGTGGTATATACATATAATGGAATATTATTCAGCCATCAAGAGAACAAAATCTTCCCATTTGCAATGACATAGATGGAGCTGGAGAGTATAATGAAATAAGTCAGTCAGAGAAAGACAAATGCCATGATTTCGCTCATATATGGAATTTAAGAAACAAAACACATGAGCAAAGGGGAAAAAAGAGAGAGAGACAAATCAAGAAACAGAACAAACAGATGGTTGCCTGAGGGGTGGGGAGCGGGGATGGGTGAAATAGGTGATGGGGGTTAAGGCGCGCACTTGGGATGAGCACCGCGTAGTGTACGGAAGTGTTGAATACTCTATCACACACTTGAAAATAATATAACACTGTATGTGAGCTAACTGGAATTAAAGTTAAAAATTGAAAAAAAGAGGGGCGCCTGGGTGGCTCAGTGATTAAGCGTCTGCCTTCGGCTCAGGGCGTGATCCCGGTGTTGTGGGATCGAGCCCCACGTCAGGCTCCTCCGCTATGAGCCTGCTTCTTCCTCTCCCACTCCCCCTGCTTGTGTTCCCTCTCTCGCTGGCTGTCTCTATCTCTGTCGAATAAATAAATAAAATCTTTAAAAAAAAAAAATTGAAAAAAAGAAAATACTACTGAGTATCTAAAAGCTGCATAACAGTATCAAAGTACCTAATATATGCATCGTTTGAACCTCAGAAAGAGAAGAGAAACGGGAGAACGAAGACGTATTTGAAGAAGTAATGGGCAAGAAATGTCCAGAATAATGACAAACACTAAGCCACAAATTCAAGCACAGATGACACAGGATAAATACCCAAACAACAACAAACCGCACACAACTAGGCATGCCCTATTCAAACTGCGGAAAACAAAAGACAGAGAGAAAATCCTGGAGGCAACAACTACAAAAAGACATATTATACAAAGAAAAACAACAGTAAAAATTACGGAAGACTTACATCAGAAACCACGTAAGGCAGAAGGCAATGGAGCAACATTTTTTAAGTGCTAAAAGTGCTAAATGGAATGACGTCAAAGATTTTATTTATTTATTTATTTGAGGGAGAGAGAGAGAGATAAGTGGGGGGGGGACAAGCAGACTTTGTACTGGGTGCAGAGCCTAATGTAGGGCTTGATCTCAGGACCCCAAGATCATGACCTGAGCTGAAATCAAGAGTCAGACGCTTGAATGACTGAGCCACCTAAATGGGAGGAGGTTTTTAAGGGTGGGGTGGGGTAGGACTGTCAAAATAGAATTCTATACCCAGTGAGACTATCTTTCAAAACGGAAAGAGAAATACTTTCTCAGACGAACAAAACTGACCGAGTTCATGGCCGATAGGCCGACACTGAAAGAACTCTTCCAGGAAGTTCGGGCACAAGAAATATGACACAGTTTGGAAACCTGGATCTACGCAAAGAAACAGAGCAACCGAAACGAAATAAGTGGCAATAAAATATTTTTTCTTATTTTCAATTGCTCTAAAAGAGCGATTTTGCTCTAAAGCATAAATAGCAACACTGTATTATGTGTTTATCCCATATGTGACATTAAATGCATGACAACAGCACAAAAAATGGGAAGGGGAACTGTTGAAATTCCTCCCCCTACACATGAAGTGGTACAGTATTATTTGAAGCTACATTCCAATGAATTGAAGTTTTATATTTTTAATGTAAGAGCAATGACTTAAAAATAAGAGGCATAAACAATAAGTCGACAGAAAAAGTAAAATGGAATTAAAAAGTAGTTCAAAGTGACAGCTCTCCAAAGTTCTTCCTGCGACCCTTCCGCCCACTGCCTTAATTAACTGCTCCCTCTGGAGGTCCCCACGATCTGTGGCTTACCACTTCAAATCACATACAAAGTAGCACAGCACCCTGGTGACAAGAGCAGGCTTGGGGGATCATACAGACCTGAGTTCCTATCCCAGCCCTGCCTCTCACTAGCTGTGTGATCCCGGGCAAATTTCACTCCACGGAGCCTTAGTTTTCTCATCTGCAAGGTAGATAAAGGTACTTATCTCAGAAACTAATTGTAAAGATTAAATGAGATAATCGAGGTAAGTTTTTATCTCAGGACTCAGCATATATTAAGTGCTCAATAAATATAGGTTAATTTATTTATGGCCCTTATGGCATTGTTTCAAAAGTATTTTTAGGGACACCTGGGTGACTCAGTAGGTTAAGAGTCTGCCTTCGGCTCAGGTCATGATCTCAGGGTCCTGGGATCCAGGCCTACATCGGGCTTCCTGCTTAGCGGGGAGTCTGCTTCTCTCTCTGCCCCTCCTCCCTGCTCGTTCTCTCTCTCAAGTAAATAAATAAAATCTTAAAAATAAAAAACAGTACCTTTTGTATGTTTTTATCTCCTTCGTACCCCACCGGAGTGTATGCTCGTTGGCAGCAGGCCCTGGGTATTATTTAGAGTTGTACACTTATCTTCCAGCAGATAAGCAGTATAGGCAGGCACACAGTGGACGTAAGTGCAGTGTTTTCCAGAAAGTGAAGTGGTGTGTGAATGAAAGCTTCAGGTGTTTCCCCAACTCGTCAAGTGATATAAACCATGGCTATAGCGGGCATGGGTTTAGTGGAAATGTTCTTGTTGCTTCCTGATTCTCATTTACATGCCAGATCCTTGCAACAGCCATGGATTTTCCTTATAAAAGAGCTAATTACTCTCTTTTTCCTCCTGGAGGTTTTAAACTTACATAGCAACCATCTCAGAATCATCGATACCCTTTCTTCAGGCAGAAGCACTGTGGTTTGGTCCATCAAAGTATTTCCAAAACTGACAGGTTAAGGAAGGAGAGAATGGGAAAGTCTGTGACCTTGATGTTCTTGACCTAAATATGGGCGCCTGGTAAGAGACACGATCTGGAACCTGCAGGTCCATATATGTACGTCTGTAGCACCAGGAGCATCCAACCAGCAGAGGATGGCAGACGCCAGTGGTCAGCCCTGTGAGGAAAATGTTGCCTGATGCAACCCAATTAAGCTCTCCCTTTGGGAAGCGTTTTAAGGAGGGCGCTCCCAACCGCTGAGTAAGGGAGGTTTCTTTCAGTGAGGAGAGTCTAGAGTTGTCACCTCTCCTGAACCCCCTGAAGCCTCTCACGTGGGTTTTGTGTGCCTTAGGCACACATGCCTTCCCCATTCCTGTGAAGACTGATCAGCAGTGGCTCTTCAGTGCTCTGGCTTCATGAAGGCGCATCACCACCGCCCTGATGGGAGGGACTGCGACCCTGAGCCAGCAGATAGCCTTCCTCAGGAGAGAAAGCTGTAGACTTAAAAAAAAAAAAAAATGGGAGCAGACACCTGGGTGGCTCAGTTGGTTAAGTGTCTGCCTTTGGCTCAGGTCATGATCCCTGGGTCCAGGGATTGAGTCCCACATGGGGCTCCCTGCTCAGCAGGGAGTCTGCTTCTCCCTCTGTTTCTCCCCCTACTTGTTCTCCCCCCAACCTCTCTCTCGCAAAAATAAATAAAAAATAAAATTAAAAAATGGGACCCTGTAAATATTTCGTTAACACATTACCAGGGACACACTCAGCTATATAGGTCTTTGAACATTACTAAATCCATGTATTTTTTATAGTATACTTTTATAGGAGAATATAGGAAGCCTGAGGGAAAAAAAGGTGGAACTCATGCATACCAGGCTTGAGGTCCCAAATAGGGAGGAAAACCTGATCCTCACTTTGAAGGTAGAGGTTGAGAGGAGCTGCTAGCATTCATTTCAGCCCTACATCCTTTCCCTGGAAATAAGTTACAGTAACTTGCGTGGTTTGAGTTAAAGGAAACTCATCCCTTTGATGTGTGGGTGGTGTACCGGGGAGTGGAAGACAAGAACGTTGATGTGTTAGGCTATAAATCTCAACTAAAGGATGTCTGGGCTGTTCGGGCACTTCCCAGCAGTGACATGACACGGTTAAGAGCTGGCCAGTCGGATGACATCAGCTTGTCACACTGGGAGAGATCTACAGCTACAGGCGCGTTGTGACGGGCCCCTCAGTTTTGCAAGAGGTGCTCTCCTGACTAGACAGCACACACAGCACACTCACAGCAGAGCAGCCAGTGCTGCTGGCCATGCGTTCACTCCCCACTGTGAATGGGACAGTAGGCAACGGTGACGCAGCTAAACAAGATTTATAGGAAGCCAAGAAAATAAAAACACACACCATGGAAAGCCCGAGGAGGGAACTCTAAGTGACCCATATGCTCACTCTAAAACCTTCCCTCCGCCCACAAACTCCCTTGGCCCTGCATTGTGAATCATCATCTCCCTAGAATAATAAAATGTCATCCAAGCTTCGACCTCATCTTTCAAAAACCAGTTTTCCCATCTCTCAGCTCCCAACTGATTTCCATTAATACGTGTTGAGTAATCACTCTGGGCATTTTGTTAGATGTTGCAGGAAGTAGGAAACAAACACGCATACCCATGGTCCCACCACTTGAGGAGTTTCCAATCACTGTGGGGACACGAACACCTTGGACTGTGGTCTTCGTTTCTAGACACAGCACATGGCTTGTGAAATTTTTCTCCTGCACCATCCTGGTGGCAACTAAAAGTGAAGAGGTCTCCCCGAGAGCCTGGAAGGCGTGCTGTGTTTCTGAAGTGGCTTTATCAACCTCCTGCAAACCATTCTGTACTCCTGTCCTTGGGCAGAGTGGGAGTGCGATCGAGTTTAAGGCCCTCGCGGAGAGAATGACATTGGCTAAATTACTGAAGAGCCGGTGCACAGGAGCAACATTCATCATCACATAGAGGCTCACCGTCCACTACTGTGTACTTGACCCTGAACTGGAAATCGGGACATATCAGTACACAAAACAGGCAAAGATCTTCGCCCTCGTGGAATTTACATTCTAGTGGGAGGGATTATAAAAGGGTAAACAAGTCAGTGATAGAGCGTGTTAGGAGGCGGTGAATGCTGTGGGTAGTCTGGGTGGGTCTGACTTGAGAAGGTAAAATCTGAGCACAGCCCGGAAAAAGCTGGTGGAGGGAGTCCAGTGGACGTGTGGGAGGAGCATTTTTAGGCTGAAGCAACAGGTACAACAAGGGGCCCCACAGGAGAGCATGCTTTGCATGGTGGAGGAATGGTAAGGAGGCTGGATTAAACATGAGAAGAGGAGAGGAGGTCAGAGCAGTGATGGGGACCCAGCTGGTGCTGGTCAGTGGGCCAGTGTAAGGGATTTGGCTTTTGCTCTGTGTGAAATGGGGAGTCATGTCAGGGTTCTGAGTCGGGACAAGATCCGGTTTGTGTTTTAGAAGAAAAACTTGAGGGACTTCTAGTTTTAGCTCCAACATGAAAAAAAGATTAAGAGCTATTGTTCCCACTTTTGCAACAAGAAAAAGCAACACAAACTGCATATCGATGTCTCTTAGACCCATCAGACAAATGATGTTCCAGGGAGAGCTGCCTCTCTGGAGAGGTCAGTGAGACCAGCTCATCTGGGGCAGAAGCTGCTGGAGCCATGAACTTGTAGGGACACTTAAATGGTGATTTTCGCAAACTCTTAGAGGCTGAGTGCGGACTAGCATGAAATTTAGAAGCCCCTGGGCACCACAGTTGTAGGGGACCCTCCACACTTTCATACTCCAGAAACCCCATCAGGTTCTCACGATGAAGAGCCAAGAAAGATCTCCTCATGGGCCTGGAAAGGGGAGGAAATTAACCACTGTGAAACACAATGGCCCACCCCAAAGGACGAAGGGCTTTGCCTGAGCCTTATCCTGGCTAGGGCAAGGGAATTCCTCCCCCTCCAGCTTACTTCACCTAAAAGAGGAAAAAACAGCTAACAGAGCCAGGGCTTTAAGAAAATAGAGTAAGAACGCTACAACCAGCAAAGGGAATACAGTGCATGGGGAGAAAAAAGCTACACCATTCTGGAAACACTTATGAAGGTTCCAGTTCTGAGACACAGGCCCAATAAGAGACTGAGATTTAACTGGAAGACAATAGACTATCTCCCCTGCCCCATACATTACCAGCACACCAACAAAGACCCAGTAGAGTAACCCTAGGTTACAGCCAGTGTTACAGACACAACTCTCTCTGAGGAGGAGTTTTTAGGGAAGCCAAAAATCAATAGGAGACAAAAACAAGGACATTAGAAAAACCTGAAGCCTCTGGGACCTACAGTTATAGCAGACATTAAACACAGTCCCTCTTCTAATCGGACTAACAGAAATCCTCACATGGAAGGCCTATTGACCTCGGTTTCTATTACCTGATACAACATGTCCCACTTTCATAAAAAAATTAAGGATGTGCCAAAAGGCGAGGAGAAACAGTCTGGAAAGGCAAAGCAAGCAACAGAATCAGACTCAGATATGACCCGGATGTTGGAATGACCACACAGTGAATCAAAAATAACTATGATTAATATGTCTGTAACGTTAATGGAAAAGTAGACAGCATGTAAGAACAGATGTGCAATGTAAACAAAGAAATGGAAACTTTAAAAAAGAGTCAAAAGAAAATGTTAGAAATAAAACACTGTACCAGCAACAAGGAATGCCTTTATTGGGCTCATCAATAGACAGGAAATGTTCAAGCAAAGAATCAGTGAGTTTGAAAACATGTCGGTAGAAATTTCTCTGAAATGGGGACAGAAAAAACAAAACAAAACAAAACAAAAAACCCAAAACCAAAATATCCAAGAACTATAGGACAATAAGGAAAGGTGTCACATATGCATAAGTACAATACCAGAGAAAGAGGAAAAAGCAGAAGATATATTTAAATAACAGCCAAGAACTTTCAAAATTAATGACAGACATGGAAACACAAACCCAGAAAACTGAGAGCACCAAGCAAGATCGAACACACACACACACACACACACACACACACACACACACACCTAGGCATGTCATATTCAGGCTTCAGAAAGCCAAAAAAGAAAAAAAATCTTGAAATTCAGAAGGAAAAACACCTTACATATAGAAGAACAAAGAAATTGGAGCAGATTTCTCATTAGAAATTATGCAAGCCTGGAGAAAGTGGAGTGAACTATTTATTCAAGTGTCGACAGAAAAAACCCTGCTACCCTGGAACTCTACAGCCTACAAAATTATTCTCCAAAATTGAAGGGAAAAAAAAATTAAAGATTTTGTAGATAAAAACTGAGGAAATCCATTACCAGCTGACTTCCCTGCAAGAAAGGTTAAAAGTTCTTCAAGATGCCCAAGGAAAATGATACAGGTCAGAAACTTAAATCTATATAAAGAAATAGCATCAGAAAAGCATAAGTGAAGGTAAAAGAAAATATTTTATTATTCTTATTTTCGATTGATACAAAATATAACCTTTTGTTTAAAGAAATAATAGGAATGATGTATTGGGTGTTTTTAAAATATAGATAAAGATATGAGTAACATCAATGTCAGAAGGAATAGGAGGGAGAAACTGAAAATACTCTGATAAAAGGTACTTGGGTTAGAAAGTGAAGCAATATAGTGTCTTTTGATGATGGATTTAGAGGAGCTTAAAATGTACATTGCAGGCTTCTGCTTTAGAGAACAGGAAGAACACATCTTTCCCTACTGCTCCTGTTAAATACAACTGAAAATGTTGGAAATGATTTATTAAATAAACCTAAGAAAACTCTGGAAGTTGGAGAGAAAAGGGGAGACCAGCTAAAGACCCTGGGATCTGGGGAAAGCAATGGTAGTGAGTTCCCTGGATTTTCTTTTGACCATGTATTTCACAGATTTAGAGCTAAGCAAGCCAGCAACTCAGAAATGGCAAGAAGCATAGACCAAAAAAATCCACAATTAAAATAAAAACAAAGTCTGCTTTCTCTAGTCCAATGACCAGAAAAAGGGCAGCCTAGCAGGACAGAAAAAATTCAACAAATAACCTCTCTACTCCAGCCAAACACCACAGCAGATCTAAAAAATACACGATTAGTAGAATTAAAAGACAAGCCTAGAAAGCACAGAACTAATAAAAGACATGTATCCACACTATGCAAAAAAACACTTAGCAATAAGAAAATAAACAAATTTAAAAATGGGCAGAAAAATCTGTACACTTCAATAAAGAAGATATACAGTCAGCAAATAAGTATATGACAATACCATCATCATTTGTCTTTAGGGAAATGAAAATTAAAATGAGATAGCACAAAAAATATCTACTAGAATTGCTAAAATCCAAAAAACTGACAGCCTAAATTGTTGGTGAGGTGAAGGAACAAGAGGAACTCTCATTCATTGTGGCAACAATGCGGAACAGTAGAGAGCACTTTGGAAGGTCATATGGCGGTGTTTTACAAAACTAAACTTACTTTTATCCTACAATTTAGCAATCAGGTATTTATCTGACCTGATCGAAAATTACATCTACCCAACACCTGAAGACAAATGTTCATAGCAGCTTTATTCATAATCACTAAAAACTAAAAACCACCAAGATTTCTTTCAGTAGGTAAATGGATAAACATCTATACAACGGAATACTATTCAGTGATAAAAAGGAATGAGCTATCAAGCCAGAGCCATGCAAAGACACAGATAAAATCGTTCATGTATATCGCTAAGTGGAAGAAGCCCATCCGAAAAGGTATATGATTCCAATTACATGACATGCCGGAACAGACAGAACAAAAGCAATGGTAAATAAATACATGACGTGCTGCCAGAGTTTGGGGAACGGAAGGGAAGGATTGAATAGATGAAGCACAGGGGATTTTTTAGGGCAAACAAACTATTTTGTAAGATACTCTAATAATATATGCATGACACTATACATTTGTTAAATTCCATAGAAATGTGTATTGTGAGAAAATGTAATGTATGCCAATTTTTAAAAAATCTTCTAGGAGATTGGGGGATCCCCAAGTGGAATGCAATGTAGCTGTCGTATAAATATATGAGATAACCTCACTAAGGGAGGTGGAGGAAGAAGGTGCTGACTCAGGTAACTCTGAAAATGAGTGAAATCTGTGAAACTACAGGCAAAAAGGAACAGCACCGCATATGAGAACTGTGCTCTAGTTGATACGGTTGTTTCCCATGGCGTGCAGGTTAACTATTATGAAACTACTACACAAGCACACTAGAAGTGAACAGTTAGGTAAATGGATGACAGATGGTAGAAGCCAGGTTTCTCACTGATGGAGTGGGAAGTAACAGTAAGCAAGGGGAATTGGCCAGAATGATCCCTGTGGTCATGGATTCGACTTGGAGATATCAGTATGAACTCGTGTTTAGCTTAATGTAGATACAGGGGGTCACATAGAGAATTGTCTCTAGATATGTGTATATTCATGAGTATACACACATATATTTCCTTGCGCTGTTGGCTGAGAGTGCCTGGAATCAATGACACTCAAATATCAAGAACACACCTCAAGTCCAGATTTTGGTTTCTAAGTACCATTCCCTAATAAAAGGAAGGACTCCCTTGGAGAAATGGCAAATTTTAGGACTGGGGCAGGAAATATGCACACCTAGAACATCATATAGTACCAGGAGGTAAGAAAATGCTAACACACACACACACGCACACAATAGGGCTATGTCAGAGGGACACAAAAACCAACGGAAAGAGCTCCAAGTAACCAAAAGAGCAACAAGATGAGCAAAGTAATATTGTATTATTAACCAACATGTGAAATAAGTATCTACGAGTCTATACTGATATCAAAACTAGGTAGATAGATGATGGACAAATAGACAAATCTCATATGCAGAAAAATCAAATAATTTTTAAAATAAATCAAATAATTTATCATTGCTTGCATTCCCATTAAGGAAGTAGAACATAACGTCCAACTCTTTAAGTGTGGACTACACATAGTGGTTTTTGCTCCAAAGAATACAATCTAGAAAGATTCACAAAAGGATAACTTTACAGTGAAAAAACCTCAGCCCGGTGGTGAAAGTCAACATCAACAGTGATAAGGCATGCGGCTGGCATGAATCCTTGATATGATGCGATAAGAATGGCACGGTACCTCTGTCATCCTCCTTCCCCAAACCTTCACTCCAGTCTTAGCAACAGAAAAGCATCGCACAGACTCTAACAGAGAGATACCTTAAATATACCTGACCAGTACTCCTCAGAACTGTTAACTTCAAAAACAACAGAACGATCACCACCAAGAGGAGCCTAAGGAAACAAGACACTAAATGCAGTATGGTATTCTGGGTGGCACTGAAAAAGGACGTTATAGAAAAACTAAGGAAATCTGATTGACTTTCGTGGATAACAACAGATCAACTTTGGTTCCTTAACTGGGACAAATGTAGTATACAAATATAAAACGTGAGTAATAGTGGAAACAGAGTAGGGGAACTCCGTGCTATCTTTACATCTTCTCCAGGACTCTAAAATTATTCCAAAATAAGTTTATATAAAACAAACCCATCTGGCCCCTCCGTTGAGAACAGGCCGGAGGAGTCGCGGTGAAGGCAGGTAGGCCTGTTGGAAGGATACAGCCGAAACGTAGGGGAGGGACGGGGAGGTTGGCATGAAAGTGGCGGCAGCAGGTGGTGAAAACTGAAAGATACCGGGTATATTTTCAAAGGTTGATCTCTGAGTAAGGAGCAAACAAAGCAATCCGAATTTTAGGTGCTTGAAGAGGAAACTTAATTCTGCTGTTTGTAGCTATTCCATCTCCCCGCAGGACTAAGCCCTACAAGGGCATTTCTGCCGAAACACTTCCGTTCCTCAAGCAGCAGACCCTAGGAGATGCTAAGTAATAATTGCAGAATTATGCTCTCCACATCGTGTGATGAGGCCCTGCATGCCCCCTTCCTTCGGGCACAGCACCTCTCAGAGCACTGATGACGTCCAAGCAAATCTAATTCTCCCCTACTTATCTTACCGAAGGAGACACTTTCTTTTAAAAATACACCTAATTGGGGTGCCTGATTGGCAAGTGGGTTAAGCATCCAACTCTTGGTTTTCCTCAGGTCATGATCTCAGGGTCATGAGATCAAGCTCCATGTTGGACTCCGCAATGGGCAGGGAGCCTACTTAAGATTCTCTCTCTCCCTCTTCCTCTGCCCCTCCCCACCCCGACTTGCATGTGTGTGTGTGCTTACTCTCTGTCTCTCAAATAAATAATTAAAGAAATAATAAAATCCACCTAAATAACTTTCAGATTGATTGATATTTATATTTGCACTGTAAATCTTATTGACGAGTCCCACAACCCAGTGAATACTGAAGGCCAGTAAGATATTCTTTTAGGCCAGGAAGATATTTTTTAATTCATTTCTACGCTACCGATCAATTCCACCGCTTGAGTTGAATGCTTAACAGGAGGTGCTTATGCTGGTTGCCCAAACTGTCTGCATCAGTTCTACCTGTTGGTATAATGATTCTTTACTCAATTGAATATTGCATAAACTGATGCAACATGAGTATAAACAATATGAGTACAGACGGAAGACGGGTGTTTCTATCACAGCAAAGCTGAATGCTGGTGACTTCAGGAGACGTCTCTAAAAACACAGTTGTGGGGGCGCCTGGGTGGCTCAGTTGTTAAGTGTCTGCCTTCGGCTCAGGGCGTGATCCCAGCGTTCTGGGATCGAGCCCCACATCAGGCTCCTCCGCTGGGAGCCTGCTTCTTCCTCTCCCACTCCCCCTTCTTGTGTTCCCTCTCTCTGGCTGTCTCTCTCTGTCGAATAAATAAATAAAATCTTTAAAAAACAAAACAAAACAAAAAAACACGGTTGTGGACTTGGGTATGAATGAGAAGAGATTTGGGAACAAAGAAAATGTGAACTACTCTCAGACTGTTTCACGGGTAACTTTCACTTCTCTCTTCACGTAGAATTTTAAAAATCAGAAACGGGAATGGAACACCCTAGAAAACACATAATGGGCATGGTTCATGGAATAAGACCAAATAATCCTCATTCTGTAGATTCCTACTTAAAGAAAAGGCTTTAAAAGACAATTATCCTATGGTTTCACTCATTTATGGAACATAAGAAGTAGGAAGATCGGTAGGAGAAGAAAGGAAAGGAGAAGGGGGGGGGGGTAAACAGAAGGGGGAATGAACCATGAGAGACTATGGACTCTGGGAAACAAACTGAGGGCTTCAGAGGGGAGGGGGTGGGGGATTGGGATAGACCGGTGATGGGTAGTAAGGAGGGCACGTATTGCATGGTGCACTGGGTGTTATATGCAACTAATGAATCATGGAACTTTACATCAAAAACTAGGGATGTACTGTATGGTGATTAACATAATATAATAAAAATACTATTATAAAAAAATAAAAATAAAAAAAATAAAAGACCGGTAATAAGAGTCCACATATACATTTTATGCTATTATAAAATTACCAGATAGGCATGTAGGTATCATTTATTATAATTTCCTGCTTAAGGTTTTCAGTTAGCCAACCAACCACCTGCCAAATTTAGTTGAATTTAAAGGTTCTACTGGACTGTGATCCTTCTTCCCACTCATTCCCATTCTCATTTTCTCTCTTACCATTTCTTCCTCATCTATACTTTTAAATGATAACTGGGATGCTAGTAGGTGATCCAGATAGATTTTCTATAGAGAGTTGCAGAGTATTTGAAAGCTTTATCACAGCAGACTTCATTTCCTTGAAGACGGAACATTGTAGGGAATAAAGAACACCCCAGGCCTTATGGGTTGATGTTATTATGGGAGTCTTGTCTAGTGGAGAGGAAACCGTGAGATGGCCTTGCTAAAGATTCCAGAGTTATGAAAAAGATCAATAAACCTGACAAGTCCCATTTCCTTACTTGCTTACCATTATGCTGTACTTTATCTTTTTTCCAGAGTCACTTCTCCAACCTATTTCTTAAATGCTGGTCAACCCTGTTGGAAGGAATGTAAATCTTTTCGAAGGATTCTCTATTGAGACTCTTCCATGTATAGGCTATCGCCCCAGCAATTCCCATCATGGGAGTCGACATTTCTGACACTCTCAGTGTGTTTTGATCTTTGTGTGGTTGGATGCAGTAGCATCAGACACTGCTTGCCTAGCTTCTCTTTCTTCCCTCCCTGACTCTCAGACTAAGTCTGGTTAGGACTCAAGGAGGGGCAAGAAGTCTAGGCTTCATTACCTCTGGCCATTATCCCTGGTTCATGAATGAACACATGACACCAAAGGAGTCAAGGGACTCACCCCCAGAACATTGGCTGAAGCTATTAGGAAAGATGTTTTCTCTTCTTTCTGGGATTATTAGGTGTAAGAATGCTATGACTCTAGAACTGCTAGTGACCATGATTACACCATGTGGACAGAGCCGATCTAAGGATGAAGCCGACAGAGGAGAAAAGGATAGCCAGCATGTGGATGGGCAGGAGAACTAAAAACAGAATTTCAGTGCCGTCATTTAAGCCTCTGGATCATCCAATCAGTTATGTGAACTATTAAAATCTCTTTTTTCATTAAGCCATGTAGATTTCTGGAATTCATGAACACAGAAATCCCAGCTACCACAGAAAAAAAAATCTGTAAACAAACTAAATGTTCATTAGTAGGGGAATAACAAATGAAATCATGACATGCAGGCATCCAAAGGAGGAGGCCACATTAGATGTACAGTCATGGAAGTTCTCCGAAATGTATTTTAAGCAACAGAGGGAAGTAAAAAATGTGTAAAGAATGATTCTATTGAAGTGTGTGTGTGTGTGTGTGTGTGTGTGTGTGTGTGTGAATTTGGAGGAAAACAGAATGGAAGGAATTATTCTGAAATGTTTACCATGGTTATCATTAGGGAGAGGAGGGGGTTAAGAAGTGAGGAATGTGTATAAGATAGACATTATCTGTATTTTTCCATTGTTTTTCTAATTTTATTATAATGAGCATATATTTATGCATTGCTTATGCAAATTAAAATATTTAAATGGGAACAAATCCCGATCCCAAGGTCATTACTTTTGGTCCTCATTGCTTCTCATTCCACAATTCAGCAGGTCTAGAACCAACATTCTTTCCCCCCAGTTGTCGTTTTCGCCCCTTGTTAGTGGCAGCACTAGTTACTAGAGGAGCCATCTGAGAGCTCCCAGCTGCGGCTCTTCCTCCCGCAGTCCATTTCCCCAGCGTCCCACTGGTCACTAGATTGCTCAGCTCCACCTCCCGGACTCCTCCCAGAATTGTCCCCTTCTCTGTCTCACTTCTGCCACTGCAGTTCAAGCTCTCATTAGGAGTCGCCTGCATGAACGCGTTCCTCTCCTACCCAATTTCCAAGACTCCAGCTCTCACAAAGCGATGTTTCTAAAATGCATTTCTGAGCCTGTTACTCCTCACTTAACAACCTTCAGCCAAAGAAGGAACGAAATCCAAACCCTGAAGCATGGCCTGCTCAGCCCTTTGCGATCTGACTTAGACACCTGCTGCTTTATCCCTCCCCACTCTCCCCACCATGTCTTCACACTTGCCAAGGGACTTACGGCTCCCGGAACGTGCCCAACTCTCTTGCTTCTGTGACTTTGCACAGGCAGTTCCCCTGGCACAGCTCACTTTTCCCTGTTTTTCCCTGTTTTCCTTTACCCACTCCCTCCCTCTTCAAAGCTCCAGGTCATAAGCATCACTGTTTTGCATTCTCCTGGGTGGGACTGGGTACCGTTTTTATGTGCCCTCTTGAAATCCTCTGCCATGGTCACCTTCCTTATCACTATTTATTTATTTATGAGAGAGAAAAAGAGAGAGACAGAGTGAGAGAGAGAGAGCAGGAGTGCAGTGGGGAGGGGTAGAGGGAGGGGGAGAAGCAGACTCCCCGCTGGGCAGGGAGCCTGATGTGGGACTCCATCCCAGGACCCTGGGATCATGACCTGAGCCGAAGGCAGATGTCCAACCGACTGAGCCACCCAGGCGCCCCATTTATCACACTTTATTGTAATTATCTCCTTATCTTTGTGCCTTCCTTCTGGAGTCCCCAAGTGCAGGAGGCAGTGTCACAAAGGACAGCCTTGGAGAAAAATCCTGTGCTACCATTTTATAACTATGAGATCTTTGGGCAATTAACTTAAATTCTGTGCCTCTGTTTCCTCCTCTGTACCCTGAAGAGCACCGGACCACGGAGCTGCGGTGAGTACGAAGCATGTCAATTATGTGTAGAACGCTGACAATAGTGCCTGACACTTGGAATGCCCCAAATAAGGATGCCCTATCATTCAGATCATCGGTAACCTTTGGGTCTAATACAATGTCTGGCACTTAAGGGATGCAAGATAACCGAACAATTACTCCGTTGAACAAACTATTTTGAACAAACGCCTCTGTAAAATCGTGCATTCCCAAACAAGGGGTTCAGTTTTAATGCAAGACTTTGTACCTCTATACAGAAAATAAGAAAATGCCATTTGGAAACTCTGACTTCAAAACATTTGAATGCTAATTGCAGTCATCTCTAACATAGCCACACATCATGGCTCCGTAGTGATTATTCATACAGCTTTGTAGAAAAACAGCTTCACCCATTAATGTTCTCTTGCTAGATGGTGAGAGAGCTAGCCCCCATGTTGCACCAATGGCCTGTGGGATTTCAGACTTAACACATTCTGGAAAGCCTGGCAGAATTACCCTCTGGCAGGATTTTTTTCAAGTCCTGCCTCTACAACTAAACATTACTAAAAATGTCAAGGCAGGAATGGTTTCTAGGAAATTTTTCAAGACCAGTGGAGAGCAAGAAAGCAGTTTTGTCATCTTTGTTCCTGTCACAAACACATCTGCACCTGGAGCATGCACCCCTCCCCCCACCCCAGGACCTAGACACAACGGAAATGTGACAAATTAATTACAGTAGTTAATTCCTGAAAGAGAAGGCTGACTGATGGGGCAGAATAGAAAGGAGGAAGGGATTGAGAAAACGAGGAAGTGAGGGACGATGGCCTGACTTCTCAAAGGGTGTGTGCCCAGAATGTCACACAGCTCAGGACTGGATAAGCAGGGGAGGGGAAGGGCAGCCTTCTTCCCCTCTGGCCACTCCCCAGGAGCCCAGGAAGCCATCACTGTGAATGTCTCACCCTCCACGTGGATGCATGGGCGGTGCTAATCCTTTCCCACCAGGCTCTGGCCCTGGAACTCATTGTGTCCCATTTTCCACGAGGTCTGGCAGACTGCAGAGAATAGCCAGCATCCACCTTCCCACCTCGGGGGACTCAGGAGTTCAGGGAAGCAGAGAGTACCGTGCAGCATACTCTGGAAGGGCCCTCTGGAAGCCTTCTGTGGCCTCCTGGTGCCGTGATCTCACTCTGGAGATCACCTCTCTAACCCAGCCTCCCCTTTCTTTTTACTCAGAACGCCTGAAGGACTAGGGGCCGCTGACTTAGAACAATAATGAGTCCAATATTCATGCAGCTCCTTTCTTACAAGGAAACTGGATGCCCTTTCTGTGTCTCTTCATTAATCTTGCAGGGCCCTCCTGCGGGGTGGGCTGTCCAGCTAACAGTGACTCTCAGGCAGAATGGGAGCCGGGCTGGGGAAGGGCGTGGAGATGTCTGCACTGATCAGATGGGAGGACACATCACCTGTGGGACTTTGGTGAGACTATGGGACAAATAAAATTTCATACTGTGCAATGAATAACCTTGGGGAGCGCTATGGCCAGTAAGAACAATATAAAGGGTTTCTAGGAAATGCATGAATAGAGACAATTTTTTTAAAAGATATATTTAAATGACAAGAAAGAACAGGAAGCGTCAGCTGGGATTTGCAAGCAGAATATTTACAGGAAACATTAACTGTGGGTCCCCTCATCGCCTCCACCATCTCATGTCACTAATTTCTTTTTTTTTTTAAGATTTTATTTATTTATTTGACAGAGATAGAGACAGCCAGCGAGAGAGGGAACACAAGCAGGGGGAGTGGGAGAGGAAGAAGCAGGCTCATAGCAGAGGAGCCTGATGTGGGGCTCGATCCCGTAACGCCGGGATCACGCCCTGAGCTGAAGGCAGACGCTTAACCGCTGTGCCACCCAGGCGCCCCTCATGTCACTAATTTCTATTGGCTTTTTTTTTTTTTTTTCAGGAAGATCTCAAATGCTGTCTCTTTAACTACATATTTTTATTCTGTTTCTCATTTCAGAAAATGTACTGTTCCCAGCTCTCTCAAGATCAAGAGTGAGCACGGAATTAGGGACCTGTCAAAACTGACTCACTAGATCGTACGCTGATGTTTCTCGCTTTTGTACTTTTCCCCAACCTAAAAGCAAACTATTCCAATTATATGGGCTAATCCTCCCTCAATTACAGAGAACAGGAACGCGGCTACTGCAGCTGTGTCTGAAATTATTAGTGTTTGAACCCGTACTTCAAAAAGATTATGGCAAGTGAAAGTCAAATGCCTTAGCTTCAGACTGCTGTCCCGTCAGGTCCCAGGTCCCACCCTCCTCATCACGCACAGGATGGCACCAGTGGCAGCGGGGAAAGGCCGCCTGTGCTCCTGGAAATGAAACTCACTCATCCTGCTGCAAATGTATAATCACTTAGGAACCGTTCTCCTAAGCAAGACCCTCCCACCTCTCCACCATGCTTCTGTTCACCAGGGGCCTCTAACTTTACAGGACACGATGGAGTTCAGTGTGGACAACTAGCCACACTCCTTCCCACACGAAACGGTGTGTAACTTCTGTTTCACTCCTGACAATGGCTCCACAAATTCTGCCTTGGATTTGGAAAGCGCATTCCCCTTACAGACTTCCTTTAGAGCTGTATTAACTACTCCTCTCAACACCCAGGTGAGAGTGCCACCCCTATTTTTCAATTTTGTCAGAAACTGAGGTTCGGAAAGGGATATAAAAATCACCATGTCAAAATATAAATAATGCCAGAGTCAGGAATTCAATATATCCAAACACCTTTGGCATCTGATAATAAGCTCGTACCCCCTGCAAGTGGTAAAATTATTTATAACTTCATAAATGTTTCAAAGATCATAGGATACAGTTTTACATCTATTATGTGACATAAAGGAAATTCATACATAATGAAGGAAAACAGAATATGAAGCCTGTTATATGAACCATCAGAGAACTGGGATAAATTTATCAAGACCAAACAGAACTCAAAGAGAGAAGAAATGTTTGTGGGAAAAGGACCAAGGCGAGGGTTCTCGAATACGATGTATGCAGCAGAAGCATAGCCCAGAGCAAGTGACAAATGACACAAGGAGGGACTCCTGGCAACTGAAAACTCAGTGTTCAGCCAGAGTTATAAGAGGAAATGCGCATGCCCGATGGGGTGACCATAATTACTCATGGGGCATCTGTAGGACAATACGAGAGTTCTGCGATTTTGTGACCTAAAACAAGCAGAGAGAAAGGTAGAAGGAAAGCAGAAGTAATAAAGAAAAAAAATTAACAGAACTGATTCAAAAAGAAGTAAAAAAAAATGAAGTTCGGCGGAAAAAAGATCTTAAAATTCAAAAAATATTAACCAAAAGCGGGGTTGGTTGAGTCGAGCTCAGGGTGGAAGCCTGCAGTTGCCAGTGAGTTGGTGTGTCAGGGTTTATTCACCAAGAATTGCTCTGAATCCTTTTTCATTTCTGCTTACAAACCTTGGCTTTTTGAGGTGTTCAGAACACGCTCAGGCGAGTATCCAGAGGATTTCTTCCCTGCCGCTACGTTAGACATTAGAGTCCATCCCCGTATATTTGCCTGAATTGTGACTAGGGTTTCTCATTGCTGGTGTACCAATCACAGCAGATGAAATCTTGACCTGACACAAGCCAAGAGAATGAAAATACTCCCAGGGACCAAGCTCTCGGGCACCGGGTCACAAGTTTTACCTCAAATGCTTGCTAATTTAAAACAAAAAAAATCAGTCTGGTCGCTAATCTTCAATCCAGAGCATTTTGAGGTCTAGAGAAGTTCTATAATGAGATTGTTAACACAGACAAAGATCATAAAATTTCAAAATTTCAAGCAGCGCTAATGGCTAACTCATTTTAATTAGTGTATTTTGGCAAATAACATGGTATACTCGTATTCCGTGGGGAAATGTTCCTAATATGGAAAGACAAGGGTGACACGCATATGTAATCCAATTTAATTTCATTCCATAATTTTTTTAAAAAAGAAACCATTTACAATTCTTAAAACCTGTGACGAGGCCACAGGTTTAAATTTAAAGGCCACCCTTTAAATTTTCAAATGAAGGAAACAGAGAATTGACTTGCCTTGCTAAATAAAATGGACACCATGAAGAAATCCAGTAAGAAACTCTCTGAAATATCTTTGTAGTCAAAATGGAAAAAGATCACGGTGAAGCCCAAGTAAATAAACTGGTGAGCTGGGTTACAGAAAGAGGTCCGCAGCAGCTTCATGCCGGCGACAATCATCAGGAAAATGTCCCAGCTGTTGAAAAGGGGAGAAAGGACGCGATCAAGGACTGCCTGCAAACTATCAGGTGAGTTACAATAGCTAATGTTTCGTGAGCGTTTACTATGCACGGCGCCCTTTACAGGCATGGAAAGCCAGGACTGCGGCGGGGCGCGGGGGAGGGGGCTCTGTCATTATCCACATTTGTCAAAGGAGCAAAGGGAGTCTCAGAGTTTGGGTCCCCTGCCTAAGGTCTCACAGGGCGGAGCGAGAATTGAAACTCAGTCCCAGGGGACTCTTTGCCACAAGAAGCGGCTCCTTTCTGCCCCAGGATTTTCACAGTCCCCTGTCCTTCAGCAAGGACACAGGGTTCCCTTGGACGCCAGCAGAAACAGCACGTTGTCCCTCTTAGCGTCTGCTCAGTGTATGCTTTCTTATTATAAAAGAATCTTATGGGAGCAGTGGTGTCATAATAGTTAATATTAAATTCTGAAAAGAAAAAAACACGCAGTATCTTAATAAAACCATTTTTGCCTTTACTGTTAATTTCCAGTATTTTTCAGCATATTTATCACTCCCAGTGAAAAAGTAAGTTCTCTGGACTCCCTTTGTTTTTCTGCTGAAAATAATCTCATCGACATTTTTTCCCCATGGCATGGGCCTTTTTAGTGAAGGAACTCACCAAAGGAGTCTGGTAAAGAGATACCAGGGCTTTGCTTTGAGACCTGGACCGCTGGATGATCTTGTCTAGGGAGTCAAGTTATTAACCCGCGTAGGGAGCGTGTGTTCTGTGCACGATTCCCGCAGACGCTGAGGCCAACAGTGAACACTCTACCTACCTTGAGCTTGGAAGGTTAATGATAACAGCTCAGAAGGGCCTGACAGAACAACTAGCTCCTTTCTGAAGGAAGGCTTTGCACTTTTAGGCAGATCCCTGCCCCCCCCCCCCCCCCCCCCCCCCGCCCCGACCTTCCCCTTATAAAATCCTACTTGGGAACTCAAAAGAAAGACAGAGATGAGAACGCTTTCTGGAGAATGGCTGCACTTAAAAGAGAGAGATTGTCTTTTTCTGGCTAAACAGAGACACCTGGGGCTATGCCTCAATTTCCCTAAGCCTAGAAGGATACTAGGCTCTGGACCTTTGCCAGCATTATTATTATCTTGTCCAAGGATGAGAAGGTTCAAAAAGTGCTTTAAAGCCTTTGTACCTATCAGGTGCAAAACTGTCATTTTTGTTGTCGAAAAGATCTAATGTTGGCAATTCCATTTCCTCCATGTGATATTTCATTGCGTTCAGACCTAGGGCTCCAATTGTTTTCTCTCTGCCCCAGGATGTGCCCAGTGAGGTTTGCTCAAGGCTCTCTGAGAAAAACTAGCCCTTGATTGCATGCAGATTTGGGCTGAGTGGGAATGTTTTCCTATAACTTTAACATAAAACCTTCAGGGTTCCCGCAGCGAGGTTGAGCACTGCTCCATAACCCGTCTCTCTTTTCCAGTGGACAACTAATGTCCCTGAGGAAGTACAATATAAAAATATGACTTTGGGTCCAGTTGCCTTTGACAACAGCCCAGAGTACAAGAATCAATGTGGGAAGGGTGCCAGCTCAGTTGGTTAAACATCAGCTTTTGGCTCAGGTCATGATCTCAGGGTCCTGGGATTGAGCCAGTTGTCAGGCTCCATGTTCAGTGGGGAGTCTGCTTCTCCCTCTCCCTCTACCTCTTACCTGCTGCTTGTGTATCCTCCCTCCCTCCCTCTCTCTCTCTCTCAAATTAATAAAACCTTGGGGGGAGGGAGAATCCAGGTAGGATACCAAAGCCCAATGAAAAGGCATCTCAACATATGGGGTATTTCTTTTTTTTAGGGAAGACTGGTCATTTTTCTGGGTTATTCAGGCCAAATCTTGATTGAGGGTCAACTCTAACTGTGACTACGTTCAAATGAAGAGCATTCATTTTATGTTTATTAAGGACGGATGACTGGTTAAGACTACGGAAGATCTTAAGGGCTGATGTTCATAGCCTTTGTAACATTGCAATAGTAATGGTTACAGTTAAAATCTTTCATAGACGATTGTAGGCTCAGCCGAAAGTTTAATAAAGGCTTATGTAACAACCAGTGAACATGGCCTGGGACAGCTGCAAAGCACCCATTTCAATCAGGCTGGGAAATATAAATACCAAAGAAGATATCACAACTCCCTCACTCACCCATTTACCAGCCCCCACTTGCTCGTGCATCCACCCAGCGTTCTACCATTTACTAGGGGGTTGGTATTAAAAGTTGAGTAAGAAACAGTGCCTGTGATTGAAGACTTCACCACCTATCTGGTACAGTGGTTCTCAGTGCAGCCAGGGTGGGGGGGAGGCTTCTGTAGTTGGATACAGGTTTCTAGGTGATACTGACATACGACCTCCGGCTGTCCTGCTTGTGAACAGCTGGTCTAGTGGGGTACTTGAAATTATTCTAAGTCTTCAGATGGATGCCTCAAGAATACAAAGGAATCGTCTGTTTTGGGCTCTAAAAAAATAACACTGCTGGTATCATCTGGGATTTGAGAATATTTGGAGGTACATAGCTAAGGTGCTAGTTCTGACTTAAGTGTCTGGAAAAAAGTTACAGGGGATAGAGAGTATTATTACTCGAAACTGGACTCCCTCCAAACTATTTATTTGACTCTGCCTGATTCCCAATCCTTGTGTCTGTCCCCTGCCAACAGCCACAACCACTGGGTCTCAACCTGCAGGCTTAGCTTGAGGTCCCAGTCGTGATGTTGGAAAGCGACAACTTTAAATCCTTCAGCTCATTACCCCGGGGCCAGCACTGGTATCCTCTTTGCCACTGTGGTGCTGTTTGTGAGCCCTCGTTCTAGAAGCTGAGGCTAGGAGGTCACTGGGGTCAGCCAACATTGTGCATACTGGAGACACCTGCCACTAGAAAAAGCACTTGAGTTCTGCATGGGGAGGCATCGCATGGGTTCAGTCGCACCCACACTGCACAAGAGGGCTACATTCCCAGTGTCTGTGTTCTTCATCCAGTGAGACTGATTTTCATCCTCGGATCTGAAGTCGAGGATTTTAAATACCAGAGGGCATGACTTGCCCTGACCTAATGGAAACAGGTCTAAACTGCAAGGAGGGCCGAGTCTGATAAAGACAGGAAGGTAATATCATCATTTCACTTAGTGCCTGCTCTGTGTGACTATGAATCTACTCAAAATCCAACAGAGTATTCAAATGCCTTTTATCGCAGCTTGCTCAGTCTTTGGCAAATATTAATTAATTTGTCCTCATCACACCCCGAAAGGAGGAGGAGGTTTGAATTAGTATGCTTGCGATTATGCATGCGAGTTGACTTGGGCGCATAATGTTTAAGTAACGTGATTTAATAAGCAAATCTCAGAAAGAATCTCTTTTGCATTCTCCTCCTCAAACTTATTTGACCAGAAACTTCAACCTTTTGTCGGAACAACAAATCCACCGATTATCGAGCAGGATTTCCATTTGCAAATTCAGAGTTAATTTTAATATATGAAAGCAGTAACTCAACTGAGCACCGTTAAGGCTTTGCAAAAACACGGGGCACTTGACGGCATGACGTCTCTGTGCTCCATTTTTTTTAATTGGGAGACTTCTCCGGATAAATGCAGAGAGAGCTGTGACAGTGATTAATCCCCCCCTCCCTCCAGCACAAAATGATAGAGTATTCGCTAAACGAAATGACACGAGGGCATTCGTAAAGCTCTGAGCATGATGGTAGGAACTCCAGGAGCCCCCGGCATCATACTGTGCTTCCGTCATCTTATTAAAGCTCACTGACTAAGCTTTTGCAGGAGGATTTTCAGAGCGACTGTCATTTAGTCACGACATCACTTAACGCAGATCTACGTTCTTTTTCAGCCCGGTCACTCTACAGTAACCATCAAGCTCTAGCCAGTCTCAGGAAAAGCCCGCCGTGGCTTCCTTACACGTGGCCAGGACATGAGTCGATGCACGCTGGCTTCCGCTGCAGCCTGTTTAGAGAAAGCTCACTGGATTTTGAAATCACTGTGATCGAAATCATGATGAAAATAAACCGTTATCCACTTACTGGGTACCGAGCCTCCGGTAATTGCTGATTGAAAATGCATCGATAGTGAGGGCATTCAGAATTATTGCTGGGTACAAGATGTATTTTTCAAAACACTGAAGCCAAACATAGAGTCTTTCAAACCACATTAAATGGGCGACATCTGAAAGAAACACAAAAACCACTTAGAACAGCCCCTGATCAAGTTATTTTTCTTTAAGTGCATGTAATAAGAAGTAATATCCCCCTTTTAATTCAAAAGCTGCTGATCCAGACTCCAGATATTAGACATAATCTACCAATTTTCTTTCCAGGCAGCAACTCTAAGCTTTGTTTCTACATACATCATAAATAATAATATACAGTAATATAAGCCAGTATTCCCATTTTTCAAGTCAAGTGATTTTTCCATATATAATTATTACTGGCACAATGAAATAAGCTGTCATATAATATCAAGGCATCTCAGAGTAATAAGGGTAGACAGTGAAGGATGAAGAATTGAAAAACAATCCAGGGGTCCATCTCCTCTTAAGCTGGAGATACTTCCAAGGCTGGGCTTTCTTCTCCCTCTTTTTAGTCTTTAAATCTGCAAACTAATGAATCATCGAACTTTACACAAAAAAATTAAATTAAATTAAATTTAAAAATAAATAAATAAAT
Organism: Ursus americanus; assembly: GCF_024610735.1. Classification (NCBI taxonomy): domain Eukaryota; kingdom Metazoa; phylum Chordata; class Mammalia; order Carnivora; family Ursidae; genus Ursus; species Ursus americanus. The sequence goes on from NC_142132.1 coordinate 69,315,042, forward strand.
AAATCTGCAATCAGATCCTCAGGCAATATATACAAAGAAGAGAAAGCTGATCCCCAGGCCCCATCACAATGAATGAATGTGTGACATTCTTGGGAACCTCATGACAAAGGGGAATGAAGCCTATTCCCACAAGGCTAAGGTTTTGAGTCAGACCAGTCTGGGTTTGCATTCAGACTCTACCAACCACTGGTGTGTGATGGTGAACAGTTGACTTTTCTTCCTGAGCCTGTTTTGTGTGCCCCGCCCAACCCTGAGTCTGCTACTGGGGATGTGACGGCCCCTCTTTCCATCCACTCATGGCAGGGGAGAATCTGCTCTCCCCCAGGATGGGGTAATATGGAGTGCATACTTATAGTGCCACTGCCCATCTCTGACTACTCTTCTCTGTGAGGAGGGGGAGGGGTGGCAGGGTGGAGCTCTCCTCTGCTTCTGGCTTCTGTGAGGAGAGCACACTTGGTTCAGCCCAGGGCCCGAGGGGAGGCCTATCTCATTCCCCACTGAATCTCTCTGCTGGTCACTGTGAGGCTGACGTGCACCCCAAACCACCAGCCAATGGCCAGGAAAATGAACCAGATATGCCGGGGACACAGTTCCCTCCACAGCAAGACTCAGAGGCCAAACCTCCAAAGGGCGAAGCTGACTCCACTGAGCTTCTGGACTCACATTCTTCCACCATTTATAATAAAAAAACTTATACCCCAATAATCTATCATAAAAAACAAGAAAGCCATATAGTTTTTACATTATTTGAATTGCACAAGAATCAACTCATGAAAGACAAACAGGTCACACTCACCGTGTAGAGTGACACAGCAGAAATGGGCTGACTCCTCCAGGTGTCTTAACCAGTTTTAGGAGACAAATTACCTGCTTCTAACATTTTTCACTGGGACTTTATGCAAAGGGTCTCAGGAAGCAACACAAACAGGTACCATACACACAGAATCGGAAACTGATATTTTACTTTTTTGTTTATATGGCTTAGCTATCTATGCAAGAATGTATTATGACAACTCAAAAACACCAAAGCTATCTTCATTTGATTAAAAATATGAGGCGAGGTCGGCATTCAGAAATCTTAAAAAGAATTAATTTGAATGCAATAGGAATGGTGAAGACAGGTAGAGTGGGAATACCTCATGACATGGGAAATAATAAGAACAAACATCCCAATGATTAATTTAATAAGTAGAAGAGAGATGCAATGAGAAATTATCAAGATAAAAATAAAAAGAAATTTTAGTGGCAAATGAAACAGGGAGGAAGACTGGCTATTTACCCAAAGAAAATGAAAACACGAATTCGAAAAGATCCATGCATCCCTGTTTACTGCATCATGAGTTACAAGAGCCAAATTATGGCAGCAGCGCAACTGTCCATCGCCTGACGAATGCATAAAGAGGAGGTGCTATATGTATGTGTATAATATATACATATTAGAATATTACTCATAAAAAAAGAATGAAATCTTGCCATCAGCAACAACATGGATCAATCTAGAGGCTGTAATGCTAAGTGTAATAAGTCAGTCAGAGAAAGACAAGTATCATGATTTCACTCATAGGTGGAATTTAGGAAACAAAATAAACAGAAAAAAAGAGACAAACAAAAAACCAACTCTTAAATACAGAGAACAAACTGGTGGTCACCGGAGGGAAGGTGGGTGGGGGAGGGGTGAAACAGGTGAAGGGGATTAAGAGTACATGTATCCTGATGAGCACTGAGTAACGTAGACAACTGTTGGATCATGGTATTGTACACCTGAGACTAATACAACACTGAATGTTAACTATACTTCAATTTAGAAAGTATACATACACCGTGGAATATTACTTGGCCATAAAAAAGAATGAGATTTTTTTTTCCATTTGTGACAACATGGATGGACCTTGAGGGCATTATGCTAAGTGAGATAAGTCACAGAAAGACAAATACCATATGATTTCACTTATATGTGCAACCTAAAAACCAAAACAAATGAATAAACAAACAAACAAATCCCCAAAACAGACTCTTAAATACAGAGAAAAAACTGGTAGTTGCCAGAGGGGAGTGAGAGAGGGGCTGGGCGAAATAGGTCAAGGGTACTAGAGGTACAAACTTCCATTTATAAAACAGATAAGTTACAGAGCTGAAAAGTATGGCATAGTCAGTAATATTCTAATAACTTTATATGGTGACAGACGGCGACCACACTTACCGTAGTGAACACTGTGTAACGTATAGAATTATCTAAGTTATACACCTGAAACTAAAACAACATTGTATGTCAACTCTACTTTAGTAATTAAAAAACAGCAAGGACATTGGGTAGGGATTTAACTTTGGGTATTCTTAATGGTCTATGTGTAGTGTTTTCTGGTGTAGATTTGGAAATGGATTATTTCATAACGAATTAAGTTTTTTTTTTTTACTTATAATTAATGAGATCTAGGTATATTATGTATTTTACAGAGAAGTAAAAGGGTTTTTATCTTTTGTGAAAATATATGAAAATTTAGAAACACAAATCTTTATGATCTGTCCCCCATGTCCTTTAGGCAAATGACATTAACCCCCAGTTCCTGGAGAAAATTGAGGCGATTAGGCAACAATTGCCTAATCCTCCCACCCTTCAACTACCAATTTATTTATACTCACATCTGCCTTCTCAGTTCTCCTGAGGCTGAGCTCCCACTGATGCTCTGGGTCTCACTCCTCCTGACATCTGGCTCAGGAGTCCCCCCTCCAGAGGAGCTCTTTCCGACTGGCAAGTGGCAAGATTCCAGTCTTTGCCAAACTGAAAACTTACTTTCCGCTCTGCACCTCCTTCTTGTGCTCACTCTGCCCTTTTCTGCACAGTGTCTTGAAAAGGCTGGGAATGTCTGACAGTCCCGGGCCCTTGTCTCCTACTTGCTGCTGAAACTTCTGCCCCTGGGTATTTGCAGCTACGCCTGCTCAGAACAGTGTAGGAGACAGCCACCTGAGCCTTCCTAAATGACAAATAACAGATCCTTCTCGGTCTGTCTCACTGGATCTTTCTAGGCACGAAACATCACTGGTCCTTCCTTCTATTTATTTATTTATTTATTTATTTATTTATTTATTTATTTATTTATTTTAAAGATTTTATTTATTTATGTGACAGAGAGACAGCCAGCAAGAGAGGGAACACGGCAGGGGAGTGGGAGAGGAAGAAGCAGACTCCTAACAGAGGAGCCTGATGTGGGACTCGATCCCGGAACGCCGGGATCACGCCCTGAGCCGAAGGCAGATGCTTAACGACTGCGCTACCCAGGCGCCCCCCTTCCTTCTTTTTAAAACTCTCTGTCCAGGGGCACCTGGGTGGCTTAGTCAGTTGGGATCTGCCTTCGGCTCAGGTCATGATCTCAGGGTCCTGAGATCGAGCCCGGAGTTGGGCTCCCTGCTCAGTGGGGAGTCTACTTCTCTCTCTCTCTCTCTCTCTCTCTCTCTCTGGCCCTCCCCACCGCGTGTTCTCTCTCTCAAATAAATAAATAAAATCCTTTAAAAAAAATTTCTTTCCCCTTCTCCCTCTCCCTATACCCCCTCACTCACATTCTCTCTCTCTCTAAAAATAAAATACAATAAATAAAATAAAATAGAATAAAATACTCTCTGTCCTTAGCTTCCCCATGCCACCCACTCCTGCTGGTGCTTAAACCTTCCACCCTACTCTTTCCATTTTCTCTGCAAGCTCCTCTTCCCTTTACTTGGTCATTTGCTTTCCTTGGACTTCTCTATTTTTTTCCTCTTTTTCTTGAGCTGATGCTCTCAACACCCTAACTTTAATGATTATACCCATGCTGACGACACTCGGATCCGTAACTCAACCTTCCGTCTGTCTCCTGGCCCCCAGATCTCAATACTCAACTGAATAGCTTCATCGTCTGACATCCCTAAGGAATCTTCAAATACGTGTCAGAGGCTGAACTCGTCAACCCCCACACAGCTGCTCTTCCTGACGCATTCTTCATCTGATGTAACGACACTCGCATTCACTTTGTCATGCAGGTAATATATCTTGGAGTCGTCCTAAGTCAGTTCTTCTCAATCATACCTGCGCGTTGGAATGACCTGGGGACAAGGCTGAAAGACACTGTCCGAGATCTGCGATGCTCAAACTTCGAAATGCAAATAATTCGCTTGCTAAAACGCAGAATCTGAGCTGCTGGGTCTGGAGCAGAGCCAGACATTCTGCAGCTGCTACTGTGTCCCTCTCTGGAGTCACGATCGTCACTGGCGCACTCACATTCTATACCTCACTGGCTACCTGAATGAGCCGCGCTGGAGTTTTGAAAACCTTTTCATTCAGCTTTTTCATATATGGAAACCGGCACAAATCGTACACGTTAGAGCTGCGTCCCTAGCACCTAGATGAAGACACGCTCTTGAAGCAACCCTCCCACCTGCTTACAGTCACTGCTCCACGAGGTAACCCCTGCCCCAACCCCAAACACCACTGTTTAGTTTGCCTCCTATTCTCTTGTATCTTTTGCTCAACAATTTTCGTGACGTCCAGCCACCTCTGTGTGTGTCACTGTCATCCGTCCGTTCTCACCGCTGTGTAATAATCTGGGGGAATATATACAGGTTATTTTTCCAGGCTACTGTTCATGGGCATTCATTTTGTTTTCAGTGTATAGCTACTCTGCACAGTGCTGCCTCGAACATTCTGTTACGTGCCTTCTGATAAACACGCGTACATTTCTGCGGGGTACAGATCTAGGTAGAGAATTGCTAGGTGATTAAGTGTGTGTATAGGAAGTTCAGAGAGATTTTCCAAAGCTACGGAGCCAATTTATACTCCCACTAACACTGCAGAGAGTTCCTTCTGTTTGTTCACATCCTTGCCAAAACATTTTCTCCCCCTTTCACTTTAACTACACTGTGGGTGTCGAGTGCTATCGTATTATGGTTTTATTTTGCATTTCCCTGATGACTAATGTGGTTAAGTACCTTTTCATATGTTTACAGGCCATGTGGATACACACTTTTGTGAAGTGGCTCAATGTGTATCGCCTGGTTCTTTCCTCTCCAATAGGTCTTTTCTTTACTCATTATTAGGATTATACGACTTCTCTTTACTGATTTTTAGGGGTTCTTGGTATATCTCAGGTCTGCGTCTTTAGTCAGATATATGCATCGGAAAGCTCTTCTCCCATTTTATGGGTTATCACTCTCTTAATAGTACCTTTTGTAGACAAGAAATACTTGATTTGAATATGTTCCAGCTTCTCATTTTGTTTTTCCTTTTGGAGTCTTTTGTGATCTGTTTAAAGACAAAGATCACGACCACATTCTCCTAAGTTTTCCTCTTAGACTTTATTGTTTTATCTTTCACATTTAGATCGTCAAGCTATCGAGAACTGACGATTGTGTATAATGTAAGATAGGGATTGAGACCAATTTTTTTCCGATGGGGATACCTAAGTGACCACCACTATTTATTGAAAACAATTTCTATTTCCTCCTGCACAGCAGTGAACTACACTGTTACGCATGCCCTTCTATGTGCTGGGTGCCTTCCTGCAATGTCCTTCTGTACTTCCTACTCGAGAAACTCCTAATCTTTTCATGGAATCTGGCATCTGGCCATCTGGAACTTTCTTTGCCCCCTCCCCACCCCTTTGCCATTATTCCCAGAACAGTCGCTACCACCGTTTGCCAGGACAGCTCGCTCCAAGTGTTCATCCCAGTAGAAGGGTTTAATCACCAGCAATGTTTAGAACTGTCAGTACACGGTGAGAGTAAAAAGGGGGCCAAATTTTAACTGGCTTTATCACTGTTTTCAAATTCTTGATAAACAGTGCATCTCCCCCTTTCTGCCTGGACCCTGGGTGGACCCTGGCATCTCCCCAGCATCAGGGGATCCACGGCACCTCCATGTAGGGAGTACCTATGAGGCATCAGCCAGACGCTGAGCTCGGCATACTGTATACATTACTTCGAGTTTTCAGGCAAAATACATTATTTGTGCCATCACTATGCACTGTGAATTCTATAATTACAGTACCTGTCACACTGCGGAGTATTCATTTAAATATTAATCTCCCCACTGGACTTTAGGTTTGTCAAGAGTAGATCTTGTCTTCAAGACTAAACCATGTCTTCATTAGTTGAGTCTTTCAAGTCCTTACGGAACACCTGGCTTACAGCTGGGGTTACATAAATGTTCATTTACTATCTTATCCTTTTTGCGTCCAGAGGAACTCTGAATAGTTAAATTGAACAAAGAGAGGCTTAGAACAGCAGCCCCCCCCCCCGCCCAGAATTACTTTCTGAATACAAAACGAAAAGCTTTCGAACTCTAGCGTATTAAGCAATCTTTCCTATCTTAGTCTCTCATAAAGTACAATCCATTACATTTAGGTTTCCTTCCAGATTATTTTTTCTGATTTCCCAATTTATATTGAGAAAATATATGTCAGTTTGAGGCCGTCACATCAAATGCAACTCCGCCTGCTTATAAAAATACATTTACAGAGTTCTATCAACATTTGTCACCAATTCGGAGAAACATGACAACCTTAGCTAGATTGCTGCAAAAATATGTAAATTAAGGAAATACAAGCCAACCTCATGCTGCGGGGCTGTTAGAAAACATTTGAATTAAAAGAAACATTTGAGTAGCTCATCACCGTAGAATGCCCGTTTTTGCCATTTGGACGGGGGAGTGTGATCCAGGCTTTTAAACGCTCGTCGCATTTGCTTTTAGACAATGATGTTTTCCAGTGAGTGGGGATACGGCTGCTTTGAGGGCAGGGACACCATCCCACTGCAGACTTCCCAAGGATTTACTGCAGCTAATGAAAACCAAGATGGGTTTTCCATAAGAATTTTAGCTGATCCATCCCGGAGAGACATAAAGCAATGAGTTTCCAAAAAACAAGCTCTAATAAGCTCTGAATTCACCGTCCATGCCGTTCCAAATATTTGAGAGCGAAAGTCCTTATTCAGTGAGATTTCACCCTCTGTGGTACCTGGGAGGGGCGGGGAGACATATGTGTGAAACTGTATCGTAGACACACTTTGAGGCAGGTAGCTAAGATATGCAGGCTCTCGGAAGTCTTCCCTTGTAAGCACCATTCTGCTGCCTGACTTCGGAAGAGCTAAGTCATAAGAAGTGCATTCAGTATGGCCCTGATAACATCCGTGAACAGCTAAGGCCTTGGATCTTTAAGGGTCATCACGGGTTCTCTAGTTAGAAGCCAACCGATGATAGCTACAATGGAGCTCTACGAAGGATACGAAGAAATTCCAAAGAACTAGAAACCAACTCATGCAGAAGTCACTAAAACTTCTACCATTTTTTTAATAGCACCCTTACTCAACTGAGCTGGAAGCCAGGTCACACTGCATGATGCATGTCTCGTTTACTACCCGAGGGGCTGCCCGGGAATGAAGGTGACAAGCGAATGTTAGGCAAGCTCCCACGTGCAACCGGCTGGTGGACCCTGGATCTCTAGATGCGAGGACAGAGAGTGCCCTTCACGGTGTCCGCACACGCCAGCAAGCTCAGGGACGCACATTGTAGGCTGGGGGAAAATCATTCTAGGTAAAGATGCATCCCGAGGCATGGCTTCCCCCGCTGATGTTCCGACAATATCTAGCCAAAGCAGGGGTGGAGAAGGATGTGGAAAGGGAGGTAAAATAAATACGTATGAATGACAGAGTGGAGAGCAAATCCCAGAGGTCACCACCTCCAAACTTTCGACTTGGGATTCTGCTAATCCTTTATGTTGAAAGAAAATTAACGTCCCTTTAAATTTTACTTACCTCTAGACTCCTTCTAGCAAGTTTGGTAATGCATTCCAATGAAATGTTACAATCTCTAGGGCACCTGGGTGGCTCAGTCAGTTAAGAGTCCACCTTCAGCTCAGGTCATGATCCCAGGGTTCTGGGATCAAGCCCCACATTGTGCTCCCTGCTCAGGGCGGGGGAGCCTGCTTCTCCCTCTTCCTCTGCCCCTCCCCCCACCACCACCACTCGTGCTCTCTTTCTCATGCTCACTCTTTCTCAAATAAATGGATAAATAAATCTTTAAAACAAGAAATGTTACAATCTCTAGATTGTTTTCGTACTGAATGTTTATGTTTGGAAGCGGAGGGGAAGCAAAGAGAAAGATGAATAATAACACAGGAGGAAACTAAAACCAGAGCATTATTCCAGAATTCTGATTGCTCAAAGACTAAACTCAATCCTTTCTTATGGCATGACCACGGAAAGCTAATAAAAAGGAAAGCTCACAGACGCAGTAGCATGATAAACATGTTTCTTAGGGCCCCAAACTGCTTCAGGATTCATACAAAGTCAAGTTAAAAAGAAAATCTTCGCAATGGTATTTTATAACAGTCTTTTTGTAATGCCCTGAATACTCACAGAGGCCATAAAAAGACCTTACTTGAGCATTAGTATTTCTCTTTTCCCTGGAATATTAGGCCCGTGAGGAAAAGAATGCAAGCTAACTATGCCATTTACAAGTTATATACGACTTATTACAAGAGAGCACTTTAAATTTTCTTAAAGGCTTTTCAGGTTGTGTTTTACTTAGATGCTTATGCTTCCAAAATAAGTCCTTCTCGATAATTAAAAGTGAATCAAAAATCTTCAGAATGTTTTTATCTTTAGGGAGATAATTTTCTCCGATTCAAATCTTGAATTACGATTAAAGCTGCAAGGATACGTGGCCTCCTGCTTTGCAGGAACCAGGCATGTTCCTAAGCATTTCCAGACGTGCACAGCTCGGTTCAAATGGCCCTGTCACCCTGAGGCATCTCAGGCAGAGACACCCTGCAAAATGGAATTACCACATCGAGGCCGGTGGAACCCCCTTATTATCAGCAATCGTTTTTCCCTATGAGTGCTTCTCCGTCCTGTCTTTCTCTCGGGGCCACATCTCAGCTTGTAAAGTCCTTAGTGCTAGCATGTACATGGGTCATGGTATATTCTCCAGAAACAGGTCTCACTTCCAAAACTAGTAGCGTGAAGAGGGTAAGTAATCATTCTTAAATGTAAAGCAAACCACATTACGCTGCTGCTCAAAGCCCTATAATCCTGCTTAGGAGAAACCCAAGGTCCCATGACCTTTCCGTTCCCATTAGCCAACACACGGTGTGCCCGTGGCTTCGTCTCCTGCCTGGGATCCTGGGATCCCATTCCTCCCCTTTGAGGGCTAACCCTGTCTTTCTCCTTCAAGCTTCGAATTAAATGTCACTTCCTCAAAGGAGCCTTTCTCTGTCTCTCAGATCTCAATCAGGATCCCTTTAGACTCCTTCCTTGCGTCTTCATACTCCTGCCCTTCACTGTCCTTTAGACCCTGTACATGGGCATTACTCTGCGTGAATGTCCAGCCCTCTGCAACAGCCAGGGGGCCGGGCCTGTCTTCCTCCATCATCTTCATCCATAGGAGCCGCTCAGTAGCTTCACGCAACATCTCTGATTAATTGACTAATAACTCAGTGAACAAAGGCAGACACCCGGTGGGACAGAGGGTGAGAAGCTGGGGCACCCCCGGTGTGGCACCAGCTGCCTTGCCGGGCTTCAAGGTGTAGTCCTGGCCACAGTGCATTTCCCTTCTCAGCAGGTTCCACCCAGGGTGAGGCCACGGCGGCCACACTCCCCAGCTTATCCCCAGCATTCGGCACCGTCCCTGGCACGCGGTGGGTCCTATCATTATTTCTGAACGAATCAATACCTATTATCAAGTCAGGCAAACCTCTCAGAGAAATGCAAGGTAGTGAAGAGCAACAGTCAGGCAGCAGAATATTCAAATTTTTCAAGGAATACCACTTTTAGTTGTTTCTTTAGTGGTTTTTTGCTTTGGGTCATGCTAGGAAAATTCTTTTCCTCTCCCCAACCAAGATTATATAACTTGACCTATATTTTCATGCAGCTGCTATTCTGGTTTTTCTTTCTTCTTCTCCTCCTTTTGAAAAATGTTTTAAATTTTTAATCCATCTGGAATTTCATTTGATACGAAGTCTAACTCAATTTTTAAAAATGTTTAGCTCATTTTCCCAAAACTTCCCACTGATTTTTTTTCATTAATTCAGTGGGAATACAAATGCATCCTTCATATCTCCTCAAAGGCACAGAGGAGCTCTCAGGAGAATCAGTGCAATAATGTGCTTTCTCCTCTTGATAGAAAGGTCCTCTGCTAATATAAACCCATAGTATTTAAAACTGAAAACACTATTGAAATCTTTTATTACTTTTTCACATGAAGAAGTTTAGGTCAAAAATTTTCACGTGAAAAGTGTTCAGAGCAACTTTTAAAAGTTCTCCCTACAAGCAGAGGAAAGAAGATTCTTCTCGTTGGGAAGAGCAAGGCCTACGCACTTACTGATTTTTGCATTCTCAACACCGAGCACAGCACCTAGTACCTAGCAGGTACCAGGGATGTCTAATTTACAAAACCAGATCTTCTCCCCCAAGTCAAGTGTGATTTGTATGTTACTTAAATTACAAGCTCACTTGAAAACACGGCTTCTGGCTCTCCACTGGCATCTCCATATCTCGTCCTATCACAGAGTGCTCTGAGGCTTTATCTACTTCAGACAAGATCCTAGGGGACGTACATCAGGGAGGCCAAGTCAGCCATTCATCACGGTGACCTCAGCCACTGCAGCTGCGAGCTAACATCATCCCTCCAGATGGCCAGCTTTGGCTCTTCCGTGCACGCCCGTGGGGCCAACAGTGCCCAAAGCCGCTGCATTCCATCCTACATGAATCATATGCCTATTTAGACTTCCTGGTTGTTAGTGGTACTTTTTCTACACTTCTCCAATTACTGACCATTCATTTGACTTCCACATTGCTTGAGACGTATCGGCAGTCTAGGAGAATCCCACCGGGTCCTTGGGTAAACACTCTAGTGGCTTGCTGGAGAGCTGAGGTTAGCAGCTGACCACTGAGCTGTCCCCAAACCCTCTCCGGCCTGATGCCGGCCAGCACCGGCCTGTGCTGAGTCTCCAGGCCTCCTTCAGCCTCACTCCCCTTTGAGCAGAGGTACCTGGGTTCCACTTCCCATGTTTGCTGCTGCAGGTGTGAGCCTGGTTCCACTCCAGTCCCCTGCAGCCACCCCCAGCCTTGTGGAGACCGACACGGAAAGCTAAGTTCCCCAGCTGACGAGAAGGAGGCCAGCCAGCATGGGAGAGTGCAGAGGAGCAGTGCCTGGCAGGGAGGGAAAGAAAAGGAGAGGAAGAGAGTGTGCGTGGAAGGGATAACAACAGAGGGAATAATTAATCAGGCAGGCTTCCACCCAACAGGCTGTTTTTTGACACCTCAGCTCTGAGCCACTTTTTGGGCACCTGGAATGTACTTTCCCATGGAAGCATCATAGCACATGGGACTGTTACTCAGCTAACACTCGTTCAGTTCATGCTTCAAACTATTTTTGTTGCTTGGAATTAAAGAGACTTTGCAGGGTACTCCAGGTCTGTAACTACCACCCGATGTTGGCATCTTTTTATGTGGGGAAGAAATGGGATGAAGTACGGAATATAGTCTTCTTCCCAAAACTACGGCATCTCATCCACAAAGAGGAGATCTTCCCAAAGACGCCAGCACAGCCTCTATGTTTTGAAATCAAATAATGCCTGTCATGTCACAAAGGATTTTTACATAGATTACTGGGTTTGATTTAATCACCATAGAAATTCTGCAAATGAGGTCATCCAAGTGGTACTATCACCTGTTGACAAAAATGTCAAAAACACAGAATATAGAAGGGGGAATGAACCACGAGAGACTATGGACTCTGGGAAACAAACTGGGGGTTTCAGAGGGGAGGCGGGTGGGGGGATTGGGATAGGCCGGTGATGAGTATTAAGGAGGGCACGTATTGCATGGAGCACTGGGTGTTATACACAAACAATGAATCATGGAACTTTACATCAAAAACTAAGGATGTATTGTATGGTGACTAACATAACATTAAAAAAAAAAAAAACAGAACATAAACTTCCGAATTATAAAGGGCCACCAACCAACTACCACACTGAAGAAATGAGGCACAAAGCAAGGTGCAAAATGAGTGAATTTCAGAACTTTGGGGAAGAGCAGGAGGAGTATGCACTTACTGAATACATTCTGCCTGCCGAGGACGATGCCAATACTCTACACTTCTTATCTTGATTAATTTCATCCCCTGACAAATCTTTCTTGTAGGAACCCCCAATTATAAATGACAAAATTGAATCATGATGGTTAAGCATAATTAATATGTGACAAGCCAAAATTTGAGCCCATTCTCTGGGTTATGGCACTTTAATTTCCCCCTTAGCTTTCCAAAAGCTTCCTGCAGGGGAAAATCTGGTCACATACAAAGGCCCGGGGGGTTGGAAAGGCATCAGACTTCTCCACGGCAGCAATGGAAGGTGGAAGACGATGGGACATTACGTTAGCATTCTTACAGAAGTGTTTACATCCTCAGTTGCTGCACAATACCAACTATCCATTAAGTGCAAGGCAGAATGGAAATACTTGGAGATATGCAAAGTCTCAGAAATTCTCCTTCCCGGGCACCCTTTCCCTGGAGTGACTGGAGGAGGTGCTTCATTCACAAAGAGGGAGTAAACACAGAACGATCGGAGCAGGTTCCAGGAGGGAGTCCAGGGAGGATGGAACTAATAGATGATCTGACAGGTATGCCTATATGGAAACCTGAACTGAGAGACAGTTCCCATAGCTACGGGAAAGGCTAGCAAATCAAAAACAGAAATCTGAGCAAGGAAGGGAAGGTAATCGTGGTAGACTACTGGACTAGAAGTGAGCAACAATCAGACCTAATAGAGAAAAAAAAGTCCTGAGTATGTGTTCAAAAAAATATTAAAACTATATTGTGAGGAAGGAGAAAGGGAAAATGTTAATGTGTGAAGGAAGATAAGAGACAGGAATCCTCTCATTCATAACAGGAAGTTAGTAGACAGGCAAATCTGAAATATCAAGAAACGGCAGAGCAAGAGGATCACGTAGAAGAATTATGGTAAATACCAGGAAAAATATCTAAAGAGCAGAAAGTAATTGTTTATGGGCAGAGAGAATCAGACACGGGGAGAAGTTCACAAGAGTCTGCTGCTTGTCGTTACAACTTGTTCTATTTTATTCTTTATGTATTACTTTGATATGAATGAAAAGTACATTCGAAAAAGCAACATCTCTCAGAACCACGTCTCTGACATGTAGAAACCAGTCTGTAGGGAAATCAACAGGCAAGATTTGCCAATACGCAAAGGAAATAGCATTTAAGAATGACAAAATCAGGACTCACTTGTGACTAAGTTTTGTGATAGTGATTTTTTTTAAATTACAATTTCGATGAGATTCAGTATTTTCTATAATTTCTGTAATCTTTTATCCATTTATCGTACATCCAAAAATTATAGCTTAAGCTTTTTCAGCAACCATTTATTTTTTGCAGAGGAATGAGCCTGTTTGTATATATTTTCCTATCCACATCTACCCTTGAGTCCTTCAAACCAGCCTTTACCTTACAAAGCTTTTTCTGCCCACATCAGCGTGTAGGAAAGTCTTCCCTGGGGAATTTACAAAGCACTGATCGTTCACCTGTTCATTCAACCAATATCATTGAACACCTACTGTGCACCAGACATTAATTCAACATCTAGTCCTAAAATTCATACATTTTCCATTTTATAGGCATATCCAACCAGTTGGAAAAAATTAACCACTGAATATAAAATTAATTATAACCTTTTCTTTTAGGGTCTGGGCCTTCTACTTCTTTGTATTTCCTGCAAGGCTGAACATAGCGCTGGCCCCACATCACTGTGTGTGTAGCAATCATGGCTCCCCCATTCTGGCACAGCCAGAGGCTTGCTTAATAGGTCACAAACTCTTTGATGACAGAAACCACATCTTAGTCACCCTATCTCACTGGTTCACAGGCTTCTTATCATTGAGGAACCCAGTAATTCTTTTTTTTAATGCATAGGAAATTCGTAAGCATTTTCTGAATGAATAAATAACAAGGGAATGTGAATAATGGAATTATTTTTTATCTCAATCTCTTAATTCCATTAAAACCCACTTTTATGGTAAGAGTAAGGTCATCAGATCAGAGCACTTCAATAATATTATGGAAATTTCTTCTTGGAGGTCATGTGAAAATATGACCCAACTTTATTAATTCATTTCAAAATGACATCATTCCTTCTGAAAATTCTTAGATAAAACAAATTTTCTTTTTTTGGAGGGGACCTATTTTAGTTTTTATTTTAGTTCCAGTTAACATACAGTGTTATATTAGTTTCAGGTATACAATACCATGATTCAACACTTCCATACAGCCCCCTGTGCTCATCACAAAAGTGCCCTCCTTAATCCCCATCACCTATTTCACCCATCCCCCTGCCCATCTTCCCTGAGGTAACCATCAGTTTGTTCTCCATAACTAAGAGTCTGTTTCTTGATTTGTCTCTCTTTTTCCCCTTTGCTCATTTGTTTTGCTTCCTAAATTCCACATATGAGTGAAATCATGGTATTTGTATTCTCTCTGATTGACTTATTTCATTATACCCTCTAGATCCATCCACGTTATTGCAAATGGCAAGATTTTATTCTTTTTTATGGCTGAATAATATTCCATTATATGTATATACCACATCTTCTTTATCCATTCATCAATCAATGGACACAAAGGCTGCTTCCATAATTTGGCTACTGTAAATAATGCTGCTTTAAACATAGGGGTGCGTGTATCCTCTTGAATTAGTGTCATCGTATTCTTTGGGTAAATACCCAGTAGTGAGATTGCTGGATAGTAGGGTAGCTCTATTTTTAACTTTTTGAGGAACCTCCATACTGTTTTCCAGAGTGGCTGCACCAGTTTGCATTCCCACCAACAGTGCACAAAGGTTCCTTTTTCTCCACATTCTCACCAACACCTGTTGTTCCTTGTGTTGTTGATTTTAACCATTCTGACTGGTGTCAGGTAATATCTCATTGTAGTTTTGATTTGCAGTTCCCTGATGATGAATGATGTTGAGCATCTTTTTATATGTCCGTTGGCCTCTGAAGAAATGCCTGTTCATGTTTTTTGCCTATTTTTTAATTGTGTTATTTGGGTGTTGAGTTTTATAAGTTCTTTATATATTCTGGATACTAACCCTTTATTAGGTATGTCATTTGCAAATATCTTTTCCCATTCCATAGATTGCCTTTCAGTTTTGTTGATTGTTTCCTTCACTGTGCAGAAGCTTTTTATCTGGACATAATCGCAATAATTTGTTTTTGCTTTTGTTTCTCTTACCTAGGGAACCTGCTTATCTAGAAAAAAGTTGCTATGACAGATGTCAAAGAGGTTATTGCCTGTGTTCTCTTCTAACATTTTTACGATTTCAGGTCTCATATGTAAGTCTTCAATCCATTTTGTATTTATTTTTGTGAATGGTATAAGAAAGTGGTCCAGTTTCTTTCTTTTGCACGTTGCTGTCTAGTTTTCCCAACACCATTCGTTGAAGAGATGGTCTTTTTTTCCCATTGGATATTCTTCCCTGTTCTGCTGAAGATTAATTGACCATGTGGTTGTGGGTTTATTTCTGGGTTTTCTATTCTGTTCTATTGATATTTTTGTCTGTTTTTGTGCCAGTACCATACTCTTTTGATCACTACAGCTTTGTAATGTATAACTTGAAGTCCAGAATTATGATGCCTCCAGCTTTGCTTTCCTTTTTCAAGGTAGCTTTGGCTATTCAAGGTCTTTTGTGGTTCCATACAAATTTTAGGATTAGAGGGGCCTAGGTGGCTCAGTCAGTTAAGTATCCAACTCTTGGTTTCAGCTCAGGTCATGAGCTTGTGGTTGTGGGATCAAGTCTCTCATCTGGCTCCGTGCTCAGCATGGAGTCTGCTTCAGATTCTCTCTCCCTCTTCCTTTCCCTCCCCCTCTGCTCCTCCCCCAGCTTGCTCATGCTATCTCTCTCTCTCTCTCATGTAAATAAATAAAATATTCAAAAAAATTTTTAGGATTGTTTGATAAAGTTCTTAAAAAATGCTGGTGGTATTTTGATAGGGATTGCATTAAATGTGTAGATTGCTTTGGGTAGTATAGACATTTTAATAATATTTGTTCTTCCAATCCATGAGCATGGAATGTCTTTCCATTTCTTTCTGTCCTCTTGAACTCTTTCATCAGTGTCTTATAGTTTTCAGAGTATAGGTCTTTCACTTGTTTGGTTAGGTTTATTTCTAGGTATCTTTTTATTTTTGGTGCAATTGTAAATGGGATTTTTTTTTTTTTTAGTTTCTCTTTCTGCTGCTTCATTACTAGTGTATAGAAATGCAACAAATTTATGTACACTGATTTTGTATAATTGCAACTTTACTGAATTAGTTTATTAGTTCTAGCAGTTTTTTGGTGGAGTCTTTCCAGTTTTATGTATATAGTATCATGACATCTGCAAATAGTGAAAGTTATACTTCTTCCTTATGGATTTAGATGCCTTTTATTTCTTTGTATCTGATTGTTGTGGCTAACACTTCCACTACTATGTTGAATAAAAGTGGTGAGAGTGGACATCCTTGTCTTGTTCTTGACCTTAGGGGAAAAACTGTCAGTTTCATCCACTAAGGATGATATTAGCGGTGGATTTTTCATAGATGGCCTGTATTATCTTGAGCTATGTTCCCTCAAACTTACTTTGTTTAGGGTTTTTGTGATGAATGGATGTTGTACTTTGCCAAATGCTTTTTCTGCATCTGTTGAAATGATCCTATGGTTCTTATCCTTTCTCTTATTTATGTGATGTATCACATTGATCAACTTGTGAATATTGAACCACCCTGGAATAAACCCCACTTAACCATGGCGAATGATTTTTTTTAATGTATTGTTGAATTTGGTTTGCTAGCATTTTGTTGAGGATTTCTGCATCTATGTTCATCAAGGATATTGGCCTGTATTTCTCTTCTTTTAGTGGTATCTTTATTTGGTTTGGTATCAAGGTAATGCTGGCCTCATAGAATGAATTTGGAAGTTTTCCTTTCTTTTCTACTTTTAGGAACAGTTT
The DNA here is from genome assembly GCF_024610735.1 of Ursus americanus. NCBI lineage: Eukaryota > Metazoa > Chordata > Mammalia > Carnivora > Ursidae > Ursus > Ursus americanus. The sequence goes on from NC_142132.1 coordinate 69,332,069, forward strand.
AAGAAGAGTGGTCACTAACTCTTCTTTCAATGTTTGGCAGAGTTTGCCTGTGAAGCCAGCTGGTCCTAGACTTTTGTCTGCTGGGAGATTTTTGATTACTGATTTGATTTCTTTGCTGGTTATCAGTCTGTTCAAATTCTATTTCTTCCTGTTTCAGTTTTGGTAGGTTATATGCTTCTAGGAATTTATTCATTTCTTCCAGGTTGTCCAATTTGTTGACATATAGTTTTTCATTATATTCTCTTCTAATCACTTGTGTTTCTGTGGTGTTGGTTGTTATTACTCCTCTCTCGTTTGTGATTTTGAGTCCTTTCTCTTTTTTTTCTCAATCAGTCTGGCTAGAGGTCTATAAATTTTATTGATTTTTTTTCAAAGAACCAGCTCCTAGTTTCACTGACCTGTTTTATTGGGGCTTTTTTCATTTCTATAACATTTATTTCTGCTCTAATCTTTATTATTGCCTTCTTTCTGTTGGTTTTAGGTTTTGTTTGTTGTCCTTTTTCTAGCCCCTTAAGGTGTAAGGTTACATTGTTTATTTGAGGTTTTTGTTTTTGTTTTTTGTTTTGTTTTGTTTTGCTTCTTGAGGTAGGCCGGTATTACTATAAACTTCCCTCTTAAAACTGCTTCTGCTGCATCCCAGAGGTTTTGGACCATTGTGTTTTCATTTTCATTTGTTTCATATGTACTTTTTAATTTCTTCTTTCCTTTGGTTGTTTAGTAGCATGTTATTTAACCTCCATGTGTTTGCGGTCTTTCCAGATTTCTTCCTGTGGTTGTCTTCTAGTTTCACACCATCTAGTTAATAATATTTGTTCTTCCAATCCATGAGCATGGAATGTCTTTCCATTTCTTTCTGTCCTCTTGACCTCTTTCATCAATGTCTTATAGTTTTCAGAGTATAGGTCTTTCACTTGTGATGGTGAGTAAAGACGCATGGTATGACTTTAATCTTCTTGAATTTGTTGAGGGTGGTTTTGTGGGTTAATGTATGATCTATTCTGGAGAATGTTCCATGTGCACGTGAAAAGAATGTGCATTCTGCTGTTTTAGGTTGGAATGTTCTGAATATATCCATCTGGTCCAGAGTGCCATTCAGAGCCATCGTTTCCTTGTTGATGTTCTGTTTAGATGATCTGTCCATTGATATAAGTAGGGTGTTAATGTCCCCTACTATTATTGTATTATTACTGATTAATTCCTTTATGTTTGTTAACAGTTTTATATATTTAGGTGCTCCTAGGTTGGGTGCATAAATATTTACAATTGTTAGATCTTCCTGTTGGATTGTCCCCCTTTTTATTATATAGTGCTCCTCTTTGTCTCTTGTTACAGTCTTTGTCTTAAAGTCTATTTTGCCCAATACAATAATTGCTACCCCAGCTTTCTTTCATTATCCATTTACATGATAGATGATTCTCCATCCCCTCACATTCAATCTGCAGGTGTCTTAAGGTCTAAAATGAGCCTCTCATAAGCAGCTTATAGATGGGTCTTGTTTTTGTTTTTTTTTTTTTTTTTTATCCATTCTGTTGCCTTATGTCTTTTGATTGGAGCATTTAGTCCATTTACATTCAAAGTAATTATTGATAGATGTGCATTTATTACCATTAGATAAAACAAACTTTCAAACAGATACAACTTCTTACTGTTTTACAACAGAGGCTCATCAAGTCATTTGTCTGGAATTACATCATAATTCAGGATCATAGATTAGTTTTATTTTCTAAAACTCCAGTGCTCCTTAAACATTTGGTCTTGAAAGTTCCATACTTGACTAATACGGTGCCATCTGTAGTGCTGTCTACTCTGATATCGTGTTATTTTCAGCGTGATTCACTAAGATTAAACAACTTCACATTCCATTAATATGTCAGTTATAGCCACATCACCATATGTCTGCTGAACTGTACGATGAGTGACAGAATTTTATTCTTTTAGCTCAAATATTGGTGAAACATCTTGCTGGGGCTAGGATGGGATAAAGTTTACCTAAATTCATCTCCAAAGCAAAGAACTGAATTGACTAAAAAAATACATGATTCAATTTCCAGTCTTCGACTTGAGTTGTAGTCTGAATTTTATATCAAAATTTATTTTGTCTCTCCACATAATTTTGTATGTCAAGTACAATTACATATCAGAGGTATGCAGAAAGGCAAGTAAACGGAAAGAAGCTTATACACCTAGTTCAAATTTGTTCTAGCAAATAGAAGGCAGATGATATTTAAATGAGGTGCAGTTCAATAAACACACTTCTGTGCCCAGCACCAAGTAAGCAGGGGAGAGCCAGTGCAAGCAAACAGACACGCTGCTCACACTCACTTGAGAGAATATGATGGAAAGGGAGATTCAGGGGAGCGGCTGAAAAATTAGTCTGATCCAGGTGGTCAGGGAAGGACTTCCGGAGGCACTGATTTTTAAACAGAGACCTGAAGGATGAATCATCTGGCTTGAGTCTAGTGATGCTGGAGAAAAAGCATTGCAGGCAAAGGGAAGAGCAACGAGAGGACAGTCAGAGAATGGAGTGTATTGGAGAAACCACAAGAATGCCCAGCATTCATTGTGGCGAATCTGTTTCACCCCAGGGATTAAAGCTTCGTAGAGTTGGCCTTAGACGACGGCATGCTGGACTCTACAGGGTCCACCGCACTGATGGGGCCCTTCTGGGCAACAATGGCTATGGTACCATGCTGCCTAAGAGCCGAGTACAAACCACGCATGATCAGCCCGCTAGACCAAGAGCAGAGCACGTAGAGAAAGAGCACTGGACTGGAGGAAGGCGCCCTGGATTCTGGTCACTCACTGGCCACACACTTGCTGGGACTGAAGTTAGGTGCCTTGACTTCTGTAGGCTTCCATTTCCTCCTATGTAAGGGGTGGGATGGCATTCCATAAACTCTAAGACAGGGACGGCACATACGCCTCATCTCACATGCCGATTCAATGTCTGCCCCGGGCCCAGTTTGGGATTGTTCTCAGTTAGCGATGTCTGCCATGGGATTAGGGCTTTCTGCTGCTATGCCACAGACCTGCTCGCCCTGCTCTGCTCTCTCTTCTTTTCCAGTTATAATATTCTGTGATCCTATGAAAAAGGAGATTTGAGCACTGTTCTCATGTTAAAAGGAATACGATCGGTCTGAATTGCCTGTGCATGTTTTCTTGGGAGTGGACAAAATAAAGAGTGAACTATCTAGAAGGCAGAAGGCCAGGAAGAGGAGGAAGGAAACTCAGGACCTGGATGATACCAAAATGAGTAATGGCTTTTCAATGAGTTCATACCAACATATTTTAAATATTTGGATTTTCCTTCAAATGCACACAATTTTGAAATCCAATCTGTTCTTCATTACATGCCTAATTTGTCAAATCTATTACTCTTGGCTAGATTTCAAGTGGCTTATAACAGCTAAGGCAGGCCAGGGAGGAACGTTCACAGAGCCCATGCTTGAGCCCATGCTAACAGGCGTGAGCTCCCGGCCCAGTGTGTAGGACGGAGACCCAGTACCGCCTGGTCACTCGCCCCTCAAAGAGGGGCCGACAACATACGAACACACTCACATTACTTGGACTTGAACTGTGTACTGAAAAGGTCATGCAGTTTCAAAATATCTAAATGATTCTATTTTAAACTGGGCTCCGTTAGATTCAGGGAAGAAGACAACCACACTAACAAAATCAAACAAACAAAAAAACCAAAACCAAACCAAACCAAACAAACAGGGTTTGAACTAAACTACGGAGTGTTGAATTCAATATTGTCACTGCTGAATTCTACACTCTGAATTGCCACACTGAGCTTAGCCTGAGCCTCCTCTGTCTTATTTTCCTTTCTCTCCATCTGATAAGCTCTCTGTGCTCATCCTGGGACATCGAAATACGAAGTAGAGGTGGAGGAGAAGCTGATATGGATATAGCTATGCAGCCCCCTTAGGCAAAGCCTCACACTGCACATCTCCACCCAGAATCAATGACGCCAAAGTAATCAACCCCCAACTCCACTAATTTCACCAAAGAATAGTTCCTAAAGCTTTACAGCATGAAAGGGGAATGTGACCTTAACACTTCCAGAAGCTCCGTAGAAACCGGTTTCCTCTGGTTGCTCTACCCGACCACCAGCAGGCACCCGTCTGGGCTGCACCGCTCTCTACAACTGAGCTGCAACAGGAAGTAGCCATTACACATGGCACCTGCAATGAGCCCACCCTCCTTCAGGTTTTATAATACTGATAATCATGTGCATTGAGGTAGTACCTGAAATTGAATAGAGCATGTAAAAAATATATATTATATATGTTAATTAAATTAATTAAAATATATACATATATACATGTATATATACAAATATATACATATGTACATATATGCAATATATACATATATCAAAATATATTATATATTATATACTAATTAACCTAATTAAAATATATACATATATACATAAAATATATACATATATATATAATTAAAATATATACATATATACATATTAAAATATATAATATATTATATATTAACTTAACTAAAACATATACATTAACACATATATATGAAATATATACATATATACATACATATATAATATATACATATATATTAATTAAAATATATACATATTTATTATATATTATACATTAAATTAAAATATATACATATATACATAATATAAAATATATACATATACCTGAAATTGAATAGAGCATATAAAAATATATATTATATATTAAATTAAAATATATACATATATATAAAATACATGTTAAGCACAACTATATTGAGCTTGACCCTTAAGCTAGATGCTGTTGTTGCAGGTGAGAAAAGCAAGTCTCTGAGGGCAGAGCAGTCGGGGCTACCCTTCTCCACCTTCTAAACCCTCTCTGGGCAGCAGACCCAGGATGCCGTATTTCTCCACTAAACAATCTGCATGTTTCCTGAGTCAGCTGTCTTAAATTAAGGCAGCTCCTCATACCCACCCAGAGATGTTCCTTGACGAAATGCTCTTGACAGCAGTTTAAGTGATTCTTTCGCTTCTTCATTTTTAAATTATTTTGCCCCCTTTTCCCTTTGCCACACTAATCTATTGAAGTTTCTGCTGACCAGCCTGGTGAGTCCAGTACATTCCTGCAAGTCAGCAAATCTGGGCGCCACTCACATACCCTTGTGTCTGGACAGGAGGACAACTGTCTCCCTCTACAACAGAGAGGGTACACTGGGCTATAAAGTTATAACCGACACTAGTTGGTTATAAACTATAGCTATAAACTGTGACCGATGACTTCAATGTGTCTGAAAATGGGGATAAATCAATCCTTCCACCATCTGTTGGATCACAGAGCAAGGGAAGAGCTACCAGAGAAATTCCCGAGATTTCTTATCTAGAAGCTCTGACATTGTCTGGATTACCTGGCTATTACACGATTGTGACCAGAAATAGCCCCGAGAACTCCTAAGGCCATCAAGTATGGGTCTAGGTCTAAGGGAGCAAAGCCAGCGAAGCAAAGTTCAAGGGTTCAGAGGTCTTAAAGGTTCAGCAGTTTCTGCTACATCCCTGCCCAGCACCCCCTCCTGCAAAAAGCTTTGTGGAGGATGGGGGCGTGGTGAAGTGTTCTTCCCAATCCCCTGTCAACTTAAACTGGAGCAGCATAATCTTCCGGTCTGAATGATATAAATGAATCTTCCCCAAAACTACATAGCCAATTATTATTTTTATAAAACCCAGTTCTAATTCACGCCACTTCAACTTTCTTGTTCCGGAACAATCATGCATACTCCAAGGTACACTCTCCTTTTTTTAAATTGTGGTAAAATAGATACAATGTAACATCTACCAGTGTAACCATTCTTAAGCGCGTAGTGCAACGGCATTCAGACATTCACTCGGTTGTGCACACTCTCTGGTTTAAAGGATGCCTCCCCCTGCACCGTTTGTTTTAACGAGGGATATATTACTGACCTCTCACTTCCCGTTGCTGATACTCTCTGTTTTTAAGAACCGGGTGTGAAATCCACATCCACGGATGGTGCTTGCGGAGCTGAGGGAGCATATGATGGGTCACAGATCCCACCGAGCCAGCCAGGGCAAACAGCACAACACTGAGAAATGGCTGTGACACAAGAGGGAAATCTCGTTGTTCAGCCTCGCAGGAGAGGGGAGGGACGCCCATGGATAGTCCACAACACCACTGCCCTTCCCCTCTCCCCTCCAGCAGAACAGACACGCAACCCCAGTTCTTCTCTCAGGCTTCTGAAAATTTCTGCCACACAAAACCCACCGGTGTGGTGAGCCGCTAAGTGGGGGGTTGGAGAGCTGGCTCTGGCGAAGTTCAAAGGCCAAGGGAAGTCTGACCTTTGGTTTTGTTACTGTTGCTTTTGAAAGAAGAGGTCGAGAACAACAAATGTAACTCATAGACTTTCCTCCTTGGAAGGAGTTCCTAAGCATATAATACTTTTATATGGAGACAGTCACTGTGGGAACCTCAGGCCAGAAATCCCACCTAGAGCTCTCTGCGCTCTCGGCGTTTGTTTTTCTAACTGAAAATGATGTTCCAAAGCTCCTCCTGGCTCTCGGACCTCTGTCTGACTCCTCATATGCTAAGGCCTCCGGTCTCTACTCCCCGTGGTGTGCCCTCAGCCTGTCTTACTACCCCTGGGCTCCAGCACACGCGTGTGGCTCGAACAAACAACACTGCTCCGCAGGCGCGGGAAGACAAAGGATAAAGCACTTGAACCCAACCTGCAAATCTCATCTTGGACCTGACTCTTCACAGCACAGAGATATGTCCCTTAAACCTCTCAGCTGGCGTCTTGGTTTCCTCCTCTGGCTTCACCACCCTGCCAATACCCTGGAACCCCACAACGGGCTCCGTTATAAAGGAGGTGGGGAGAGTATAAAGTCGAATGGATACGTACTCGCAAGGACAGGAACACAGTGCTGGCACTGACTGCAAATGACAGAACAGCGGCCACCGAGCAGATAATGAGATCCGATTTTAAGGTATCCTTCTGCAAAGAGAGAACCAACTGTAAAGTCTGCTCTTCTTTGTTTCTCTCAGCAACTCTGCAGTCACCGGGTAAGTCAGGTGACAGGATACTGACTCTGGATAACCGACTCAGCGTATCACTTACCTGCTATGTTCCCAGTGGCACATACTGGGTGGTCCATCCATGAGAACAAGGCAAAGGGTGGGGAAAGGGGAATGCACAGTGCAACGCTAGCCTGCACCTGCTAACCACAGCAGGAAAAAGTTTTCTACACGTGTAGGAGGCATAAAGTTCTCTACAAACACAGATCAGATGCAAGGTCCCATGGTCTGATAAAGGAGGATAACGTGCTAATCATCTCGACTTGGCTTTAGCTTAGCTGTTTGGCAAACAGAAGCCTCTTACACAGTCACTTATTTCTTTGGACCAGAACAGATTTCACATTGTAATTCACCAGTCAGTCAGACTGGGTAAAGGCCACTTCCAAATAATTTAAATATGTATGTATCAATGACATATATGCAGAAAATGAAATAATAAATTTTCTATCACATAAAATTGTGGCATGAGCAGGGCCTGGGAGAAAACAAGGCAATGTTAGACCAAAGAATGTTATTAATGCTGAACTAATATTATAGGGAGAATGGCCTGTTAGTACAAACAAGCACGATACTGCTGGGTGACAGATCTAAAAGAGACACGAAGGACCATCCATTTTTTTCTTTCTACAGAGGCCAACTTGCTGCAGTACACAATTACGGAACATTTTAAGGTACCACACACCTGAAAACTCTGCAACCATCGTTATAAATATATCAATATCTCATACTGGGAAGGAATTATGCCTCTTAAATCATTGTTTCGAATGCTCTCTGCCAGAAAATTGTATCTGTGTTCATCTGTTTCCTTACACTCCCCTCCCCCTTTTTTCTTTTCTTGTTTTTAAAATTAAAATGTGGCATTCTTGAAAGTCTTGCTGCTGGCTTTCTCACTGAATTAACACCCAAGTGATAGGAAGAAATCAGAAAGACAGCTTAAATGCGGTAATAACGACCTCGAACCATATGATGAAAAAGTCAACATGCCTGGTTAAAGTAATGAATAATACAGCGAAGAGGGGCGCCTGGGTGGCTCAGCTGGTTGAGCGTCCGACTCTTGGTTTCAGCTCAGGTCATGATCTCAGGGTCACGGGATCAAGTCCCACATCGGGCTCCATACTTAGCAGGGACGCTGCTTGAGATCCTCTCTCTCCCTCTCCCTCCCTCTTCTCTTTCCCCTCTGCCCCTCCCTGCTTCACGTGTGCGTGTGCACACATGTTCTCTCTCTCAAATAAATAAATAAAATCTTTAAAAATAATAATACAGTGAAGAGATATATTCTCGATGTCAATTTACCAACTATCTGCTAAAGTTATCATATAATTCACATACAGGTATTGAATATGGGAGAAATCATATAGTGATAAACTAACTTCTAGATTTATTCTTAGTAATGGTATAAATATATGGCTAAAAAGTGGTAAGAATTTCCCTGATTTTTGAGCAGGGCAAATCATTTTTTTTTTTTAATTCTGAATCTATAAAATTTTTGTGATCACAGATTTTCACCAGAAATTTACTATTAAGAAATGGCTAAAATTCAGGTATCTCCTTTCATTCCAAAGATTTACCAAAGGCCAGACCTTCCCGAAGGTCTTTTCACTGACATGGTTTTATGTCATTTAAAAATTACTGAATGCTAATCCAAAAGGAAGATAAACATTTTCCCAAATATTCTAATTTAAAATTAACTGTTGTCTATAATTGGCCAACCATCCCTTTCTAAAGGCAAAATAGTGGGCCATCAGGGCAGCTGCCAGGGAGAGGAGGGTTACTTTTCTGGGTTTCTCAAAGCAAAAGGGAGAAAGAGCTCTGAGTATTGTTACTTTTTTCACAGTTGAGTGACATACAGGAAGTCCACTGATTTTTGTCAGTGTCATGAGTATCCCTTGGAAATACAAACAACTGCACGGCCTTTATTTATTAAAATGTTCCTCCTGCCCATTTCTTTTCTGTACTGTAATTTTTATTATTTTTTTGAAAGACATTATTTATTTATTTGACAGAGAGAGAGACAGTGAGAGAGGGAACATAAGCAGGGGGAGTGGAAGAAGGAGAAACAGGCTCCCCGTGGAGCAGGGAGCCCGACGTGGGACTCGATCTCAGAACCCTGGGATCATGACCTGAGCTGAAGGCAGATGCTTCACCGACTGAGCCACCCAGGCGCCCCTGGGTTTTAAACAGCTTTATCGAGGTATGCCTGACATACAAAATCCTGCATACATATAAAGTGTACCATTTGATGAGTTTTGACATATGAATATCCCCATGAAATCCAAAATCATAATTAGGGTAAGTAGCATAGCCATCATGCCCCAGAGTTTCCTCTCCTGACCTTTGCTAACCTATGTCCCCATCTCTCCTCTGTCCACAGACAACCACTGATCTGCACCATAATGATGGTTTATTTCGTTCCCTAGATGTTTATGTGATATAAATGGAGTTGTAGAATATGTATTCTTCCTTGATCTGGCTTCTTTCACTCAGTGGAATCTGACAGTAATCCACGTTGTCTGTATGAATCTGTATGTCCATCGCTGTTTCTGGCTGTGTAATATTCCTTTGTGTGCTCATAGCACAGTGTATTAATCCAGCCACCTGTGGGTAGACATCTGAGTTATTTCCAGTCTCTGGACATGTGCTTTCATCTCTCTTTGTAAATGTTTTAGTAGAATGGTTGGAACACATGGTGGGGTTAGACTTAACTTTCTAAGAAACTGCCACACAGTTTTTCAAAGTCATTGTAACCTTTTTGCATTCTCACTGGCAGTGTGAGAGTTCCAATTAGTTCATATTCTTGCCTACACTTGGTGTAGTCAGTATTCTTTATTTTAGCCATTCTGGCATTGTGTAGTGTAGTAGTCCTCAGCCAGGGACAATTTACCTCCCCAGGGACATTTGGCAATGTCTTGAGACATTTTTGACTATTACATTTCAGGATAAGAGAGAGTAGCATTGGCATCTGGTGGGTAGAGGCCAGGGATGCAGCTTAATATCCCACAATGCACAGGACAGTCCCTGACCACAGACTTATGAGGCCCAGGATGTCAATAGTGTGAGGTTGAGAAACCTTGGTGTAGTGGTATCTAATTATGGCTTTAATTTGCATTTTCCAATGGCTAATGATGTTGACCATCATTTCACATACCTAGTTTTTATTTTACCATTTACAATATAGCATAAAAAATATGAAATACACAGGATAAATTTGACAAAAATGTACGAGACCTGTACACTGAAAACTATAAAACCCTGCTGAGAGAAACTAAAGGGAGAGACATACCATGTTCATCGATTTGAAGATTCAGTATTGTTAAGATTACCAAACTGATATATAGCTCCAGTGGAATCCTAATCAAATCCTAATAGGACTTTTTTTGGTACAAATTGGTAAGCTAGTTCAAAAATTACTTGGAAATGCAATGGACCTAGAAAAGGTAAAACAACTTTGAAAAGGAAGAACTAAGTTGGAAGATATATAATATCTGACTTCAAGGCTTATTACAACTCTGCAGGAATCAGGTGTTGATGGTATTGGAGCAAAATATGTATCTAGATCAAGAGAACAGAAGAGCCCAGATCAAAATATATACAGTCAACGGACTTTAAACAAAAGTGCCAAGATGAAATGGCAGCTTTCGCCTAAATGAGGAAAAAGATCATGCTTTCAACAAATGGAACTGGAACAACTAACTGGATAGCCATCTACAAAAAACTAAAACAACACCAGAAAGCCTTGACATGTACTTCCTGTCACACAGAAAACTTAACTCAATGTGCATTATAAACCTCACTTAAACTATTAAATTTCCCAAAGAAAGCATAAGAGGAAATCTTAGTGACCTTGGGTTTGGCAAAGCTTTCGTAAATAGAACACTAAAAGGTAGAGGTTTAAAAGAAAAGAAGTCATTAAATTGGAATTCGTGAAAATTTAAAACATTTGCTCTTCAAAATACATTGTTATAAAATGAAAAGGCAAGCCAGGGACTGCGAAAAGTAATTGCAAAACATATATACAACAAAGAACTCTTATCTGTAATGCATAAAGAACTTTACAAATCAATAATAAGAAGTCAAACAACCCCTCCCCCATTCCCAGCTGCAAACGGGCAAAGTTTTCAACAGACTCTTCCCCAAACGCGATGGCAAATGGTAATTATTGAGATTTTCAAGCTAGTGCTATCTTTTTATTTTTTATTTATTCTTTTTTTTTTAAGATTTTTGTTTATTTATTCGACAGAGATAGAGACAGCCAGCGAGAGACGGAACACAAGCAGGGGGAGTGGGAGAGGAAGAAGCAGGCTCCCAGCAGAGGAGCCTGATGTGGGGCTCGATCCCAGAACGCCGGGATCACACCCTGAGCCGAAGGCAGACACTTAACCGCTGTGCCACCCAGGCGCCCCTAGCGCTAATTTTTTAAAAGATTTATTTGTTTATTCAGGGGAGGCGTGACAGAGAGAAAGAAAGAGAGAGAGAGAAAATGAGCAGGGGGGAGGAACAGAGGGAGAGGGAGAAGCAGACTCCCCGCTGAGCAGGGAGCCCAAAGTGGGGCTCCATCCCAGGACCCTGAGATCATGACCTGAGCCTAAGGCAGACGCTTAACCGACTGAACCACCCAGGTGCCCCTCAAGCTAGTGCTAATAGATGAAACCAGAGACCACTCTGTTAATACCGGTAAAAATAACACGAACAAAATAAAAAGAAAATAGCTCCCTCTTTCCCTACAGCCACCAAAAAGCAGATATTATTCTACTTCAAAAATTTTATTCCCCAAAATATTTTTTTTCTTAGAAACATGTTGTAGACATGTGCCTTCACAAAAAGTAGGATATGCAGCAGATTCTGATAAACACATTCATTCAGTGAAACAACACTGTACTTACTAATGCACAATTACTATTCTTACAAACATTTTCACGTGCGTGTCTTAAATGCAGTACAGTGTAGCAAACGTGAAAACATTATTTTTTAAAAGCAATCTTGAAAACACCTGGACCTCAGAGGCTGTTGTGTCCTATGAAAGTAGTCTTTAATACTATAAAAAGTTTGTAATTTTGGTTTTCTTATTAAATGACTTTGCTGATTTTAATATATATTATACTCCTCTGTTTCTAAAAGACAGAAGCATGTGTAAGGTTTCCGTTTTAGTCTTGCCATACAAAAGGAGAATTACTGGTGCTGCCTTCTTCCTTCACATGCTTGAAGGCTCATAACTCCAAGTCTGTTGAATTACTTATTTAAACAAGAGGTTTAGAATCTTTGCTTCTTTTTAATAAATATCCTAAGTCTTAAAAGTGAACCATACGATGTTAGGCGTTACAAAAATCAGAGTACAAAATATCAGAGCAAAATGCAAATTTAGGTCTCTGCAATTTTTTAGCAGTAATTAATGTTTCCATTATAGGATAACGTAATACTGCAGTGCTCTACAACACAGAGAAGAAAGGGAATAGATCATTCATGATCATTATATCCTGACACTAACAATATTAGCATTTTTATGCTTTCTGGGCCAGTGTTTTTGCCTGTGAATGCTGAGGCATGGTTGTAGCTGTCATCGTGATGTATATGGGTTTATCTATGCATATTTTATAAAGGTCTAATTATAGTGTGCATGTAATTTTATACCTTTTTCACCTGTACTTTCTTTTGTAAGCACTACATATATGTATATTATTGTGCTTAAAATACGTACAATTTAAAAAATAATAGTCACTTAATGACGAACTAATTTTCCGTCTTGGGGTGCCATAAACATACACACACATACACATACAAACAGGGCCGTAGTGGAGACTCGAAACATTAATTTCATGAATGAGAGTGAACGTGCCATATTTAGTGCAAGCATTCCCTGACTGCTAGGAATTCAGTTGTTTTCTGTTTTTTACCGTGATGAATTATGCTGCAGTCATGATCTTTACACACCTAAATCTTTTTTTCATATTTTAAATTCATTCTCTAGAAAAACTGACAAATCGATTTATTATATTATATTATAGGTTATGAATTTTATAATTCTTGATAAATTATGCTTTCCCAGATGATAGTAATAATTTACCCAAATATAAACAATATTTAAGAGATCTCATCTTGTCCCATTTGGCAATATCATTAATTTATCCTGTGCTGATCGAGTGGACAAGAAAGAATGCCACCTGGGGCACCTGGTGGCTTAGTCAGCTAAGCATCTGACTCTTGATTTCAGCTCAGATCATATCAGGGTCGTGAGATGGAGCCCTGTGTCAGGCTCCACGCTGGGCATGCGGCCTGCTTCAGATTTCTCCCTTCCCCTATGGTTCTTCCCACACCCCCACTCATGCACATGCACTCTCTGTCTTAAAAAAAAAATGCCTTCTAACTTTAATTTGCATTTCTTTCTGTAGAAGTAGGCTAAATATAATTCTCACAATTACTTGTAAATATTTTATCCCTAAATGATATCATTTGCTTAGAGTTTTAAAAATTAAACCGTGAGTTGTTGGTATAAGAAAGATAGTTAACTTTTGTCAAATTTGCAATGAATATTTTACCAAATTATTTAATTTGATTGCCCTTAAACATATAGAAGTCTGAAAGTTTTATGTACTCACATCTAACTGTGTGTGTATGTGTGTTTTATTTCTTTTCATTTTATAGATTCCAAGCCTAGGAAACTGTCCCCTTTCTAGAATTTGAATAAGTGTTTGATTTTATTTCATACTGTTTGAAAATTTCTTTTGCATTTTTAAAACTGTGAGCCAGGCTTATAGGAAAGTGCTTAAAATACGTACAATTTAAAAAATAATTACAAAGTGAACATCTCAGTGACTACCAACTGATTCGAGAAATCTAACATTTCTGGGGCACCTGGGTGATTCAGTCAGTTGAGCGACTGACTGCCTTCGCTCAGATCATGATCCTGGAATCCCAGGATCAAGTCCTGCCTCGGGCTCTCTGCTCAGGGAGGGACTCTGCTTCTTCCTCTGACCGTCCCCCGTCTCATGCTCTGTCTCTCTCTCTCTCACTCTCTCAAATAAATAAAGTCTTTAAAAAAAAAAAATCTAGGATTTCTAGTACCCAAAAATTCCTTATGTGGCTCCCTGATCACAAACCCTTCTTTCCCCTCTTAGAGAGTCCTTATCAACTATCCTGACTGGTGAAAGTAAGTTTCTTGGTCTTTAAATAAGAATGATTTGCTCCTTATGTATGCAATTGTAAGCAGTTTGGTTTGCCTATTTTTACCCAACAGATGGAACCAGATTAGACATATTTGTGTCTTGCTTCCTTGGCTCAACACTACGTGGCTAAGACTCACCCATACCATTGCATATGGCTCTGGTAAGGTCTCTTCCTTTGCTGCATACTATGCATTCCAGTGTCGGTGCAATTTCCAATGGCTTCAGCTACGAGGAACAATTTCATATGTGTAATCTGGTACAGATGTGCAAAATTTGAGGGGTGCCTGGGTGGCTCAGTCGCTCAACTGTCTTCCTTTGGCTCAGGTAGTCATCCCAGGGTCCTGGGATTGAGCCCTTGCATCAGGCCCCCTGCTCAGCGGGGAGTCTGCTTCTCCCTCCCCCTCCGCCCCTCCCCCTACTCATGCTTGCGTGCTCTCTCTCTCTCAAATAAATAAATACAATCTTAAAACAAAACAAAACAAAAGATTTGCTCCACAGTAAATATCTAGGAGTAGAATTGCCGAATTGCTGGCTGTAGTGTGTGTCTTCAACTTTATGATACCAAATCGTTTCCAAAAGAGAGATTCTAATTTACAGTACCACCAACAGCACATAAGAGTTCCCTTGCTCTACACTAACTATTGGGAGAACTTTTCATTTTTTGTCAGTCTAATAAGTATGAAATGGTAACTCGGTGTGGTTTTAGTGTGGAGTTTCCTGATTATTAATTAGTTTGCATACATATTCATGGTTTTGGCTATTTTTATTTCCTCCCTTGTGAAGTGCATGTACAAGACTTTTGGCCATGTTTAATTGAGGTATCTGGCTTTCTTATCGATTTATAGTAATTTTATATTCATCTCAACACTAGTGCTTTATCTACTCTGCATATTTTAAAAACTGTTTCCCAACTGTGGCTTATTTTTTTAAGTATCTTTTCTGGGTATTATTTGATAAATCAAAGGTCATAATTGCAATGAACTTCCATTTCTTTTTCTTGTTTAAAAAATTCCTTCCTACCCTAGAATTATCATAAAGATAACTTCCTCTATTATGATTCTAAGCACTTTCAGATTTTGTCATCTCGTATTTAGGTTTATAACGCATCTGGAGTTGACTTTTAAGCAGAGTGTCGCACGGGAGTCCTATTACATTTCGTTACTGATGAAGAATTGTTTTTTATCATTCCGTTTCCCCCTCTGTCTGGAGTAGGAAGCTACATGCTTCTCTTCCTTTGGCCGTTACACGGAACATTCCAACAGGCGTACTTCCCTTATCACAGTCTTGAGTTAAGCAGTACCTTTATTTGTCTCCTGGACATTACGAAGAATTTTTAAGTCTTGGAGTCCATTTCTCCTTCCCTCCAAAGTTGTAGGTTATCCTCATATTATGGTTTTAGAGAGTGGGTATTTGTTTAAATTTCTCTTTGCACTTTTGTGCAAATTAGACTTTCCATCTGAGACCATCTGAAGAATATCCCTCAGAACTACATTTAGCAACAGTCCCTCAGCTTCTGTTTGTCTAAAATATTTTTATTTTGCCCTCCTTTGAAGATATTTTCCCTGGGCATAGAATTCTACTTGGGCAGTTACTTTCTTTACGGAACATCAAATGTATCAAACTTCTTCTGCCTTCTACGATTGCTTTTGATAAGGTAGCTTTCCCTTTTGTGATTCATTTGAACGTAATCCGTTCCTTTTGTTTGACCCCTTTAAGATGGTCTGCGTGTCTGGTGTCTGCAGTTCCACTGTGTTTTGCCCACTGGATTCTTTCCTTCTTGTTGGACCCTGCTGGTGATTCCCTGGGATGCTTCAATCTCCAGATCAGTGTCTTTCATCACTTCTGGTAGATTCTCAGATATGATCTCATCAGATATCGATTATGCTCCGATCCCTCTCTCTCCCGTTTTTCTGAAATCCTGATTAGATATATGTTAGATGTTCTTATTCTCTTTCACACGTCTTCATCTTTATTTTGTATTTCTTAATTTTTTTTCAGTCAGTGTGACATCCCTGGATACTTTCTTCTGTCTCTTAGTTCACGAATTCTCTCATCAGAGGTGTCTAATCTCCCATGTGTGTGCGTCGGTGTGTCTCTGTGTGTGTTTTGTTTTGTTTCCTTCAACTGCTTCATTTTCTGGTTTGTTTTTTGTTTAGGAAGCTCTATTTGGTTCTCTTTCAAACATACTGGATCATTTTAATATTTTCTATTGTCTAGAAGTTTTACCTTTTATTCCTTTAGACGCAGTAGGTATAGTTGTTTTAAAATGTGTGTCTGGGGGCGTCTGGGTGGCTAGTCAGTTAAGCATCTGCCTTCGACTCAGGTCATGATCCCAGGGTTCTGGGATCGAGCCCTGAGCCGGGCTCCTTGCTCAGCCTGCTTCTCCCTCTGCCCTCTGCGCCCCACTCATGTTCTCTCTCTCATGCTCTCTCAAATAAATAAAATCTTTAAAAATAAATCAAATCAAATCAAATCAAATCTGTGTCTGACAGTTCCAATCTGTGAAGTATTGAAAACCTGTTTCTACTGGTTCCTTGTTTCCTTGTTTCCTTGTACAGTTTAAAAAATTTTTTTTTTTTTTTTTTTTTTTTTAATTTAGAGCTGCTCATTTTCCTTAGACAATTGGTCTGGGGAACACTTGGAGGCCTAGGAGTGAAGAATCCTCTCGAGAGGATTCATGTTTTGTTTTGCCATGAGGGTTTTTTCCCAGTTGGGGGCCACTTCAAACTCCATTCATAAATTTAGGGTTTTTGTGCCATGCAGGTGCTAGGGCTTGGACTGAAAACCCGCGGCAGGCTACAGCATCTCACGGATTCTGTGGTTGTTGTTATGTTCAGCACTGAGGTGGGTCTGCTCGCATTCCCCTGGCACTGAGGAGGATGGGACAAGTTTCTTGTGGTTCTTCCTCCCTCTGAGGGTGAGGGCTTCAGTGTCCCAGCCCGAGGAGCAAATGGTCTCCCCTTGCACATGCACTTCGGCAGCCCTGGGCTTTGGTTTGTCTTGCCCGCAGCTCGAGGGCTGACAGCTGAGGCTCAGGGTCTCCTGGCTGGGCAGACGACCTTGAAGCAGAAAAGAAGCTTCCTGCTCGGCGTCCTCCTGGTTCCCCTGTGTACTTAAACTATGACTTAATAATTCCTTACCCTTTTGTCAGTTTTTTTGTCACATTTAAGAAGGACTTTTTTTTTTAAATTTTATTCTGAATTTTCAAGTTTTAATCAGGAGAGAGTTTGGTTATAATAATTCAGCCTGCCACAGTATCAGAGATGGAAAAGTCTCATTTGATCTTAGTCTTTCTAACTTACATTGGTATCTGGTGAGGGATCAGCACATAAAATTCTTTTTTCCCCTCCCACTGCTAAACAATGACCTCAACACCACACACTGATTAATCCAGTCTTGATTGTGACATTTAATTTTCACATAATACATTTATATAAATAATTTGCCTCCTTTCTGAGTTTTACTGATTCACTAATCCCATTCTCTAGTCTGGGATGAATCTCATTTTTTTTTTCTGATTACTCAATCTTTATAATATACTCTTAAATCCCAAAGTGCCAAGTTCCTCTTTCTTCTTCTTCTTTTTCAGATTTTTTTAAAACTATTATTAATGGCTATTCTTCTAAATGAACCTTAGAATCATTTTCCCAAGTTGTGAATAGAATTCCTTTGGAACTGTTCTGAATGATATTAAACCTATAAATTTATTAGAAAGAATTGGCATTTAATAAATCTCGGCCTTTCTGTCCCAAATCAGGTAATGTCTATTTATCACCACTTATTCAGAACTTCATTTACATTTTAATAGACTGCTGTAGTTTTCTTTATTTCTGACACTACTTGTTAAAATCCTTCCTACTATCAATTCATATGTTTTGTTCCTATTGTGAGTAGGATCATGTTTTCATTACATTTTCTAAGGTTATTTCTGATGTGTTAGAATGTTCTTGCTTTTCTAAATTTCCTTGTCTCTAGGAGTACTTATGAATTCTTATATTGATCATAGTCGATTTTAATAAACTTTTCTGTGCATTCTATATGTATACAATAAAATAATCTACGTTGTTTTTCTTTTAGGACTTAACATGGGCCAGAACTTCCAAAACAATACTCAATAATATTAATGTTTTGGTTCCCTACTTTATTGGTGATGTCAAGCATATTTCACTAATAAACATATTGGTGCTTAGCACACTGAACGTTTTAAATCCATTGTGACATTTTATGCAGCACTTCTTGCTCCAACCCTAAAAAGAAACTCAAGAAGTCTTGGTCTCACACTATAAACCCAGCAGATCTAGACAGCATGGCCCCTGAAAAACCTAGATGATACAACCTATGGTTAAAAAGAAGCTGTTTGAATTGTACAGATAAAAACGAGGGCATTTGTTTGTTTTGTTGTACTGTCTACTTTTTGTTTCTAGGAACTGAGAAAAATAGATACAGTGGAAGTAACATATCTGAATGGGAGAAGAGGGTAGCGATTGATGAGGATGAGTGAGGACAGAAACGGAAAGACCAGGATCCGTGGATTAGAGGAAACTAAGCCAGGAGCGGAAAGGCTACATTGTTAATAACTACGGCATTTTGCTAATGCATAGCATGTAGTGTGTAGTTGGCACTGTGCCTACAGGAATGTATAGGCCCATTGTGGGAGCCCTGGGCATCTCTGTTTCTAGATCGAGGTCCCTGGAAGCTCAGTCTGTGGGCACAGCCTTGAAAACATGCAGATTCCCAGGCCCCATCACAGGCCAAATGAATTGGAATAGGAGGAAGGGCTGGAAACCTGATCTAAGGACGCTCTTTAAGGGCTACTCACACAAAGTGAACTTTAAGAAAAGAGAGAGAAACAAAATCGGAGACAAGAAGGAAAATCTTCTACTTGTACTAGGGCACAAAAGCTTTTATGCACCAAACTCTAAAAGCTGAATCTGGTAGTCCTGTTAAAATATTATCATTAGACCAGAAGACTTTTCAGAGCAAAGAACACACATCACATGAAATCACCTACGAGCTATGCGTCTGCATTATACGAAGTGTTTCAAAGCATATGAAAACTGACCAAGGCAACACCCAGCCCACTGCATCTACTTATGCTAATGAGATGCTAGCAGCACCTGCCAAGCAAATTGCTTGTCGGATTTCATCGTTATTTGTACATTATTTTTCAGTGCAATAAATCAGAAAGCTCTTCATCATTCATGAAATCAAGGAACGTCCGGGGAGAACAGTTTTCCTCAGACATCCACGGGCAAACTTTGGGTTGACGTCGGGCCGTTCCCTGGCTTTTAGAGAAACTAACCGAGGAATGTCAGTTTGATCTTGCGAGTCTCCTGGCGTCAACATCGGAGATCAGGTTGCTGAGCTATGCTTCAATGTCAAATGTCTTCTTCCTTTTTTAGTTGCCACCCCATCAGCCCCACAGGTTCACCTACTGCCTTGCTTGCAAACATACCTTTGCTTTTAAAATTCATGAACCTTGCCCTTATTCATAGTGACCGAGCTTTGGTTCCTTTGTGGTGGCAAAAGGCCTCCAAGCCTCAGCTTCCCCTGCAGCCACATTCAAAGGCACAGGGGGCTGAGTACGAATGTTTTACTATGTTATCATGTTGACTGAGTCCTGCACAGTGTCTCAAAATTGCGGACTGCAGTTTAACTCATCTAAATGCAATGGAATGTACTATGCGTCAGGGGCTGGCACTGTGGAGACCAAGCCAAACGAGACAGACGTTCCTGGCTGGAGGAGCTTGCAATCAATGGGTCATTAACTGCTGTTCTATTGATCTGTCATTCCTAAAAAAACACAGGACAAGCATGCCTTCGAGACAGCAGACCGCTCCAACTCAACACACAAATGATTGGGAGATTACATAATCAAGGAGCAATTGCTTTTTAAAGGAGCAATGTTTGGAAGTTGGTACCAAAGAGGTTACACCTACTCAAAGGATGTTTGAAAGCCCCCAAGCCATTTTCCTGGTGGGCAAAGAGCATCCTTCTTCTACAGTCTTTGTATTCTGTTCTTTCTTTTTTCTTTTACTTTTTCCTTTTCCCTCCATGGACTCCAAGCAATATAGTTGCCCCCTTTTCCAACATCCCAGATGTAAGTCTTAAAACCCAAGGGCTCTTACGAAAGGCTGTGCAAATATCAATCTTGAACGTGGGCAGAGTACTCTGAGCTCAGCATGAGGCTGAGGCCAGAAGGGATGGGAAGGACCGCGTGGAGCACATCAGGACCCAGCCTGGCGGAGGCTGGAGGAGGGTTTACTTCTGCGGAGCCGGCCTGCTGCTTGGTGCCAGCAGGGGGCGGAATTGACTGAACTTGTTTCATTCCAATGTCCAAGCAACTGCCAGCAACTGAGGACCAAGGGAGTGCTTATGGCAGGTACAGCAATCTGCCTTCGAGAGGCTCTGGAAGGGTCCACACCCTCCAGGCAGCTCAATGGTCCACATGTCAGCTGTAGACCGAGACAAGGCATGGGTGACTCTCATTCCCGGCTAGCCGGAGCCCCGCTGACGATCTGAGCTTTCCCCACAAGTTCCACGCCATGTTAAGCAAAACCCTTACATATATTATACGACACAAATATCTCACCACCGAATCTTTCATCTTCCTGGGGAGAGGGTCCGCGGCCAACTCTTCCAGGTTTTGGTGTAAAAATTTAGGAAGCAATTTACAGTGAATAAAGGACCTGAAAAGGAACAAATGCACAGTTTTTACTTTTAAAAATATGTGCATATTACAATGTTTGAGGTAAACCGCCTCGCCTGACCCCTGGCAAAAGCAAGCGCTCTCTCCTTTAATGAGTTCGTAATAGTCAAGTCATCACAAATACCCTGTTTTGATTTTCAGATTCCATCCTCGTTAAAGGAGTCAAGTACAGGGTACGGGCACCCTGACTGCAACAGCTAAGCTTACAGAGATTCTCTGTTTTGGTCAGCCCGCCAGGGCTTCATCCTCAAAAAAAAATGGCAGCAAAACTCAACACATCAGCAAAATATCTGATAGGAAAAGCTGTGCAAACCATATTTAACTTTTGCCCATTTCCTGTGCCTTTCATTTTGGCAGCCTAAAATGAGGGTTTCTCAGGGCCCCAACGAGTTACGGCTATCTTCAGTCCAAATCTTCCGTAAGTTTGGAAAAATTACATGAGATGATTGTCTGATCACGCTCACTTGGTTGGTACCAGAAACTCTGGCAACCCATGAAGCGTTTCCACTTCCAAAGCACATATTTCTCAAAGATTTAAAAGACAAGATTGAAGGGAAGATAGGAAAGCATATTTCAAGTGACTGAAGATGATCATTAAATGTATTTTAAATGCAGGTGCGAACCTCACTTTGAACCCAGAGGGCCCCGCCGTGTTGGGAACACAAAGCAACAGAACAAAACACAACCCTTCTGCTTAATGGACCCAGAAAGGACCCTCGTTGAGGTGGGAGCTTCGCTCACTGTTCACCCAAGCCCTCTGTTCCTGGCATTGCGTGTTTTACTCCCAAAGCAGCAGAGCAAAGGTGAAATGTTTGCTGAAAGTTGACCCTTGATTTTCAGTAGTGTTTGGTCTGTTCTGCATTTCTCCCACCTTCCCCCGGGCGTTGGCTAGGTGAGCAGCAGGAGTCCAACCACTCAGAGCACTGCAGGGCCCTGTCCCCTCTGTGACAAGGCCGGGCGGTGGGAACCAGGCACGGCTGTGTGCCCGTTACTCACAGGAGCACAGAGGGGTCGCTGCTCTGCCTGCTCAGATGGTAGGAAAGCGCAACCAAGAGGCCACAGAAGGCGGAAAACAGCGCCGGGATGTGCTGTGTGCTCCACGGTTCCTAAGGAAAAGACATCAGATACCAAGTCATTCCAGGGGGCGGTGCAAACCGTGAGGTCACTACCTATGAAACACTAGGTGTGCGGCCCCAAGGTCCAGCCAGATGGATATGATGTCCTGTGACTACTCCTGCCGGTGGACGTACCAGCGCCTGAGGGTCACACAGAAGCCTTGCCTGCTCATGTACAAACATGGTTTTTTTTTTAATGTTTTAATCTTATTTTATTTAAATTCAATGAATTGACATACAGTATATTATTAGTTTCAGATGTAGAGGTCAGTGATTCATCAGCTGCATAGAACACCCAGTGCTCATCACATCACGTGCCCCCCTTAATGCCCGTCACCCAGTTACCCCATCCCCGACCCCCTCCCCTCCAGCAACCCTCAGTTTGTTTCCCATGGTTAAGAGTCTTTTATGGTTTGTCTCCCTCTCTGATTTCGTCTGATTTTATTTTTCCCTCCTTTCCCCTATGCTCCTCTGTTTTGTTTCTTATGTTCCACATCTGAGTGAAACCATATGATAATTGTCTTTCTCTGACTGACTTATTTCGCTCAGCATAATACCCTCTACTTCCATCCATGTCGTTGCAAATGGTAAGATTTCATCCTTTCTGATGGCTGAGTAATAGTCCACGGTATATATAGACCACATCTTCTTTACCCATTCACCTGTTGATGGACATCTGGGCTGTTTCCATAGTTTGGCTACTGTGGACATTGCCACAGCACATTGCCAATAAACGTTGGGGTGCAGGTGCCCCTTCGGATCACTATATCTCTATCTTTGGGGTAAGTACCCAGTAGTGCAATTGCTGGGTCGTAGGGTAGCTCTATTTTTAACTCTTTGAGGAAACTCCACACTGTTTTCAAGAGTGGCTGCACCCCTTTCTCCACATCCTCGCCAACATTTGTTGTTTCCTGTCTTGTTAATTTTGGCCATTCTAACTGGTGTAAGGTGGTATCTCGTTGTGGTTTTGATTTGTCTTTCCCAATGCCAAGTGATGCTGAATATTTTTTCATGTGTCTGTTGGCCATTTGTGTGTTTTCTTTGGACAAGTGTCTGTTCATTCTTCTGACCATTTCTTGACTGGATTATTTGGGTTTTTTTGGGTGTTGAGTTGGTAAGTTCTTTATAGATCTTGGATCCTAGCCCTTTACCTGATAAGACATTTGCAAATATCTTCTCCCGTTCTTTCCTTTTTCTTTTGGTTTTGCTGACTGTTTCCTTAGCTGGGCAAAAGCTTTTTGTCTTAATGAAGTCTGAATAGTTCATTTTTGCTTTTGTTTCCCTTGCCTTACAAACATTGACTCTGACATGGGATAGGATGGGGTAGAGACATTACAAACTAATGGTACGTGTTTATAAGTCTATTTATGTAATCTTTTCTGAGAATATTTTTTACCTAATCTTTTCCAAAATTAAGTTTAGGATTTATAAGATGTAACATTTAACGTATGTTGCCGCCTCTGAATTCATTATAACAATAATGATAAGAATTGCATTTCCTAGTGTTTATTGAATCAATGGTTTAAAAAGGTATACGACACATAGACGTGGCATAAGAGATCAACCAGGGGACTGAATGAAATTAGGTACAAAATAAATACAGTCCCCTGAAGAAAGACAACGGTTTGAAATGATAAGAACCCGACACTTCAGGTTTAACACGACAGCAACACAGACACCAGAGATCAATACCCTGTACTCGGGGTGGAAGGGAGAAGAGGGCAGACAATACGTGTCGCCACTGTGAGCAGTGTGGGGGGCCCAGGACCCCGCAATCGTCCACCCATACCTGGCACGCCCTCCAACACAAACATAGAAACCTGCAACACATTCAGCCTTTCCATGACCATCGACAGAATGCACTGGTGCCTTCCGAAAGCCAAATCTAGTACAGGACTTGGGTGCTTTTCTCTCTAGGTTACGATCCTTTAGCTCACCATGTGTTTCATCGCAGACGCAGGAGTTGCTCATTCGGCTTAAAATGAAATATACAAATGGATGAGTCACCCGTGTTGGTTTTCTACTTGTGACTGCTAAAATATGCCGGAGAAGCAAGAGTCACACTTGGTAGAGGGAGCGGTGTTGTTTTCACTGGCCTCACTTTCGTAGAAATTAAAATGCATTTCTTTATCTCCCCCAGGGGGAGGGTCCAGCAGCCTGGGAGAGCAGCATCTGGAAGGGAAGTGAGACCAACCGTGGAGCGGGCCGCTGAGCCCACGGCTGGACAGGTGGGAGGCGACACTGACCAGCCCCATACACAGCCCTCGTGCAAGCGGCCTCCGCCTCTCAGACCAACTCCTAGCGCGCTGCTCTAACTTTCCCAGCGTCCGGAAGTGCGAGACTTCCCTGATTCCTGGCCTTCCCAACCAATTTGCCAGGAATTCCCATCCTCAGTTCCTCTCTGCTCCCTTTGGAGTTTTCTGCCGCAAAGCCCTTGCTTCCTGTGTCCAAGGGAAAGGATCCCGGCCTCGGTCCTCAGGCCGGCCCTACACTCACACCCACAAAGTCCTCTTACTCCACAGACCTCCCCTTGTTGGAGGAAATGGAAGCCTCTCTTGCACTGGTTCCTTCTGCCTTGCCTATAAAAATGCTTTTGCTGACATCTTGAAAAAATAAAAAAGGCCCCCTTTACCCAGTTACCCTTGCAAGCCACCCCACTATCTCTATCCCGCCATCAGTGCCAGCCTGGCCTTGCAAGTGACCCCCTAGCTTCCTTCACATGGGGCACCTCCCCATGGGGGCAGCACCCCCTCACAGGGTGGGCTTCAAGGTGGGCCGACCTGGATTTGAACCCCAGTCCTGCCACAGAGGAGCTGTGTGGTCTTGGCTATGTTACTCAACATCTCTGAGCACTGGGTTACTTTCCTCTTCTTTAGAAAAGGGACACAATACAACTCCAGAGTGGCTGCAAGGGAACTCTTCCGTACCCCAGGCTATTTTTTAAAGTTTTTGACACAGGAGGGTCCAATGCAGCCCCTACTCGACGACTGAGACCCAGCGCTCTGAGTCAGAAAGCCGGCCATCCTGAGATGTTTCCTCTCCCTTGTCCCCAGTCAGCTGATCCTCACGTGTCACTGTTACATTTTCAACCCCTGTCCTCCCTTCTTCCATTGCATCTCACTGGGTAAAGCCTCCATAGCCTCCCTCTTTCCAGTTCTACTGCTAATAGCTTCATAGCAGAAGGATTGAACACCAGCCTCCACGTCGCTCCCCCACTCCACAGCCCTTCCAATTTTGTCCTCCACATGGCAAAAGAAAGGTCCTCCTCACCTAAAAAGCACATCAACCGCATTAATGCCCTTCGTCAGTAGTTTCCAGTGATTCCTCACTGCCTACCAAATAAATCTACCACACAGGAAGCTACATAAGCCAATTAGCATCTGATCTCAGCCCAACTTTTCAGCCTCATTCCTCACGGTTAGAATTTGCACAGCTGCAAATCCATAAAGATATTTGCTTCATCCCTCCTGCCTTCACACACAGGGCTCCGTCTGCACAAAGGGCTCTTGTGCTCTGGCCCTACTCCACTCTCCTCCACCTGGTGAACTCCTACCCATGCTTCAGTACCCAGTATAAGAAGTCCCACCTGCCTGGTGCTGGAAGAAGTCCCTCCTCCCAGGCAGACTGGAATTGTCCTCTGTGTGTCAAAAACACCTTTAAACACTTGTACTTCAGTACTTAAGATATCTCACTTCTGTGAGTTGTAGGCATGGGTAGGACTTGGTCCCTCGTCTGAGAGCCGCTGGCCACAGTCGTGCTTAGAATGGTCTCCCGAGGGGGGCAGCCTTGCATCTCTCTTTCCCCCTGCACTTGGCGCAAATGTCAGGACATCAATGTGCCCGTGAGTGAGTGAGCGCGAGGTGTCAGTTTTCATGATTACATCGGTCCCTTCTCTGTGACCTGTGCGGAAAGGAATCTTCAGCAAGAAAAAAGGGTGAAGAAATTAAGTAGCTTAGATCAAATGTGGACCAGGCAGTGAAGTGCCACTGGCATAATTAGACTCTCGGAGGAAAGGGGATTCTGTGACCTTCGACCTCATGTTTCCTTCAAACAGCAGCCCTGATAACAGAAAAGTTATTCTGTAGTTTGAGCACTTTCTTCTTTCGTGAGACATGTCCTGGCCCCTGCTGTGTGCCACACTTGGGGGAGGGTGGGCACAGGGACGCAGGAGGAAGAAGGCTGCAGTAAGGTGTGACGAGCCCGGGACGGAGGCTCGGGGCACTCACCGAGCAGGAAGCAGGGGCTCAAGTGAGTCAAGGGAGTGGCTTTTAATTGCACAGAAGAAATGCAGGAGTATGTGGTCCTTCTCTAGAGCCTTCTAGACAGGCCAAGCTCTCAGCTCTTTGGGCGCCTGTGTGCAGACGGAGCTGCCCTCGTCCATCCTCCTGAACACTCCTGCGCTCCCTGCTCTGGCCACCCACCTAGGGCTTCACATTGGGCTGTTGCAAAAACAAACACAAAAAGTTTTCCAAAGGGAAAAACCTGCAAAGTTCTGCTTCCCTCCATTAATTCCTCTGCATTTGTCTATGCTGTGTATTTAATTCACAATTTTGTAAAGGTAGAGGCTTTCCTTTTACATGCAGCCCATAAATATGCAAATGCTCCGGGGAAAAATCACTCTGAGAAGGATTTAGTAACCACGACCATGGAAATCACCGTCAGTGCATGGAACAGAGAAAAGGTCAAGGGAACAAGCATGCTCAGGAAGTGATTTTAGGCTCATCACTTCGTGGAAGAAATGATTCTGTGCAAGGTCCTTCCCTTCTCCATGCCTCAGCTTCCTCTTCTGTGAACTAACAACAGCACCCTTCTTGAAGTATTGCTGTAATGACCTAATGAGGTCTGAAACGGCCTTGCCCACTGCAAAGGAGCGTGTCAGAGTCAGTTTCTTACTAACTGGAAAAGAAGGAGTACCCGTGATGTGAGGACCATCGTCCTCACAGACAATAAATCAAATCCGAACTACATCTATTTAAACAATCAAGTTTACCTACTTTACCCGCCCAATATCCCTTACCTAATCTTCTCTCATTTATGCTCGATTTAAGGAAATCTCTCCAAGGCAAACAGGAAAGGTCAGTACTGAGGGACCCTCCCTCCTTACCTACTAAAATAGCAACCGGTAGAAAACCAGTGGAAAGTAAAAATACCGAGTCAGAAACAGTGGAGTGGGAGGTGAGCGATGTCCCTGTTCCTTCTACTTCCCAGCATTTGTCTCAGTCTGTGATTACGAATCTGAGTGACTGTTTGATTGACATCTGATCCCTCCACTGGGCCCAGCCCATTGACAGCAGGGACCCATCTGCCTTACCCCAGTGTGGTCCCAGCACCTCGGGTGAGCCCCCGGCCCTGAAGGGCATTTAATAAATATGGATGGAAACAATGCAAACGTTACTTCCTTACGATATAATGCAGACCTAAGAAGGGGAATGGCACAGATCTGCTAAGTACTACAAGTACACAGGAGGTCCATCTTGTGCAGTGCCCAACAGTAGCGGAAAGTATGGGCTCTGGCGTGGGGCTCTTCCACCCTAACTCTGCCGATTATTTGCACTAAGACACTGAGCAAGCCACAAAGCCTCGGTTTCCTTATCTAAGATAATTTCATAGTGCACACGCCCTAGGCTTGTTGTAAATATTATATGAAATACTATGTGTAAGGTACTTGGAGTAGCCAGTATAAAATGCTCAATAAATATATTACTATAATCTTTACAAAGTTACTGTCTCAGTCCAATTGGGCTCTATAACAAAATATCAGACTCATAAAGAACAGAAATGTATTGCTCATGGTTCTGGAGGCTGGGACATCCAAGAGGGAAACACCGGCATATGTGGTATCTGGCTAAAATCTACTTTTCCTTCAGAGCTGGCTCCTTCTTGCTGTGTCCTTACGCAGTGGAAGGGGTGAGGGGGTTTCTTGGGCTTCTTTTATAAAAGCATTAGTCCTGGGGCACCTGGGTGGCTCAGTTAAGCATCTGTCTTCAGCTCAGGTCATGATCCCGGGGTCCTGGGATCCAGTGCCGAGTCAGGCTCCCTGCTCAGTGGGGAGCCTGCTTCTCCCTCCCCTTCTGCCTGCCTCTCCCCCTGCTTGTGCTCTCTCTCTCTCTCTCTCATTATCTGTCAAATAAATAAATAAAATCCTATAAAAAAAAAAAAGCTTTAGTCCCATTCATGAGGGCTCATGACCTAAGCACCAACCACACCCCCACCTCCTAATACCATCACCTTGAACACCAGGATTTCAACTAATGAATTTTGGAAGAACACAAACATTCAGACCATGGCAGATACATAAGAGGACTAAGAACAGCAGTAAAAATCACATTTCCTGAAAAAAATTAAAACTGACCTTTAGTCCTTCTCCATGAGGCAAAAAGAAAAATGATTTTTGTAGATCCCTTGTATCCAGTTTCTAGAGCCCAGACAGAAAATAGGGAAAGAGGAACCCATCCACAAGACGTGAATGGGACCTGGCCAAGACGTGGCATCAGTATCCCAGGCTGCACTGTCTGAAAGGACAGGTAACTCTCATTGATTATTTGAAGCGTCTGGTGGTAGACATCTGTATTCACTCCTCCGTACATGAGATTTCTTTTAAGCATAACCAATGGCTTCAGGCTAACCCGTCCGACCTGAGCAGATGGCAGTGTGGCCATGGGGGTGGGACAGAAGGAATGAATCCTTCCTTCAACAGTGTAAAAGCAGAGAGATGACAGAAGGGCATCCTTATCCCTCCCAGGATAAGGGTAGGATGAAGCATGGCGAGGAGTCCATGTTCCAGGCACAGTTATGCACGTGTTCCAGCCCGACCTCAGCTCTTTACACAACTGAGTCTTAGAACCTGGGCTTACCTAGACTTTGACAGATTGTAGAAAGGCAGACCGCCTGGATCTTCCTCAGCTCTCTACTAGGAACAGCCTCAACTCCAAGTTCTTAACCTTGTTCTCATTTTCAACAGATACAGATATAAATATAGATACGCAGATATATATTCCTCTCTCACTCTTACTCTCTCTCACTCTCGCTGGATATATATATATATAGCTACTTGGCTACTTGGATATCAAAATGAGTTATTCTTTCATGTGCAGAGTGTCAAAATTTGCAAAACCATGCCATCTTCAGGAAAGATTATTTTAGCTTTAGAAGAGATCTCATCGCTGAGCAAGACTCACCCCTTCAAATTATTGATCAAGTAAGAAGCCAGGAAGAAGGGGAAAGACTTACCCAAGGTGGCAAGTTGAGGATGAAGCCCCTAGTTCAGTGCTGTTACTGTATCCTTTACGACCCTAAATGTTTAGACAGCTCATTGTGCAAAATATGTGCATATCTCACCACCTTCCATAAAAAAAGGTTAGGACTTTTTGTATGACCACTAAATTAAAAGTTCCCAGCTTTACAGGCTGTGTTATTCATGTATTCATCCCCCACTGAAAGGTGCTGGCCCTCTCCTAAGGTAACTGCCTGTTTGAGGGCTTGGGGTAACACGGCAGAGCAATATGTGCTCTGAGCACCTGTGCCAGGGCCCAGGAAAGGGACCTGGGAGGAGCTCTGGGGCAGCCTCATGGAGGATGAAGAAAGGAAGTGGGATGCAAAAGACGACAAGGAATGAACCTGGGGAGTGCGCTCCAAGTCACGGAGGGATGCGATGCTTCCAGGGGCCTGGGTATGCCGCAGGGTGGGTAAGGCTGGGTGTCATTCTAAAGGTACAGCTCCTAAGGCACAGGTGAAGACTACGGGAACAGACAGGAGAATGGGAAATAGTTAAGCTCGGAGGAAATACGTGGAAGGGAAAGGACCTTTACAGTTTATCGTCCCATAACTCTCTGTGCTGGGAAGAGGGGCAGCGGGGTGCCACTGACTGAAGATCAAACAAGGGGGCATATGCTTCTGCATCAGCAGTGGAACGTGAACGTGCTGAAGGAAGGACTTCCTGACACTGATGAACACATAAAGTTACAATTAGGGAGACGTTAGCATTTCCTTTTCACACATTACGTTAAAGCACAGATCTTTTCCTTGGAGAGCAAAGACTGAAGCATGTCTGGAAGGGAGGGAGGGAAGGAAGAGCTTACTGAAAGCTTTCCTTATGCTTTTCTTGCATAGAACGGATTATTGCCTAACAGCTCCACAATTTACCACACACACACACACACACACACACACAAACACACACACACACGTAATAAACAAATTGAGTATGAGAAGAAATTATCCAGAATTATTTTATAGAATTAAGATGGGGTGGGAACAAAATAAACTGCCTTTGTCCCATTTTTTATTCCTTTCTCCTTAATCTTCTGATTGCTGACCAGGCGGTCCCCTTGCTAATCGCCACCCCCTGCTTCTCTCCCTGCCCAGTCTCACAGGCAGGAATGCCCTGCCCTGCCCTGCCCTGCCCTGTGGAAGACCAACAGTGGGATGGATAGCAGCTTTCCATGGCATCGGGAGCAATCCCAGACACATTTCTGGGAGGAGCTGAGCTTGTCAAGTCAGAGATAAGAAAAGAAATGCACTTGGGGATGTTTTTACTTTAATCTTTATTGGGGGGATAGAGAGGGGAATATTGACATTTACGGAAGAAGAGAACAACTGACCTGGAGAGGACTTTTGAAAGAAAATGATGAAATGCAGTGTATTTTATCTGTAAGGTTAGTTCAGTTTCATTTCCACGAGAGAAGCAGGACATTAGAGGCAAAGTACTGACTCATGCTGCTAATGGATTTTTGTCAGTAAACTTCTCTATTTTAAACATATATGTATTAGTGTCAAATTTTATATATGTTATTTATTTGTTATACTTACAGACACAAACACACGTATGTACATGGACACCCTATATATATAAAAATGTGTGTTTGTGTCTGTGAGTATAACAAATAAATCTTTTATATATATATAAATTTTATATATAAAAATATATTATACCCTATATATTATACCTTATATTATATCCTATATATATAAACTTTATGTAGCATAAATCTTTATATATAAATTTTATATATAAAATATATATATGCATGAAGATTTTAGAGGGAGATAAGGTTTTAAACAATCTATCACGCACCGATAATGAAGTATATACCATGTGACAGTTTGCTTCAAAATTAACATCCCTAATTGCTTGGAGATGTGTCTCAAGGGCCCCTGAATTGGGAATGATACAGATTGATGAGTGCTGGCTTCATAAAACTCCCACAGGTTTTGAGATATTTTTATGAGGTAGAAATAAAACTGTCTAATAGTCCTACAATTCTATGGTAGATTTCACATGCATTTGGGAATTCTCTTGATGAAATGCATGGGGAACTTCAACTTCTCTCTGAAGAGAGCCTTAGTTTCAACATTTTTTTTCTTGGCATTGTCAGACATCTCTACGATGGAATTTACAGAGAAGATTGAGGGTTTGGTTATAAAATGAATGCAAACAGACCAAATTCTCACTTGGCTAAGGCTTCATATCAGGTTCACACACTTTCTTTTTTAAGGAAAAAAATGAATGGATTTTCTTAGCCCATTAAACATGGGGGGCAGTTCCAAGATCCAGGCATTCATACATCCTAAAATAAGAATTAGATCATATCGCTTTGACTCTGATATAAGTCCTATTTCTCCATCTGTTTTTAACAAGAATCTCATCTTGAAGTAAAAGGAACTCTGTGCACCTAAAGTTCCAGAAATTCGGTAAGATCAGGTATATCTCCCAGTCCTCGTACTGTGTGCCCCGTTCATCCTCCAGGTACAGCTCACAGGCCCCCATGCAACCGGCACTTGTGAGCACGCACAGGGCACACTGTGGGCTCACCCTGCACCAGAGCTCACCTCACAGCAGCCCATGTTGATGTCCCTCTCAGATCTCCAACACTCTGTGCCCCCCCCAGAGCCTCCCGCTGAGTCTAATTCATAGTCAGTAATCACTGGGTGTTCAGTAAATCAATGAACAATCCTATTAACAAATATGACAAAACAGACTTCATGGTTTACTAAAAATAGAGTTTTCTTATTTCGCATTCTGTTTCATTTTGGTGAAAAACGTCATATGCTTATGATTCAAGAAAACAGTTTTAGGAATAGGCACTAGGGAAAAATGAGATCACGAGTTAGCAAGACAGACGGATAGGTGCCATTCATGGAAATCTGTCCGTATCGACATAGATAAATATAGATAAATACACACGTGCACATAGACACATGCACAAATATGTATACTTTTTGAAAAATTTCAACATTTACTATCCTTCTCATAGCTTTCTTCTCTGTTACCTGTATTTACGCATTCCAAACGTTTGCAGAATTCCTTTCATGTAACAGTGACTTTGTATTGGATATAAAAAGAAGCCTATGTAAACCACAGTCCGTGATTTTGAGGAGCTCATGGTCAAGCTGGGAATGCTGGAATGTTCACACCAACAGCAAAAACTACAGTAACGGTTCCTACCTATTGAGCAATGACTCGACTGGACACTTTACATGTATTACCACGTTTCGTTCTCAGCGCAACTTACTTAAAGAGGAGGAAACAGAGTTTTGTATTTTACGAGCTGTTATGGTGAGTATCTATGTTTTCCACATAGAAACGATTACATACAGAGCCAATGAATATTGAGTGAACACCAAAAGGACAATATTGCCTACAGGATTTTGGAGGAGAGAAAAATATAGTTCTCCTGGCATGGCTGGGAAAGGTATAGACTTCCATGTCTACTGGGATGGCCACGGCTCATGCTCCACGCCTTGCATTTTCTGTTCCACGGACCCGCCCCTCTCCCTATCACTCCAAATTGGATAGTCACTGAATCTTACCAATATTGATTTCAGTACATTTCCTGGATTTGACCATTTCATACTCTGTGCCTACCACCAAAACCTCAGTCCAGATCTTCACTCAACAATTGCAATTCCATTTTGAACAACTGAGCTATCATTATTCTTCTTCCTGCTTTCCCCCAAACAGGGTCAACTGCCACTGCCAGCGTCAACCAACCCATGTTTGAAGGTCATGACAAGCCAGTGTTAATTGGGTTTACAGACCAATCATACCTTTTTAACTTCCTAGGAAGGGCAGTAAGACAGAAAGCACAGCTGCCTAATACACATTTATTTCTCCTTTCTTCACCACAAGCAATAACCTCCTTACCAGTTGTTCAGACAGCTAAAAAATTGGTAATTCCCATTCACTTGCAGCTGGAAGTGACATGATTCTAACTAAAAAACATAATCTGAAGTGCAGTATAATAAAAACAAATGAAAACTTGGATTTCATTTTCAAACTTCTTACTATTAACATTATTGTCATTACGTTCACATCATCATAACTGTCAACTAGTTATGCTAATAATAGCATCTGTATTAGTGTCCTATTGCAGTGTAACAAATGACCACAAACTTGGTGGCTTCGACACCACGAACGCATGATCTCGTGGTGTCCGGGGTCAGGAGTCCTCACACAGTGTGGCTGGATCCTCTGTTCAGGGTCTCCGAAGACTGAAATCACAGTGTTGGCCAGGCTGCGGTCTTACCTGAGCCTCGGGGTCTTCTTCCAAGCTCAGTAGTGGTGGGCAGAGTTCAGTTTCTTGCAGCCGTGTGACTAATGTCCTCGTTCTCTTGCTGCCTATCTGCTGGGCTCCACTTTAGCTCAGAGAGGCCGCTCTCAGGTCCTTGACATGTGGCCCTCTCCAGCAGCGGTTCACAACATGGCTGCTCACTTCTTCAAAACCAACAGCCGAGCCTCTCCTGGCTTCTTCTAGCTCTGCCCTCTAGATCCTCTTTTAAGGGACATGTCTGATTAGATGAGACTCATCCAGACTACCACCCTTTTGATTTAGTCGGCAAATCCCTCCAACTTTGCCAGATAACGTAACCTAATCACATCCCATCAAACTCACAGGTCCCACCTCCACTCGGGGCTGGAAATTATCGAGAATAGGCACACCAGGGGGCAGGAGTCTTGAGGCAATTTTAGAATTCTGCCCACCACACCATTTAATGAGAACCCTTGAGCTAGGTACTTTCTATACATTATCAAGTTAATTTCATTTACTTCTGACAACATTCATATGAGGGTAGGTATTTCTAATCCATTTTACAATTGAAAAAACAATGTGAATGAGCCATGTGCCCCTAGGCAAATAACGTAAGCTCGCTGGGCTTCACATTCACGGCTGGAATATAGAAATGCTATTATCTTCCTCCTGTATTACATAGAGCTGTAATAAAGGGCAAATGAGAAAACGCTTGGGAAATTATTTCAAAAATTAAAGTCCCCTAGACCTGCAAGGTATCTTATATGCCTGCAAATTGTTCTTTGGGCTAAAAAATATATTTACACTTCAAATGTGCTGAAGAGGGTGGCACGGAAGTAAGCCTAAAAAGATACAAGATCTGGGATCTGGGATATGTGAGTGAGGAACTTGATCTCTCACTGGACCCACATTTTCTCATATTAAATAATAAAATGCAGGGACTGGACTAGAGGATATCTCAGGTCCATTTCAAAACTAAAACTATTCTGGAACTCCGAGTTTGTTTTACATCTATAATTAGATTTTAAATCCTGAATGCAGGGGAAATGTCACTGTTTTAGCTGCAACCCTGTGGTACCGAGAAAAATATGGCAAAACCTCTCCCACAAGCAGTTGTTAATGACGCTAGGAAACATTAAATTATAATAATGTGCCTCAACCTCTGGGCCCCCTTGCCATCAATAAAATAGAACCTCTTTGTAAGGGGAAAAAAAAAAAACCCAGAAATCATGGTTTATCCAGACATATAGAAAACCTAGCTAATTAACTACTGAGCCATTTCTCCAGGGAGCAAATATTCTGGTTGTTTCTGTATATCACTGTCAAATATTTCAGTCGAAGAAGAGTCCATTTCTATGTTACTTGCTACCATGTTGGATGATTCAAAGAGAATATGAAATTAAAGAAGGAATCAAATTTTTCCCCTAATTAATATTCCAGAAAGCAAAATTAACTCACCCTCCCTCAATCTCCTTCTATCAAGTGAGAATAACAAAAATCAGAATAATAAAATTCAGGAACATAAATACACACCAAGATCCATAGAAAGAAATATAGCTTTGGCAAGGCAGGTGACATGCAGAGACTGTTCACAAGGGCTCATCAATCCAGCATGGCATAGCAGAGAAAAAAGGGGAAAAAAAAAAATCAATTCCAGCAATGCAAAGAGTAAGCATAAAAGGCGTCAACAAAACCATTGTTAAACAAGAAGTGGAATCACAGCTTTGGGTAAGTGTGTTAGGCCGAAGATGGGGGAACTTTTCTTTTTTTCTGAATGACTCCCTTGCCAATTTGCTAATCACATTCTTTCAATTCACAGCATTTGATAGGCGCTTCACTTTAAAGTGGAGAGTCAATCTACGACCCCCCAGAAAACTCAAGACTTACAAGTAAGAAGGGAGAAATGCAAGTTGCTCTATTTTTACCAAAAGGTCTTTTCAAAATACCGTATAGATAGAACATTAAGATTCTGTAACAACAGATCATATGATTTATCACAAGAGATGCGTGTTCTATGCTGAGCAAAGGAAGTCAATACCTCTCTAAGATGAAATAAACCTTTCCAAAGTACCCCAGTTCCACCTGGTAAAGAGCCTGTTTCCGCATCTAAGCAAACCCCAGAGCCTCTGGAGTGTTCATTCCCACCGCACAGCTAACAGTGCACTTGCAAAACGGAATCTATTTACTCTGATCCAACACTTACTTAGGCTTATAGCATGCTGTGAGCAGGAAGGGAAACAGAAATAAACGAAAGTCTCAGCCCGGGATCATAACTGAATTGAATCTCTTGGGCCAGTTTTGATCACTTGCACTGTCTGGGCAGCCTGTGGCCCTGTGGACCTCACTGAGAGCAATGTTGTGATCGGTTAGCAATGGCTGATAGGAAGAAGTCAGGAGAAGGTGAGGGAATGATGACAAATGAATCACAACTCGGTAAAAGCTCGGAAAACATCTGTCTTTTTCAGTGCCAGATTTCTTCAATAGTTTCTGAAACCCTCCAAGAATTTTGCAGGAAAAAGTCATTTGACAATCCCAGGAGTGTATATTACTTTGGATAATATTTGAACTGGTAATAAGGAGCCTTCAGCACTTGTCAAATGAAATGGGTTTTTCAGAGCATGCAACTTCTCCTTTAGAAATTAATCTAAGAAGTCCCATGAGCTGTTCGTTTGTAGAGAGCATCTGGAGGTTGGAAGAATATTCTGTCTTCCATAGATTCAACCATGATTCTATTAACATGGGTTATTTTTCTCTATCAGAGGAGGCCTACCTGCCCAAAAGCGTGAGGCACAAGACAAACATTTGCTGTAAGTCAAAGATTTAAGCTGATGTGACTTAACAGAGAAAGAGCTAGCATAACTCAGCTGATGGAGAATCACAAAGTTATGTTTTGGACTTGACCACTAGAGTGATTTGGGAAGTCAACGGGTGGAATGTCTTAATGCTTTTGTTTCCATATCCACTGGGGTCAGAAGCTCAACTGTGGCACTCAACATCTTAGGGTAGATGAGTTTCTGTAAGTTCCCTTCATGTTACCACTATTCTTAGGACACACAACATGCCCACTGGATCAAAAGCATGCATTTTTAGCCTTACATTCAACATCTTCAGTAACTTTGATAACTGCCCAGAGATCCAACTCCTCTCTCACTCACCATTAGT
Source organism: Ursus americanus (assembly GCF_024610735.1). NCBI lineage: Eukaryota > Metazoa > Chordata > Mammalia > Carnivora > Ursidae > Ursus > Ursus americanus. Next base: position 69,368,819 of record NC_142132.1, read on the forward strand.
AGGTTAATTTCCTCACCACCTTGTCCACCTGCCATGCTCATTCATTCCTATCTCTGATGGAAATGGTTCACATGCTTGACTGCATGCTCTTATGGCAAAGTTCTTGGGCTAAAGACAAAATGTTTGAAGGCTCTGCTGAACAACCACCTTCTCTGACCAACTTCTCCTTTTCTGATCATCCACAGCTTATCATCATTTTTGAATTGACTTTTGCTTTCCTATCTCTATAGGACTCGGCCCAGTGATTTCTAAAGAAATAAATACATGTTGGCCAGCAGTGGATGCAAACTTATCAGCTCCTACATGTTACAGAAAACTTGCATGTTCCCATTTCCATCCACCAAAGAAAATTACACATACATCAGATGCTGTTTGCTAATCAGGGTTGCAAAGAAGGTATGGAAGTGTTGGGTCCTGGTCAAAATGGCATTAAAAACACAGGGAACTAGCTTTTCCCTTCCCATGAAATGTCTAATAAAATAGTCAAAAAGGGAAAAACATAAAGCGGCACTAGGAGCCAGAGAAGGGACTTGTACATAAGCCACAGGCTCTAAGGACTTATATGCCAGACCTCATCGTAGGGAGGGGACTACACTGAAGAAAGGTTTGGAGGTCGACACATGACCCCAGCTCCCACTTTCCACTTGAGAGAGAGAGACTAGTGTACTGGGGGTAGTAAGCAGGAAGAGATCTTGATCATCCCCTGCGGGCATCACCTAAATCAGAAGTGGGAGAGCTGGAGTTGAGGTCAGCCACGGGGCTGAGAGGCTACCTGACACTTGGACTTGCACATCTGTGGACTAGGAGTGTTTGCAGACCCCCACTGTCTTGGAAGCAGTAGGTTTTATTTGGCCAGTTCATAGGTGGGGATGTTGGAGTAAAAGGCATGAAGAAGAGAAGAGAAGAGAAGAGAAGAGAAGAGAAGAGAAGAGAAGAGAAGAGAAAAGAGAATGTCCCAGATATTCTATAAACACATCTACTACTAGTGATGAAGCTACCTGATATCGCTATCTAAAACTCCAGCCACACAACACTTTACCAGGGGAAATTATATCTGAACTGCTAGTATCTTCCTGGAACATGCTTCATTTTGCTTTATCCTCTTCTTGTATTTTAGACCTGAGGTTCCTGGAAACATTGTTTTGGGAGCCTTAAAATTTTCTGGCAGAAATCAGCTCAATTCCTACCTGGCTATAAGATAGAGATCACAAAATCTAATGTCCACCTGAGCAGACAGGTGAAATAAATGCAATATCTGGGTCTGGTGTAAGAGCAGATAGCAGGGGATGATGAGATCTGTGAGCGTGGGGCAGCAGTGACTCACTATTCTGTTTCAGCAGGGTGTTACCATGTGGGAATGTGGGCCCAGTGGTGCCAGAGCTTCAAATTCCTTAAGTAGGAGGATCGTATTTTTATATCAAGTGGTCTAATTTTAAATGTTGGTTATAAACTAATTTTAACACTAAGAGGCTAAAAACAAAACACATCTGTAGATGGAATAGAGCAATAGTAGGTTCTCAAAGCAAACCTGGTGAAGAAAAGAGAAAATATAAGACAAACAAAAGGCACACTTCAAATGAGGTATTTCTCTAAAGGGACCACTTAAAGATGCTTTCTGAAACATATTTAGTTCAAAAAAAAAATAAAACAATAATTTTAGAGAGGATCTGATTCAAAAGATTAAAAAGTATATGAGCGCATTAAAGGTAAGCAAGCAATTATGAAGAAGGAACAACATGAACACCATGTTGTTGGAGTTGAAATACAAGCTTCAATAAAATTAGGGTAATAATAGTACTCATCTCACGGGGATGCTGTGTAGATTATATAAAGTTTGTAAAATAATTAGTAGTTTCTGGTTCATAATAACTTCTTAATAAATACTTATTGTAGTTGTTGCTTTACCCTTGAGAAACTCTAGAAACTGTACCAGATAACAAAGGAAAAATATAAAAAGAGGAAATTCATAAAAAAGAGAAATAAAAGACAACAAAATTCTATGAAAAACAAAAATAAAACTAAAATAACTAAAACTAAAATAACATGTAAATAAAATCAATAATGTCATTAATCAAAAAAGAAAAGCAAGAAACTTTTCCCATTTCTAAGTCTTCAGCATGACCAGTGAAAATGGGCATGATGTCCAGAAAACCCAACAAAGAACCAAGCCTAGTCATAGTTTATTACTTTTCTTTGAAACTTTCAAAGGTAAGGAAGAATTCTATAAAAATCCAGGAAAGATTTAAGTTGGTCTCAGTCTTGTTACCAAAACAAAATATTGAAGAGTGATGCCTCCACTTCGGATGTAGCAATCCACAAGAGTATGGCCCACACTGTGACAACAAGAAAATACCATGTAATTTATAAAATCTCAACTACAAAATAACTATAATTATGCCCTAAAGGAGCTAGGAGTTGGTGGACAATATTCATAAATATGAATATAAATATGTATAAACAGGTGAGTAATTACAACCATATATATGGAAACTATATAGAGGAGCCAAATGGAAATGCTAGGGATAAAAAAGCATGCCATAAGAGATTTAAAAATTCCTTTGCTGATCTTATCATCAGAGTTGACACAGTAGAGAAAAGAATTAAAGAACTTCCAGATAGGCCAATAAAAATTCTGCAAAAGAAAATCCAAAGAAAAAGAGAGTGGAAAAAAAAGAACACAGCATCCAAAAGATGTGGAACGATATTGAATCATCTAACATATGTATAATTGGAGGTCTAAGAAGAAACAAGATACAGAATGAGGCAGAAGACATATTTGAAGAGACGATGGCTGAGGATTTGGAAAAATCAAATAAAAAAAAAGACAGATCAGGGGCGCCTGGGTGGCACAGCGGTTAAGCATCTGCCTTCGGCTCAGGGCGTGATCCCAGCGTTATGGGATTGAGCCCCACATCAGGCTCCTCTGCTATGAGCCTGCTTCTTCCTCTCTCACTCCCCCTGCTTGTGTTCCCTCTCTCGCTGGCTGTCTCTATCTCTGTCGAATAAATAAATAAAATCTTTTAAAAAAAAAAAAGAACAGATCAAAACAATTAGGGAACCTAAGGTAAAATAAAGAACAAACACCATAAACTTAGTCACATTACTGTCAAGCTGTTGAAAACCAAAGAAATCAGAAAATCTTGACGATGGCCAAAGAAAAAAGAAACATTATTAACAGAGATACAAATATTAGAATAACAGATTTTGAGGGAAAAAATTATACAATCCAAAAGAAAATGGGACAACATATTTAAAGTATTGAAAGGGAAAAAGCAGAATTCTCTACCAATGACCATATCTTCAAAAAACGAAATCAATATGAGGAATGTTTCAGACAATATGTGAAAGAATTCACTATCAGTAGATTGGTACTGTAAGATTTCTTAAAGGAAATTCTTCAGACAAAAGGAGAATGACATCAAATAGAAAGATGGATATGTGGGCCACCACTCTCCATGTGCGGGTTCAGCAAAAGGGCAGAAACATGGTGACCTCTGCTTTCCCCCACGGAGGATCGGTGAGGGTGCACACAGCAGGAGTCTGCAGAGTTTGGCACACACAAAAGAGAAGATGGCTTATCCCTGAGGATTTACCAAAGAGAGAGGACTGCAAACTTTCCACTCCAGGGCTGGAAATTAGGGACAGCCATTTTTATATTCATCCTCTAAAGAGGCATGGAAAGCCTTCAGGGAACAAAAGCCACATAGAGCAACCAGAAGCAGCTTACACTGAGCCCGGCCCTCTGACAAGGGGCAGTATGACTTCACCTGAGCAAAGACACCTGAGAAGCAGCACAGCAGTCCCCTCCCCAGAAGACCAGCTGGAACAACAGGTGAACACTAAGTTTACAGAGCACACAGGACTGCAAAATTCCAGCACTGGGGGAACATAGTATATAGAATTTGAGGATTTTTCTCATGACTCATATAACTTTCAGTTTTAAATTTTCCTTTTTCCTTTTTTTTCCCTTTTCAACTAGTTTCTTATTTTATCAACTCTTTGTTTTTTAGTCTTTAACTTTCATTTTTTACATTTACATATTCTTCATTTTTGGCTTCCTTTCACTGTATTCAATTTTATTTTTTGTATGTATATAAGTTTTGCTTTCTTTACAATTTTGCGATTTAGTGTCTTCTAACAAACAGACCAAAATATATCCAGGACCAAGTAGATCACCCTGTTTTGTCTGCCTGGGAGATTATATCCCCACCCCTTTTCTTTTTCTTTTTTCTTTTTTTTCTTTTTTTTTTCTTTCTCTTTTTTGGTTTCTGACCTCTTCAGGGTTGACTAGTGTGTATTTTGCTTGGGTCGTGGTTGATATTTTTGAGTTTGTCCTCTCATTCATCCATTTGTCTCTGAGCAAAATTACTAGAAGGAGGAATTCACAACAAAAGAAAGAATGCTGTCTGCCACAGATCTAACTGATACAGATATAAGTAAAATGTCAGAGCTGGAATTCAGGATAATGATTATAAAGTAACTAGCTGGCCTTGAAAAAAGCATAAAAGACAGTAGAGAATCTCTTACTGAGAAATAAAATCTAATCAGGCCCTAATTAAAATGCTTTAACTGAGATGCAGTCTAAATTGGATGCTCTAACAGCTAGGGTAAATGAGACAGAAGAGAGGGTCAGTGACATAGAAGACAAGTTGATGGAAAGGAAGGAGGCTGAGGAAAAGGGAGAAAAACAAATAATGGACCATGAGGGGAGGCTGTGAGAAATCAGTGTTACCATAAAGCAAAACAATATTAGAATTATTGGGAGTCCCTGAAGAAGAAGAAGAAGAAAGAGAGAGAAGGGGACAGAAGGTATATTTGAGCAAATCATAGCTGAGAACTTCCCTAATCTAAGGAAATGGGCATTCAAGTCCTAAAGGTAGAGAGGACCCCTCTCAAAATAAATAAAAATAGAGCAACACCCTGGCATATAATAGTGAAGCTTGCAAATTTCAGAGATAAAGAGAATATCCTGAAGCTTGCAAATTTCAGAGATAAAGAGAATATCCTTGAGAACCTCGAGACAGGAGGTTCTTAACCTACAGGGGTAGAAACATTAGGTTGGTGGCAGACCCATCTATAGAGACCTGACAGGCAAGAAAGGGCTGGCATGATATATTCAGGGCACTAAATGAGAAAAACATGCAGACAAGAATACTTTATTCAGCAAGGCTGTCATTGAGAATAGAAGGAGAGATAAAAAGCTTTCAAGACAAATTAAAAGAATTTGTGACCACAAAACCAGCCTGGCAAGAAATATTAAAGGGGATTCTGTAAGTGAAGAGAGAGCCCAAAAGTAACATAGGCCAGAAAGAAACAGAGACAATCTACAGAAACAGGGACTTTACAGGTAATACAATGGCACTAAATTCATATCTTATCTTTCAGTGGTTACTCCTAAAGTAAATGGGTTAAATGCTCTAATCAAAAGACACAGGGTATAAGATGGGATAAAAACGCAAGACCCATCCATTTGCTGTCTAGAAGAGACTCATTATAGACCTAAAGACACCTCCAGATTGAAAGTGAGGGGGTGGAGAACCATTTATCATGCTAATGGACATCAAAAGAAAGCTGGGGTAGCAATCGTCATATCAGACAAATTATATTTTAAACCAAAGACCATAGTAAGGGATGAAGAGAGACACTATATCATACTTAAAGGGTCTATCCAACAAAAAGATCTAATAATTATGAATAATTATGCTCCTAATATGGGAGCAGCCAATTACACAAACCAATTAATGACCAAATTAAAGAAACACATTGACAATAATACAATAATAGTATGGAACTTCAACACCCCACTTTCAGCAATGGAAAGATCATCTAACCAGAAGATCACCAAAGAAACAAGGGCTTTGAATGACACTGGACAGATGAACTTCACAGATATATACAGAGCATTCCATCCTAAAGCAACAGAATACACATTCTTCTCGAGTGCACATGGAACATTCTCCAGAATAGATCACATACTGTGTTACAAATCATGTCTCAACCAGTACCAAAAGACTGAGATCATTCCCTGCATATTTTCAGACCATAATGCTTTGAAATTTGAACTCTTGAACAAGAAGAAACTTGGAAGGAACTCAAACACTTGGAGGTTAAAGAGCATTCTGCTAAAGAATGAATGGGTAAACCACAAAATTAAAGAAGAATTTTAAAAATTCATGGGAAAAAATGAAAATGAAAACACAACTGTTCAAAACCTTTGGAATACAGCAAAGGTGTTTCTAAGATGGAAGTACATAGCACTACAAGCCTTTCTCAAAAAAAAAAAAAAATCGAGAAGTCTCAAATACACAAGCTAAACTTACACCTAAAGGAGCTGGAGAAAGAACAGCAAAGCCTAAATCCAGCAGGAGAAGAAAACAATGAAGATTAGAGCAATAGGACAGATCAGTAGAACAGATCAATGACATTAGAAGCTGGTTCTTTGAAAGAATTATAAGATCAATAAACCCCTAACCAGATTTATCAAAAAGAAAAGAGAAAGGACCCAAATTAATAAAATCATGAATTAAAGAGGAGAGATCACAATCAATACCAAGGAAATACAAACAATTTTAAGAACATATTATGAGCAACTACATGCCAACAAATTAGGCAATCTGGAAGAAATGGATGCACTCCTGGAAAATTATAAACTACCAAACTGAATCAGGAAGAAATAGAAAACCTGAACAGACCCATAAATGCAAGGAAATTGAAGCAGTAATAAAAAATCTCCCAACAAACTAGAGTCCAGGGTCAGATGGCTTCCCAGAGGAATTCTACCAAACTTTTAAAGAAGAACTAATACCTATTCTTCTGAAGGTGTTTCAAAAAACAGAAAGGGAAGGAAAACTTCCAAACTCATTCTATGAGGCCAGCATTACCTTGATCCCAAAACCTGACAAAAACCCCACCAAAAAGGAAAATTAAAGACCAATATCCCTGATGAAGATGGATGGTAAAATTCTGACCAAGATACTAGCCAATAGGATTCAACAGTACATTAAAAGGATTGTTCACAGCAACCAAGTGGGATTTATTCCTGGGCTCCAAGGGTGGTTCAACATTCACAAATCAGTCAATGTGATACACCACATTAATAAAAGCAAAGACAAGAACCATATAATCCTCTCAATTGATGCACAAAAAGCATTTGACAAAATACAGCATCCTTTTTTGATTAAAACTCTTCACAGTGTAGGGATAGAGAGTACATTCCTCAATATCCTAAAAGCCATCTATGAAAAACCCACAGTAAATATCATTCTCAAAGCTGAGAGCTTTTCCCTTAAGGTCAGGAACACAACAGGGATGCCCAGTCTCACCACTGTTGTTCAACATAGTACTAGAAGTCCTAGACTCAGCAAGCAGACAATAAAAAGAAATAAAAGGCATTCAAATTGGCAAAGAAGAAGTCAAACTCTCACTCTTCGCAGATGACATGATACTTTATGTGGAAAACCCAAAAGATTCCACCCCAAAATTGCTAGAACTCATATAGGAATTCGGTAAAGAGGCAGGATATAAAAACAGAAATTGGCTGCATTTCTATACACTAACAATGAGACAGAAGACCGAGAAATTAAGGAATCGATCCCATTTACAACTGCATCTAAAACCATAAGATGCCTAGGAATAAACATAACCAAAGAGTCAAAGGATCTGTACTCTGAAAACTATAGAACACTTATGAAAGAAATTGAGTAAGACACAAAGAAACGGAAAAACATTCCATGCTCATGGATTAGAAGAATAAATATTGTTAAAATGTTTATGCTACCCAGAGCAATCTACACATTCAATGCAATCCCTGTCAAAATACCATCAACATTTTTCACAGAGCTGGATCAAATAATCCTAAAATTTGTATAGAACTAGAAAAGACCCTGAATAACCAGAGGAATGTTGAAGAAGAAAACCAAAGCTGGTGGCATCACAATTTCGGACTTCAAGCTCTATTACAAAGCTGCAATCATCAAGACAGTATGGTACTGGCACAAAAACAGACACATAGATCAGTGGAACAGAACAGAGAACTCAGAAATGGACCCTCAACTCTATGGCCAACTAATCTTCGACAAAGCAGGAAAGGCTATCCAGTGGAAAAAGGACAGTCTCTTCAATAAATGGTGCTGGGAAAATTGGACAACCACATGCAGAAGAATGAAACTGGACCATTATTCCTATGCCATACACAAAGATAAAGTGAAAATGGATGAAAGACCTAATTGTGAGACAGGAATCCATCAAAATCCTAGAGGAGAACACACACAGCAACCTCTTCGACCTCAGCTTCAGCAACTTCTTATTAGACACATCTCCAAAGGCAAGGGAAAGAAAAGCAAAAATGAACTATTGACTTCATTGAGATAAAAAGCTTCTGCAAAGCAAAGGAAACAGTCAACAAAACTAAAAGGCAACCTACAGAATAGGAGAAGGCATTTAAAAATGGCATATCAGATAAAGGGCTAGTATCCAAGATCTATAAAGAACTTATCAAACTGAACTCCCCAAAACCAAAGAACCCAGTCAAGAAATGGTCAGAAGACATGAACAGACATTTTTCCAAAGAAGACATACAAACGGCCAACCAACACATGAAAAAATGCTCCACACCACTCGGCATCAGGGAAATACAAATCCAAACTACAATGAGATACCACCTCACACCAGTCAGAAAGGCTAAAATTAACAAGGCAGGAAACAACGAATGGCAAGGATGCAGAGAAAGGGGAACCCTCTTACACTGTTGGTGGAAATGCAAGCTGGTGTAGCCACTCTGGAAAACAACAAGGAGTTTCCTCAAAAAGTTAAAAATAGAGCTACCCTATGACCCAGCAATTGTACTACTAGATATTTACCACAAAGATACAAATGTAATGATCCAAAGGGTCACCTGCACCCCAATGTTCATAGCAGCAATGTCCACAATAGCCAAAGTGTGGAAAAAGCCAAGATGTCCTTTGACAGATGAATGGATAAAGAAGATGTGGTATGTAAATAGAATGGAATATTACTCAGCCACCAGAAAGAATAAATACTTACCATTTACATCGATGTGGATGGAACTGGAGGGTATTTTGCTTAGTGAAATAAGTCAATCAGAGAAAGACGATTATCATATGGTCTCACTCATATGTGGAATATAAGAAACAGCACAGAGGATCATAGGGGAGGGGATGGAAAACTGAATGGGAAGAAATAAGAGAGGGAGACAAAACATGAGGGACTTTTAACTATAGGAAACAAACTGAGGGCTGCTGGAGGAGAGGTGGGTGGTAGGATGTAGCAATTGCCTGATGGGCATTAGGAGGGCATGTGATGTGATGAGCACTGGGTATTATATGCAACTGATAAATCATTGAACACTACATCTGAAACTAATGATGTACTATATGTTGGCTAATTGAATTTAAATAAAAAAGATAATGAAGAATATTATGAATAAATCTGTGTGAATAATTAGAAAATATAGAGAATGTGGATAAATTCCTTTAAGGACACAACTATTTCAATAATAGATAATCTGGATAATTCTATATTTATTGAATTTTAGTTGAAAACCTTCCCATTAAGAAAACTCCAGGCCCAGATGGCTTCACCTGTGAGTTCTACCAAATACTTCTTAAATGAATAATACCAACTCTATACAAATTCTTTTTGGATATAAAAGAAAAGGAAATGCTTGCCAACTCATTTTATGAGGCCATTACCCTTTAACAAAACAAGACAAAGCATCACTAGAAAAGAAAGCTACAAAACTAGAAACCTTGTGATCATAAACACACTATTTCTCAACAAAATATTAGGAACTAAAATTGAGCAATGTATAAAAAGGATAATATATCATGACCAACTGGAGTTCATCTTTCAAAGGCAAGATCAATTCAACATTAAAAAGTCAGTGTAATTCATCTTATCAACAGATTAAAAGAAAAATTAATATGATCTCAGCAGAAGCAGAAAAAGCATATGGCAAATTTAATATCATTAATGATTAAAAACTCTCAGCAAATTAGGAATCTAAGAGTAATTACTCAGTCTGATAAAAAAGAATCTAGAAAAATCCCACAGCTAACATTACATTTAAAAGTGAAATACTGATGGTTTTCCCCCTAAAATTGGGGACAAGGCAAGAATATCTGATTTCAGCAGTTCTAATCACATTGCCATAGAGATTTTAGCCAGTGCAATAAAGCAAGAAAAAAAAAATCAGAGGCATGTGGATTAGAGAAAGAATTAAAACTGTCTTTATTCACAGACAACATGACTATATAGAAAATCCCAAAGAAGCTATAAAAAGGCTACTAGGATAAGTATTTAGCAAGGTTCCAAGATACTAGCCTAAATATACAGCAATTAAGTCTGTATATCATCAATGAACAATCAGAAATGTAAGTTATACAACACAATACCACTTACAATATCATGAAACGCATGAAATTGTAATAAGTATGAAAAAAATATGTGCAGTAATTGCAGGTTGAAAAGTACATAATAGTTGACATAAGTTAACAAAGACTCAAATAAATGGAGCAATATCATGTTCCTGGATAAGAAGATTCAATATTGTTATGTCAGTTCTCCCCCTATTGTTCTATAATTCAATATAATTTCTTTAAAATTTCAACAGGCTTTTGTTATAGGAATTGACAAAAACATTCTGAAACTTAAACTGAACAAATAAGATCCATAATAGCTAAAAGTTTTTGAAAAACAAGAATCATGTTGAAACACACCATCTTATTTCAAGACTTATCATAAAGGTACAATAATCAAAATACTGTGGTATTGGTGTAAGATAGACATATAGAACAACAGAATAAAATGCAGTCCAGAAATAGACCTGCACATATCTGGATAATTGATTTAATAGATTCTATTGTTTTTAGAGTTTCACAGAAAAATTTTATGCTCACAGCAACACTGAGTAGAAAATAGAAAGAGATCCCATATACCCTTTGTATGCCCCCCACACACAGCCTCCTCCACTACCAAAATCTTGCACAAGCATACACATTTATTATAACTGATGAACCTACATTGATAAATCATCATCAACAGAAGACTATAGTTTACATTAGGGTTCAATCTTGGTGTTAAACATTGTAAAAGTTTTGAGAAATGCACAATGAGAGAAATCTGTCATTATAATATCATACACAGTAGGTTCACTGCCCTTACAGAGCATTTTTATTGTGTTTTGCCTATTCATCCCTCCCCACTAGCTGCTGGCAACCACTGATCCTTTTATTGTCTTCAGAGCGTTGCCATTTCCAGAATGTCATATAGTTGAAATCTTAAAATATGTACCCTTTTCAGATTAGCTTCTTTCACTTAGTAATATGCATTTAAGATTCCTCTATGTTTTTTCATGGCTTGATATCTCATTTTGAGGAGCATGAGTAATATTCCATTGTCTGAATGTACCCTAGTTTATTTAGCCATTCACCTACTGTAGGACATCATGATGGTACCCTAGTTTTGGCAATTATTAATAAAGCTTGTATAAATATTCATGTACAGGTTTGTGCACAAAGTTAGGTTTCCAATTCTTTGGGTAAATACCAAGGAGCACAATTGCTGGATTGTATAATACAAATATGTTTACTTTAAAAGAAACTGCCAAACTGTTTTCCAAAATGGCTATATGATTTTGCATCCCCAGTAGAATGAATCAGAGTTACTGCTGCTGCACATCCTTGCCAGCATTTGGTGTTGTCAATGTTCCTGATTTGGGCTATTCTAATAGCTGTGTAGTAATATCTTACTGTTATTTTAATTTGCAATCCCTGAATGACATACAATGTTGGGCATATTTTCATATGCTTATATTTGCCATCTGTATACCCTCATCGGTAGGGTGTCTGTTCAGGTTTTTGTCCATTTAGTCAAGTTATTTTTCTTATTGTGATTTTTAAGAGTTCTTCATATATTCTGAATAACAGTGTCAGATAGAATTTTTGCAAATATTCTCTCTCAGTGTATAGCTTATTTTTCATTCTCTTGACAGTGTCATTCATAGAGCACAAATTTTTAATTTTAATGAAATCCAGCTATCACTTCTTTCTTTCATGAATTGTGCCTTTATTGTTGTATCTAAAATGTCATCAGCATACCGATATCATCTAGTTTTTCTCCTATGTTATCTTCTAGGAGTTTTATAGTTTTGCATTTTACATTTAGAACTATTATGCATTCTAAGATAATTTATGAGAGAATGCAAGGTCTGTGTCTGGATTCATTTTTTCATGTGCGTGTCCAGTTGTTCTAGCACCATTTGTTGAAAAGACTATCTTCGATACATTGTATTGTTTTTTCTCCTTTGTCAAAGATAAGTTGACTGTATTTATGTGGATCTATTTCCGGGATCTCTGCACTATATCATTGATTTGTCTATTCTTTCACCAATAACACACTGTCCTGACTGTAATATTTTTATAATAATCCTTGAAGTTGGGTAATGTCAGTCCTCCAACTTTATTCTCCTTCAATATTGAGTTGGCCATTTTAGGTCTTGTCTCGCCATATAAACTTTAGAATCAGTTTGTCAATATCCACAAAATAACTTGCTGGGATTTTGATTGAGATTACATTGAATCTGTTGATGAAGTCAGGAAGAACCGACATCTCGGCAATATTGAGTGTTCCTACTCATAAACAGGAACTATCTCTCCATTTGTTTAATTACTTGATGTTGTTCGTTAGAGGTTTATAGTTCTCATATAGACTGTGCATGTATTTTGTCAGATTTATACTTAAGTATTTCATTTTAGGAGGTGCTAATGTAAATGGTACTTTTAGTTTCAAATTCCACTTGTTCATTGCTGGTATATAGGGAAGTGATTGACTTTTGTATATTAACCTTTTATCCTCCAATGTTGCTAAATCACTTTTTAATTCTGGGGTGGGGTTTGGTCAATTTTTGAATTTTCTATATGGAAAATCATGACATCTGTGAAGAGATGGTTTTATTTCTTCCTTGCCACTCAGTATACCCTTATTTCCTTTTCTTATCTTATTGCATTAGGCAGGACCTCCAATACATTGAAAAGGAGTAGTGAGAGGACATCCTTACTGTCTTCCTGATATTAGTGGAAAAACTCCTACTTTCTGACCATGATGATGTGAGTTGTAGGTTTTTGTACAAGTTCTTTATCAGGTTAAGGAGTCCCCTCTATTTGCCAGGAGTTTTTGTCATGATGGGTGCTGGATGTTTTCAAATGTTTTTTCTGTGTCTATTTATATGATCATGTGATTTTCCTTCTTTAGCCTGTTGATGTGATGGATTACATTAATTGATTTTTGAATATTGAACAAGCCTTGCATATTTCAAATAAATTACATGTTATGGTGTATGATTTTTTTTTATATGCTGTTGGATTTGACTGGGTAATAATTTGTTGAGGACTTGTGCATCTATTCATGGTATTGACCTCTAGTTTTCTTTTCATGTAATGTCTTTGTGTGGCTTTAGTGCCAGGGTAATTCTGATTTCATAGAATGTATTAAAAAAAGTATCCCTTTCACCTCTACCTTCTAAAATCAATTACAGAAAATTGGTACAATTTCATCCCTAAATGTTTGGTAGAATTCATGAGTGAACTTATCTAAGCCTGGTGCTTTCTGTTTTGTAAATTTGTTAATGATTGATTCAATTTCTTTAATATATGCAAGCCTAATCAGATAGGACTTTGTTCTTGTGTGAGTTTTTGGTGGATTATGTCTTTCTAGAAATTGGTCCACTTCATCCAAGTTATCAAAGTTGTGGGCATAGAGTTATTCACAATACTCCTTTACTATCCTTGTAATGTCCATGGAATCTGTAGTAATATTCCCTCATTTCTTTCTGTAATTAGTAATTTGCATTTAATTTATTCTTGAGATTTCTTCTCTGACCTATGTGTTACTTAGAAATGTGCTGTTTGGGGCGCCTGGGTGGCACAGTGGTTAAGCGTCTGCCTTCGGCTCAGGGCGTGATCCTGGCGTTATGGGATCGAGCCCCACATCAGGCTTCTCTGATGGGAGCCTGCTTCTTCCTCTCCCACTCCCCCTGCTTGTGTTCCATCTCTCGCTGGCTGTCTCTCTCTCTGTCGAATAAATAAATAAAATCTTAAAAAAAAAGAAAGAAAGAAATGTGCTGTTTAATCTCCATATATTTGGGGATTTTTCATTCCATTGTGGTCTCAGAGCAGGTGCTGTATGCTTTCTATTGTTTTAAATTTGTTAATACATATCTTACAGCCTAGAATGTAGTCTCTCTTAGTGAATGTTCCATGTGAGTTTGAGATGTGTATTCTGCTGTTGTTCGATGAAGTAGTCTACGTGTGTCAATATATTCAGTTGATTAATTATGCCGTAGAGTCCAACTATGCCCTTACTGATTTTCTGCCTGCTGAATCTGTCCATTTCTGATAGGGAGGTGTTAAAGTCTCCAACTGTGATAGTGGATTCATCTTTTTCTCCTTGCAATTTTATCAGTTTCCCCTTCACATATTGTGGTGCTCTGTTGTTAGGTGCATACTCATTAAGGATTGTTATGTCTTCTTATTAAATTAATCCTTTTAATATTATGCAATGCTACTCTTTCTCTCTGAAAAATTCCCTTACTCTGAAGTCTACCTATTGCTCTGAAGTTTGAAATTAATATAGCTATTCTTGCTTTTTTTGATTAGTTTTAGCATGGTATATATTTCTCCATCCATTTACTTTAAAGATATATGTGTCTGTATATCTAAAGTGGGTTTCCTGCGGACAATATATAGCTGGGTCTTGTTCTTTGATCCTCTCTGACAGTCTCTGCCTTTCACTTGGTGTATCTGCACCACTGATGTATACAGTCATACTGATATAGTTCAATTAATATCTGCTATATTTATTATTGCTATTTATTCACTGCTCTTGTTCTTTGTTCCTATTTTTGTCTTCCACTCTTTTTTTGCCTTTTGTGGTTTTAATTGATTTTATATGATTTCATTTTCTCTCCTTTATTAACACATCAGTTATACTTCTTTTTTTAAAACATTTTTTAATGGTTGCCCTAGTGTATGTAATATACATTTATAGTTAAGTCCCTTTCAAATGAAACTATACCACTTTATGGGTAGTGCAAGTATCTCACAATAACTATATACTTGTGTTTATTTGAATACATGGTTGCAATAAGAACAGAAAAATGAAAGTATTTAACCTTCACTTATTCCTTCTCTGATAATCTTCCCTTTTTTATGTAGTTGTGTCAGATCAACATTATTCTCCTTTCCCCAAAGAACTTCTCTTAACATTTCTTGCAAGGCAGGTCTACTGATAACAAATCTCCTTCAACAAGTCACTTCTGAAGGATAATTTTTCAGGGTACAAAATTATAGGTTGGTGGAGTTTTTTTCTCTCAACACTTTAACTATTTCACTCCCCTCTTGTCTCATCTGAATAGTTTCCTGTCACAGTCAGCTCAGGCTGCCTAACAAAATACAGTATGTGTATCACAAAACATGTTGTCTTAAACAAGATAAATTTATTTCTCACAGTTCTGAAGTCTGGAGGTCAAAGATTATGGTGCTGACCCAGTCGGTCAGATGATTGCATGGGCTCTCTTCCTGGTTTGCAAATGGTCACATGCTTTGTGTCTTTAAAAGCAGTGAGAGAATGAGCTCTGGTGTCTCTCTCTCTTCTTACAAGGGCACTAATCCCATCATGAGGGCCTCACCCTCATGGCCTCATCCAAACATAATTATCTCCCAAAGGCCCATCTCCAAATATCATCCCATTGGGGGTTAGGGTTTCAACATATGAATTTGGGGAAACAATTCCGTCCATAGGTGTTCCTGAGGAGAAATCAAATACAATTTTTATCTTTGCTCCTCAAAGGTAAGCTAAGGATATTTTTTCCCTCTGGTTTCTTTCAAGATTTTTTCTTTACCTTTGATTTTTAGCATTTTGAATGATATGCACTGGTTTAGTTTTTGCTTTTGTTGTTATTGTTGCTTTTGAATTCATCCTAGTTGGGGATTTTTGAGCTTCCTGAATTTGTGGTTTGGTGTCTGATATTAAATTGGGGAAATTCTTAGTCATTAGTACTTCAAGTATTTTTTTCTGCTCCTTTCTGTCTTCTCTTTCTGGTATTTTCATTACACATATGTTACACCTTTTGTAGTTGTTCCATAGTCCTTGGATATTTTGTTTCTTCAGTCTTTTTCTCTTTGCTTTTTCATTTGGGAAGTTTCTATTCACATCACCTTAAGCTCAGAGATTCTTTGGCTGTGTCCATCAAAGGCATTCTTCATTTCTGTTACAGTGTTTTGTTTTTGTTTTTGTTGATTTTAGTCTCCAGCATTTCCTTTTGGCTCTTCCTTAAAATTTCCATCTTTCTGCTTACATTGCCCATCTGTTCTTACAGGCTGTCTACTTCATCCATTAGAGCCATTAGCATATTAATCACAATTGTTTTAAATTCCCAATCTGATAATTCCAACATCCCTGCCATATCTAAATCTGATTCTGATGCTTATTCTATCCCTTCAAACTGTGTTTTATGCCTTTAGTATGCCTCATAATTTTTTTACTACTGGGTGAAAGGTTTACTGTGGTAAACAGGCCTCTACTAATGTGGTGTTAAGGTGTATTGGGAGAAGTATTGTATCGTCCTATGATCACTTGCTAGTTTTCTAGTGACCCTGTGCCACTGGACTGTGAACTTCGTAAGTGCTTCTGAGTCCTGTCCCCATCTTAGGTGGGACAGAAGAGCCAGAGGGTTGGATTGGAGTTGGTGTTTCCTTTTGCCTAGATGGAAGTCTAGAGCCAACTAGAGTTTGGTATTTCCCTTCCTCCAAGTCAGTGAGGCTCTGAAAAAATCCCAGTAGTTCAGGCTGTGGTGAAATCTTGAGGGCAGGCCTTGTTAAGAAGAGCAGACTAATGCTCTGATAGGTATTTCAAAATGTTTACTCTTCCCCTCTGCCTGCTGAAAGCATGAGGGGATTTTTCTCTGATGTTCCCTGGGAAAACCTGCTCAAGCTCCTGGAGGTAAAAGCCACAACAGTGTGGGCTCTCTCTGATGACTGGGTCCCCCTGGAGATACTAACTCACAGACTCGCCCATACTGAGGCTTCGGCGATTCCTCAATGACACTTCAGGTTTTCCTGCCCTGGGACTGGTTCCCACAGAGGTTTCTGCTCCTGGGTCCCGGCTCCAGTAGGATGTGATTCCCTGCACCTGCCCGTCTGTCTCTCCAACTTTGGAAGCAGCAATCTGCTTGCTTTTTGCCTTCTCTGACGGATTTAAAAAGAGTTGTTGATTTTTTAGTTTGTTCAGCTATTTACTTGTTCTTAGGATGCGGTAACAACTTCCAAACTCCCTACATCCTGGACCAGAAACTGGAAGCCGGTAATGGTGTTTTCACAAAGCTTCCAAGGTAGTTCAATGGGGAAAGGTTAGTCTTTTCAACAGTTGTGCTAGTGAATCTCAAGCTTCACCTCATCTCGTACATAAAAATCCACTCGAACTGGATCACAGTGCTAAACATAAGAGCTACAATCACCAAACCTTCAGGAAGAATTTTCATGTTAGGTAAATATTTCTTTAGATAGGACATAAAAAGTACAAACCATAAAACAAATAATTGACAAACTGGATTTCCTTATAATTAAACACTCTGCTCTTTGAAAAATGCTGTTAATGAAGGGGATAGACAAGCCAAGAGCTAGAAAAAAATATATGTGCAATAAAAATTTGATAAAAGACTTGCATTCAGAACGTGTAAAAAAATTCTTATATCTCAATGAGAACATGTAATGCACTTTTTAAAAAAGATTGGTAGTAAGGAGGGCACATATTGCATGGTGCACTGGGTGTTATATGCAAGTAATGAATCATGGAACATTACATCAAAAACTAGGGATGTACAGTATGGTGACTAACATAATATAATAAAAAATTATTATGAAAAAAAAAAGAAATGAAGAGAGTAAGTCCTTCCTAACTTTTCAACAATCAAAATTTAAGTCAAATTAATTTACAACAGGAAATCACTAAATTCTGTTTACAAGGTTAAAAAAAAGATATTTATTTATTTATTTGTTTATTTATCTATCAGAGAGAGAGATAGAGCGAGCACAAGCAGGGGAAGTGGCAGGCAGAGCAGGAGAGGGAGAAGCAGGCTGCCTGCTGAGGAAGGAGCCTGATGTGGGACTTGATCCCAGGACGCTGGGATCATGACCTAGGCCGAAGGCAGACGCTTAACCAACTGAGCCACCCAGGCGTCCCAATGCAATTTTTTAATGGACAAGACTTTAGCGTATTTTTCACCAATGAAGATACTTAAGTAGCAAGCGAGCATATGAAGCCCAGTTGACAGCATTCATCATTACAGAAATGCAAATTATAACTACAATTAGATACCAGTTCATACTAGAAGGAGTACTATTTTTTTTAAACTATTAAAATATTAAGTGCTAGAAAGATCTGGAACACTTGGAAATCTCAAAGATCATGAGGGGATCAAAAATGGTACACACTTTGGAGAACAGTGGCAGTTTCTTAAAAAGTTAAATATTAACTAACCATTTGACCCATCAATACCACTCCTAGGTATTTACTATGTATAAATAAAAACACATATCCACACTAATACCTATACACAAATGTTTATAGAAAATGTGGTATATACACATGATGGAATATTAATCGGCCCTTGAAAGAATGAAATCTTGCCACTTGCAATGACACGGATGGAGCTAGGAGTATAATGCTAAGGGAAATAAGTCAGTCGTATGATTTCACTCATATGTGGAATTTAAGAAACAAAACAAATAAGCAAAGGGAAAAAAAGAGAGAGAGAGAGAAACCAAGAAACAGACTCTTAACTACAGAGAACACACTGATGGTGACCAGAGGGCAGGTGGGTGGGGGATGGGTGAAACAGGTGACGGGGATTAAGGAAGGCACCTGTCGTGATGAGCATCGGGTGGTGTATGAAGTGTTGAATCACTGTGTTGTACACCTGAAACTAATATAAGTGTATGTTAACTAACTGGAATTAAAATAAAAACTAAAAACAGAAACAAAACAATACATCTTTAAAATTTTTTTAAATAAAAAAATTAAAAAGGGATGAAAAATAAATACATAAACAAACACTGAAACACAACAGAGTAAGTACTATACCAAGGGCCCTGCAAGTAAGAGCTTGTGACCCCAAAATTTTATAGGCAGCTCTTTTACCAAAAGGCGGCAGAAAGAGGTCCTCAGAAGTGCAAGGACTCAGAAAATAACTATTCAAGTACTTTTCCTGAATAAAATACCGGGGGTCCTGTGACAAAATAAACGAATGTGTTTCAAAACAAAGAACGCCAGAACATTGATTTGTTACGTAATTGTTGTTCTGCACGATAGGATAAACGTGGTGACAGGTCACCACCAGCACCTAAATTACCTTTGTGTATTAGAAGAAGGAATCTTCCTCTTCCTCCCCCTTTCTTTATCCCAAAGAAAATATCTTTATGGAAAGGATGGAAGGAGTGAGGGAGGAAATCATGCTGTGGGTGATCACAGACAGATTCCATGGGAATGCCCTAGGAGATAATCATATCACACTCCTTCCCTTGCACAACGGGGAACAAACAGTTATCTTTCTGCCACTCACAACCAGGCATTTAATAACATTTTAAGTTGCTCTTTTTAAGAAGTTAGCTAAGTGTCATTGGACAGATAGTAAAAACCCTTTGGAACTTGCGTTATTTTTATTTGCTTTTTTGTGTTTAATTTTTATTTTATCAAAGAGGTATCTGTTGTTTAAAACAGTAAATGTAGGATGTCCATCAACTCAAGAAATATGTGTAACCTTAATTAACGTTTTTCCCAAACGCAGATGCCCCGACAACATTGTGTGTGTTACTGCCTTCAGACGTTACGGAAACCCTACAGTTCTATGCCACCGAAAATGAGCAGAAATGGCCCCTCATGGCCCAAATGCCTGCCTCCTGAATGCAATGCCTTCCAGCTGTTTCTTCCGCAGCTAGGACCCTCCTTATTTCCAGGGAACATGCTTGTTTTGTTATTTCTTGACTTTTTCCAATTTTAGATATTATTTGCTGACTTTCCAGGATGGAAGACAACATTAAGATGGTCCCAAAGCTCACACTCACACACACTCACACACACTGGCACTCACTCCCCCACCCCCGCTCACTTCCCCCCTTCTTCCACTATAGATGTAACCGTTACTCAGAGCACCATAAATGCAAACTGTCATTCACAGCTGAGCCACACGTGCCAATCGTTACCTTTCTTTTCAGACACAACTTTGGTGTTTTCCTAAAGTTAACGCTCCTCTTGTTTCATCCTCTCAGGCCTTCCCTGCTGCCAGCCTGAGCTTCAACTTTCTCCATCTGGATAAATCGACGGGCCATCTGTTTTCTAGATTTTTAAATTTTGTTGCTATCATATCCTCTCCTGTTCTCTGTCCACAAAGCTCCAGGGAATTTTATCTCTTTCCCATCTTGGGAGCGCTATTCCAGAAAGCAGAGAAGGGAAACCCACCGGTCCTATGGACCACCGTGCTCAGCTGAGGCCCCTGCAGGGCTCGGTAATGACGCTGAGAGGTGCGCGTGCAGGGGGTCAGTGCTCCCTGGCAAATCAGGTATCTTGTGGTGTCTTCAAATACCACCGAGGCCCCACCGCCAGGCCCTGCTATTCCTGATGCGCTCGGATCCCATTTCTTTCCTGATTAGAGGCAAACATGTGTTCACTTAAAGCACCGGCTGATTTCACAGGTCGGGGGAGAAGGGAGCAGGCCCTCAGGCCTCACACCTACCTTCACGGCGCTGAAGCACAAGGCGTGGAGCAGGCCGGCGGCCGCGGCGCTCCGGGCCACGCTGTAAACAGCCGAGGTCAGCCCGGAAACAGCTGCAACACAAACACCCACAGTCTCACAATCAACACAAGGGAGAAGACAAGGTGGTAGCTTTCAAATGCAAAATGCCTGCCAAAGGGGCTAGGAATAGCTCCAAGGGATCAGTCAAAAGTACCCGATGATGTAATACAAAAAAAGAGGGAGAGATCGACCACTTAGTAAAAATTCTGGAGGAAAACATTGAAAAGGAATTTTTGGCAACATTCTTAGAAGACCGTGTGAACATGTCCAGCATGGAGGTGGGGAGGCCTCCTTGCTTCCAGCTGAAAGCTGCTGGCCAGAATAACCTTCACGGATGAAGGTGTCCTTGGGAGGAAGGGGGCATGGAAAGAGAGAGATTGGTCTCACCAACAAGCAGTGCTTGTGGGCGTCTGTGCGTATCCGTGTGCATCTGTGCATGTGTGTGTGTCTGTGTGCGCGTCTCTGCGTGTGTGTGTGTGTGCATTTGTGCGTGTGTACGCGCGTCTGTGTGTGTGTGTAATGAGGTGGGAATGATACTGGATCCCCCGCTATGCTGTAGCGCTTTGTGTACCATTTCATTTCATTCTTACAGCGACTCTATGAGATCCACGTGTTTATTTCCATTCAGAGAAGAGTAAATTTTACAGTTAAGCCATCCGCACGGTCTACAGGTACGAATTAGGCCAGGGTTTAGCCGCCGTGGGCGGAATCGAAGGTGCTATGTCAAGGGAGGGTCCACACGGAGGGAGACCCGGGTCCCCCGTCTGTACAGGTGCATGCCGGCAGCAGCTTGGAGTTCAGGACAAAGAAAACTGAGCTGTCCGGACTCTAATCCTATTCAGCCCTTATCAGAACTTAGACTCCTTTACAGGAAGAGTGGGATGTAGATCACTTACCAGAACCTCCGAAAAACAGCATGTCAATTTGTTCCAAAAGATAAATGCAGAATGTGTTGATCTGCGGGAAGAGCCCGAGGAGGGAAATTGCAGGGAAGCAATATAAAAATACTGGAAGTGAACAGACAAAATGGATGTTAAGTGTGCAGCTCCTGGCCACCAGGTCCCCGAGGCAATCCTGTCTGCTCCCCTTCCAGTCCCGGCCACCACCCCCCCGCCCCATCCTGGAGGCAATACTGGACTCCCCGCACCCACAGGAGGAAGGTCTGCGGGCCGAGTGGAAATGTGCTTGTGGAAGTAACAAGGGGCTGCGTCTGAGGAGAGAGAGACCCAGGCAAAGAACGCAGGTGAGCCCAGGACCCAGCAGAGACCTTGGGGGAGGGGGGATCGCCACATCTAAACACCGCCCGCTAATTCGGGTTCCGTGGGAACACCAGGTTCGCAGACGAACAAGGGAGGGTCATGATTAAGGAAACACACACGGTGACAGCAGGACACTGAAGGGCCTGACTTCCTGGGGCCTGGAGCATCCAGGACATGAAGGTGGTCCTGCCTGGCCAGAGGAAGATGTGCCCCCTCCCAAAATTGCAACAGTGCCCTGGATAAGACCGCCACACGCCAGGATTCCACGTTTCACAGAGATCACTTATTAAAGGAAGTCAGACGAGCTAGAGTTGGATTTTACAGCTCTGTCCCTGTCCTCCTCCCTCCCCCAAGTCTCTGCAAGTTGGGTTTCATAGAAACACAGAAACTGCCATTCCTTCTGCTCTAACACATCTGTCTTCTGTCTCCGTTTATTGAGGAGAATGTCAATGAAGTTTGATCCTGGTAAGTCCTAATAAAACTAAGGAAATTTGATTTGAAATCCCATAGGCCTGAACTTTGGAACCGTGTGCCAACACTGTACACAGACCACAGTCGACAGTGGGAGTGGGGCTGATGGAGGGGGAAGGGGTTCAGCTCTTTCTGAAAAATCAGAAATGAAAACTTTCCATCGTGAAATCGTAGAAACAAGAGTCTTCGTACGTCCCATGCTCTTGCTAATAGTGGCTTGAAAGTCAGTATAGGACAGACCCTTCCACAACAATACCAAGGAACTGTTCCAACTCTCTTGGGGTCGGAGCCATAGTTTGATACACATGGTGATTTTGCTGTAATGTTTTCCGTGGCAAGATTTCAACGATATTGTAATAACGAAGAGCATCTGTGAGGAATCCACTTTTCAATCAAAGTAGGCAATAAGATACAAATACTGATTTGCTAGACATAACTTTTTAGGACACAACTCCTTTTTTTCAGTTTTTGTGAATGGAACTCAGAGATATGGGAAAGAGATAAGAAATAAATAGAAACTTGGGGCACCTGGGTGGCTCAGTGGGTTGGGCGGCCGACTCTTGGTTTCGGCTCAGGTCACAATCTCAAGATTCTGGGATCGAGGCCCGCATGGGGTTCTGCCCTCAGCAGGGAGTCTGCTTTGGGATTCTCTCTCTCTTTCTCTCCCTCTGCCCCTACCCCCCTGTTCTCTCACTCCCTAAAATAAGTAAGTAAATCTTTTATAAAAAGAAATAAATAGAAATTTAATTATAGAACACAGGAGCATCAAAATTTTATTCCCACATAATTTCAAGGAAACTGACTAGTACTTCTTCTTTCAACTTGGAGACTCAGACCCAGCAAGGTGGTATAGTGCTACCCTATACTCTGGAGTACTCATGGCCAGGGCAGGGGCGGATGGAAGTGAGATGAGATTGTGTTGGTTCACCTTCTCAAGAGCTGTGTGTGTTTGTGTGTGTGTGTGTGTGTGTGTGTGTGTGTGTGTGTGTGTGTGGCAAAAACTACACCAAGAATAAAGAACTCCAGGGAAAAATATGGGTGTGAAATAAGACTAAAGGCAGCTGAATATTGGAACGTGTTCAGCAAAGCAGGGGTGGGGAAGCATTCTCTGTAAGAAATACATTAGGTAATGAAACCCCAGCTATGGAAGCGAAAAGAACCGGAGCCAGTGAACCGTGGCTTGAGGGCGATCCGATGGCGAGAGGCTCGCAGAACGGGAGCTCATTGCAGCCACAGCGCAAGGCCAGCAGTCACCGAGGAGCCCAGGATGTAGCTCCTCTCCAGGATGTCTTAGAGAAAGAGATCTCTAGGCTTTAAAACCAAAGCCAGGGAGGTGGGAGGAGAGCGAGCTGGAGGCCATGCATTGAAGTTGCTGAGGTCATCTTGTCCTTTTTCCAAAAGTATAAATAAATAAATAAATAAATAAATAATCCCTGTGCTGTGGCTGTTGGCAATTTTCCCTGTGAACAAAGATTTTTTTTTTCTTAGCATACCACTGAGAGGGTGTGTAATTTTCTCTCACTGCTACTGCTCATTTTCCCTAATAATTACCATAAGTGCAGAAACTTCTGGTACCTTTCCATTTCTTTACTAGCAACATTTGCAAATAAAAACATTGCAACTTGCTTGTTTCTTTTTTTAAATGTGAATGATGATATTCGTTACTATTGTAACCCATGACTATTGCTGCTGCAGATTTTGGGTGAAAACAAGCAGAATTTAAAGAACATGGAAATAAAACTGGAACCTAAGGAGTGGCTGTGAATATATGCACTGTGTGTCTCCAAAGTTCTGTATCTGTGTGTGAACTACTTGTCCTGCCTACGGACTATATCGAGCCCCAGAAACAGTCTTTAGAGGAGACACATAGAGAAGACAAATGTGAGGTCTCCCTGGGCAGAGGAGAGGGGTACATTCCAGTAAGCAGTCCCCAAAGCTCCACCTATCTCTAAGGGTGGCATTAGTGAAGCTGCACTGCTGTGGGTCGGCGGTCACGGTCCTAAGGACGAACATAAAACAGAGAAGTCTCCATCTGAGAAGGACCCATGCAGTGCTCTCTGCAGCAGACAGCCGCTCTTCCTGCCTGAGCCCCTTCCAAGTGAGGACCTCCGTGCTTCAGTAGGCAAAGCCCGTGCTACCACTGGCCAGCTCCAACCCAAACCATTTTACAGGTCTACGTTGCAGTGAGCCGAAATGCACCTGCCGCGGGCGGGGACTAGTTATTATCGCTACAGCGACAGAGAACGGCCGCCGCGTGGACATCCCACTCTTTTGCCCCATCACCAGACACAGTGCAGCCCCAGTGGCTATGTTCCTTGGGGCAAAGTTTATCTTTGCTCCTGCTCCTTTTGAAATATGATACTAAGAACTGAAGACTTCTTGGCTTCCTCATCCATGGGATAATTACAAAGCCGGCCTCCTTTTGTACGCTTTCCCTGAAGTGACCCTAGTGGAAAGTATTAAAAATTCCAGCTCATCTCATCTCTGACTGAGCAAGCTAAGGAGGACTGACTCAGAGGTCCCTTCCCCTTACTCCCGGAAATAAAGAGAAAATTCTGTACCTTTTAATGAAAGAGATGTGCCCACAGGGGTATTCTGAATATATAGGAGGGGTCACAGAAGGAAAAATTATGTAAGAATATTACCCTGTTTCTATGTCTTTAATTACCCCCCCAGCCTATAAAATCAACAAGTCTCTGCCACTGACTCTGTCTTCTTATGTCCCCAAATTTGGGCCCCAAGGTCCCCACCTCCTGTCTGCGTGCATCCCACCTTCTTCCAGTGCTCCATTATCTGACTGAGAAGCTTGCCTTTGCGATGCCCCCCTCCTCACATTAAATATGATGAGGAGCTCTCCACCTTTCCCACCCAGCCGATTTCCCCCGGGATCATGTCCCACCACTGGCTCACATTCGACCGCTTCTGCCCTGGGAGGCGGAGGGGGCAGGGTCAGCTCTGTCCAAAAGCAGCAGACACGGATACTCCCTGCTCCTTTCCTGCTCCCCTTCCTCTCTGCCTCGTCTCCCTCTCATCCACCTCAAGTTGATGGTGTTGCGCCGAAAGCAGGAGTGGCAGCGAGTAACAGAAATCTCAGCAGTAAGGCACAACCTGAAGAAATACTTCCCACCCCCCAGCACCAGCCGGATGGGGATCACAGCAGGAGAGGCACAGAGCACCTGTGATCACATGATGGGAAACTAGGTCACATGTGCTTAGTTCCTGCTTCTCTCCTGTCCTTTTTCTTCAATGCTCCTTGTTAAAAGGATTGAATCACATCCCTCCAAAACAGTACCTGTAAATGTGACCTCACTCGGCAATAGGGTCTTGGCTCATGATCAATGAGGTCATTAGGGTGGGTCCTGATCTAATATGCCCAATGTCCCTATAAAAAGGGGGAATTTGGACATAGAGCCAGACCCACACATAGAGGGAAGATGATGTGGACAGACACAGGGACAAGGCCATCTACGAGCCAAGGAGCGAGGGCGGGACAAGTCCTTCCCTTGCACCTTCAGAGAATTTAGACTCCTGGGCTCCAGAACTCTGAAACAATAAATCTCTGATGTTCTCAGCCACCCATTAGCAGGACTTTGTTACGGCAGCTATAGGAAACATACACTGCTTTTTCATCCTGATACCCTTCTGGTCTCTCCTCATTTTTTCTTCTCTCCTTGTTAGTTTCTCAACCTAACAATGGTAGCAGTTATATACACCCAGAACCCTTGGTAGTGAGGGACAGAAGGTGGAGAGGTTCCACAAAGAAGAATGACTGACTCTGAATTGCCCTTGCTTTCCCTCATCAAGTCAGAAAATCGGTATACACCTCTATCGCCTTCCTCTCGTTCCCAGTTGTTCTAAATTTGTTCCAGTCTTTTCCTGCTCAGTGCAAATTAGTGTGTTTAACACAGTCACTCCATGGGGATTGCTACTGTTCTAGTTTCCATTCTTCTTTACCCCAGAAGTCATTTAGTTGGCTTGCTGGATTATTTATCGCTATTTTTACTTATTACCGTTGACAAGCAGACAAAAATATCTCTTAAGCAAAAGCGTTAATGAGGAAAAGGGAATTCCAGATACAAAGATAAGGAATGCCATGTTCCCTGCCCCATCTCCACTCCTCAGTGGAATTGGTTTGAAGAAAAATAAATGAGAATACACACAGCCAGTGGCTTAGTTTAGAACAAGGGTTTCTGCTAAAAGTAAAACCTCAGGTTTTTACCAAGTACATTAAGGTCTTACTTTTTGAGCCCTAATTACACTTCACTTTCTGACGCCAGGGCAAATCTGCTTTGCCAAGACTACTATATGCATTCAGCGGCATTGGCTTCTTTATAGAAAGACACCCATGTCCAGAGAAACAATTTCTAAATGGAACGTATGTCATGCTTTTCTTCCTCTTTCTCTGAATCATCTCCAAGAGGTGCTTATTAGGTCCCTACTTACTGTTAAGGCCAAGGTGAATGGTCCGAGAATGATGGTGAGCTTTCCCTGATCTATGGGTGAGTATTCCACCCATACATTCATTTCCTTCATACTTAAAGCACCCTTGTGTTTATTAGTTCATCCACTCAACAACATTGCTTTGGTGCCTGTATTTACCAGACACAGTGTGGGGTGCCAGGGATTCAGTGTGAGAAAGGAGGCACGGGCTCTGTCTTGCCCTTACCCAGCAGCACACAAGCTAGCAAGGGCACAGACATTAGTCAAATAATCACAAGTGAAGCAGACGACTACGAGATGGGTTGGGTGCTATGGGTTGTGGGGGGAGAGAAGATGGGGCCAAGCTTAGGGGAGATGGGCCATCAACTAGCATGGTCAAGGGGGTCATGGGATCTGTGGAACAGGAACATGAGGCATGAGGATGAGATGAGGAGGCGCCAAGGTATTTAGGGCTCCAGGTCAGACCACAAATCCTTGTGACCTGTAACGGGTGGAACTCTATGGAGCGTGCAAATAACCCATGCTCGAGATCCTGGGAAAAGATGATCAAAAGGTACCCAAGGTCGAGCATGGGCTGAAGAGAGGGGAGGCAACATTTAACATGGACACATGTTTCTTGAACATCTTCCAATGCTTTCCTGCCCTCTTCACTGCTGATCCCCAGGCCCTCCCTTGTGCCCTTGAGCTCTGGACTCCAGCACTGCTGTCTGCAAGAAGACAGGAGGAAAGGATGGTCTCCCCCATGCACAACCGTGCCTGGGCATCTGTGTCTACTCAAACTTGGACTTTTTCACTGCAGCTAATCTCAAGAGGGAGATGGTTGAGCTCATTTATAAGAAGGTAAAAGTATATGAAAGTCTTTCTTGGGGTGTGTGCACTTGCGTGTAGTGTGTGTGTGTGTGTTCCGACTGATAAAACATCAAGTAATATAAAAAAGTAAAGTGAAAAATATTAGAAAGGGTGGAAACAAATTTCCTTGGGCAAGAGGCACTGCCTGGAAATCTAATCATGGGATCAGTTCTTCCCCCCCCCATTATGTTTCTGTTTCCTACCTGAGCTCAGAGATTCTCTAAACATGGTGCCTGACCCTTCGTTATTAAGAAGCTACTCAGCCCCTCACATGCTGTAATAGGAAGAGAGATACTGAGGACACAGACGAAGGTGGGCTTGTGGGGGGCTATGTGGGGGGAGTGGATAGTTTGCTGCCAATATAGGAGGAAGAGGAATGGGGAGATAGTGGTTGGGAAGAAGAGTCAGAGGGTGGAATGTCTACTATGGTTTTCACCTATAAAAATGCAAAGATGTGCCATATCTGGGGGCCCTTCCCAGTCCCACTGGAGAGATTCAGGGAACTGTCCCGGGGGCCAGAGAAAGAATGATAT